>NC_081362.1:2256725-2572133 GCF_030684315.1 Stegostoma tigrinum
ATTATTTCCGGATTAAAAATAGAAGAAAAGGAAACTGAAACCAGGAAAGGGGAATTCTTGTGGTGCACTGGTAGTGTCCGAACCTTTGAACCAGGAGGTTCATGTTCCAGTCCCACATGCTCCAGAGACATTAATATCATCCCTGAATTGGTTGATGATAAAATATCTGAAACCTAATCAAGCTGAGCTTTTGATCCTCATACGCGAACTGTACTGATTTGATGTAACTGTAATATCTGAATACTCAGTTATTCCCTTTACCCTTAGTATCTCTGTGAGCTAGCCTTGACTCAGAGCCCATTTCAGATGTTGAGCAGTCTTTAGGTACATGTGAAAGGGACACGTCACCAGTTTTATTTTCAGATATTTTATAATCGACCTGTTCAGAGCTGTTATGACATGTCTCTGGAGCAGGTGACACTTGAACCCAGGCCTCCTGGCTCAGATATAAGGAGACCACCACTGTGCTACAAGGACCCAGATCGCCAATTTTTAAAAGAAAAATTATACCCAGAAATGTTATCACACGCAGCTGAGTGACCTTCTCACCACCACAATCACAGTAGAGATAACAAGATATAGAGCTGGATGAACACTGCAGGCCAAGCAGAAACAAAGGAGCAGGAGGTCTGACGTTTCGGGCCTAGACACTTTTTTTGAAGGAGGGTCTAGGCCCAAAATGTCAGCTTTTCTGCTCCTCTGATGCTGCTTGGCTTGATGCATTCATCCAGCTGTACACCTTGTTATTACAAAGTGTGGCGCTGGATGAACACAGCAGGCCAAACAGCATCTTAGGAGCACGAAAGCTTTGTTACCTCAGATTCTGCAGCATCTGCAGTTCCCATTATCTCTGATACAACTACACCTTGTTATCTCAGGTTCTCCAGCATCTGCAGTTTCTGCTATTTCCATCACAATAACAGTGCCTGTTCCCTCCATCTTGATCATAGAATCCCTACAGTGTGGAAACATGGCCTTTTGCCCAACAAATCCACGCCAACCCATTCCCCTATAACGCACACATCCCTGGACACTAGGGGCAATTTAGCATGGTCAATCCACCCTAGCCTGCACATCTTTGGACTGTGGGAGGAAACCGGAGCACCCGGAGGAAACCCACGCAGACACGGGGAGAATGTGCAAACTCTGCACAGACTGTCGCCCGAGGCTGGACTCGAACCTGGGTCCCTGGTGCTGTGAGGCTGCATTGCTAACCACTGAGCCACCATGACACCCCAATGATAAACTATTAACTGCCAGCTGTACTCACTGTGCAGCCAACTAAATATTTGCATGCAAAGCCCACTATAGACAATGCAAACTGACGGAAGTGATGGGGAGCTTGGGAAATAGGGAAGGGATTACATTGAAATGGAGTTGGCGGGGGAAATAAAAGCATGAAGAGCATTGATGGGACAGTGCGTGATCCTTCTCCAGGGACACCCTGCGCGCGAGCATTACCAATTATTAAACTTGTTTCTCCCTGCATTTTGCCACAAAACGGGCCCCCGGATTTCTGATTTTTTTTTGTCTCACCTCACCCCACCACCCTCCCCCAACCTCCAAATCACCCATGGTTATATTTTAATGTTGCTTTGTATGGCAGAAAAGTGTAGACACTCCTTTGAATAGACTTAATTCTTTTACATATGTATATTTTTCCCCACCTCCAGGAAAACACTCCTGTGGCCAATTGAATATGTATTAGTAAAGCTTGTTAAGTGTAACATTAACATTAAAAAGCGAGGGAGGGGTGTACAATCAGAATGGAGTGGGGGGGGCGGAATATAAAGAACAGCACTCCAAACTCCACCCCCGACTCTAAAGGCATTGAGAGCATCAGTGAACCCTATGTATTTTCTTAACCTGTTTTCCTCAATCAACTTGTTCAAACCTGTCATTGCACACCAGCAGGTGAGATTTGAACTGAGGTCCCCTGGCCTAGAGGTAGGGACACTACCTCTGTGCCACATGAGGGTCTTTAAAAAGATCATATCAATAAAATGGAATTGATTGACCCTGGGGCTTAAATATCTTTCCTGTTAAGAGGTTTTAAAATTCTCATACCTGTTTCCCAATCCCTCCAAAACCTAAACAGTCTCCTGTCTCATAACCTCCTCCAGACACCACAAACCTTCAGGACATCTGCGCTCCATAAATCCTGCCCTTCTTCAGGAATCTGTCCACTACTGGTCATGCCTGCAGCTGCCTGAGCCCCAAACTCTGCAACTCTCTCTTCCCAAGGTCTCTGACTCTCTCTCGCTCCCTCCGTTCCATTTTTAAGGTGGTGCTTTGACCTTTACACTGCGGTGAAATATTCGCTTGGTTGTCTCGCATGGCTGCTGTGGGGGTGTGCTTCCCTGGAAGCCATCGCTGTGCTAAACAGGGCAGGATAACAGAAGGTCTCACATCGAACAGCGAATGCTACAGCAAACAACATCTACTTACTCAGAAACTAGAAAGCAGTTCTGAGGTAGGGTCACACGACCCGAAACATATCTCTCCACAGATGCTGCCAGACATGCTGAGCTTTTCCAGCAATTTCTCTTTTTGTTTCTGACTTACAGCGTCTGCAGTTTTTTTTTGGTTTCTATTTACTCAGGAAGCCTGAGAGCGTTTGTTCTTTTCTCAGTAACTTTACAGGGAGCTGGTGATGTAGTGCCCATATCACTGCAGTAACAGTGCACAGGGCCTGGGACTAAATGCTCCCTTTATCTCTGGCTGAGGGTTGTTTTGGGTAGATTTGTGTTGAGAGGTCCACCACAGCCCACATTGACTTTTCTCTCGTAACCATCCTCTCTTTTGCTGATTCATCCTTTCCCATAGCCTCCCCCATGCTGTCTCAACAGGAAAGTGGGGGGCGGTGGAGGGGTGAGGGCAGTGCCCACTCCTGTGGGCACCTTAACATCCTTTGGCTGCAGGTGCTACATCCAAGGCCCAGCTGCTCACCCCCCAGGGAGAGCCTGCAGACCAGGAGCTGCACATCACACTGTTCTGCTCCTGCACTCTTACCCTGAACAGACAGCCCTGAGAGCTCTGTTAACTCCCCACTTCACCCACAGGAACCTAGGGTGGTTGGTGTATGGAGTGGGGTGGGGGTAGCAGAGGCCTCTGTATTCTCTTGTTGTCTGGCAAAGAAGACCATGTATCCATTGCCAGTCAGCCCAGATCGGAGACATGCTCAGGGCACAATGCTGCTCGATCATCTCCAACTCTTCACAAGGCCCAATGTCACTACCTCTTTGCCCCCTCACATGGACCACCAGCTACTCTAATGCTCTCACTGCACACACCCCTCACCCAGACTCAGCAATGTGACTCCTCAATTACAGTGACTCAGTGGTTAGCACTGCAGCCTCACAGCTCCAGGGACCTGGGTGCGATTCCAGCCTCGGGTAACTGTCTGTGCAGAGTTTGCACATTCTCCCTGTGTCTGCGTGGGTTTCCTCTGGGTGCTCCCGTTTCTTCCCACAGTCCAAAGATGTGCAGGCTAGGTGGATTGGCCATGCTAAATTGCCCGTAGTGTTCAGGGGTGTGTGGGTTATAGGGGAATGGGTCTAGGTGGGATGTTCCAATGGTCGGTGTGGATTTGTTGGGCCAAAGGGCCTGTATCCACACTGTAGGAATTCTGTGTGAAAAGAACATCTCTCCCAATCGTGTGCAGCATGTTCACTCAGTGGCTGTCACCTACCTCATCCTCTCAGATTGGTAGCCCTTCCTGGCTTTTGCACTTCCTCCTCACCACTCAGTGTTCCTCCATCCACTTCCATCAAACTCAGCTTCTTCCTCACTGCAGGAAAAGTGGGCTCAGCCCCTGAACTGGAGTCAGACTTGCCCCTGGACTCACTGGGATGTCCCTGACTAACTGATGTTCCACCCCCAGAACAGGACCCATTGACTTTCAGAAGCACAGACAGTGTGTGGGTGCTAAGGTGCTGGGTTATACTGTAGGTGTGACATTGAGGTGGCACAATGCTTTACTGTGGCTTGTCCATTCGGTCTACAGTGACTCCCTCCCCATCTGCGCTAAAGGCTGGCAGTCTCCAGTAAACACAAAGTGATTGAGTAATCAGCAGTGAAGCTGTGAGCCATTGGATTGCTCCTGTGTAGATGGGTCAGTGCCCCCTTCATACAGAGCAAGCTGGAAGAACATAAGAACTGGGAGCAGGAGTAGGCTGTTCGGCCCTTCAAGCCTGCTCCACCATTCAATAAGATCACGGCTGATGTTTTCGTGGACTCAGTTCCACTTACCCACACTCTCACTGTATCCCTTAATTCTTTCATTGTTCAAAAAAAAATCTACCTTAGCTTTAAAAACGTTTATTGAAGTAGTGTCAACTACTTCACTGGGCAAGGAATTCCATAGATCAACCATCCTGAGTGAAGACGTTCCTTTTCAATTCAGTCCTAAATCTGCTCCCTCTAATTGTGAGGCTATGCCCTCTTGTCCTAGCTTCACCTGCCAGTGGGAACATCGAATCTACTTCTATCTTATCTACTCCCTTCATAATTTTATATGTTTCTATAAGAAATCCCCCTCAATCTTCTGAATTCCAATGAATATAATCCCAGCCTATTCAGTCACTCCTCATAAGCCAACCCCCTCAACTCTGGAATCAACCGAGTGAACCTCCTCCGCACCCCTCCAGTGCCAGTACATCCAGAAGCAGACAACTTGTAGCAGGCATAATGGGAACTGCAGATGCTGGAGAATCCAAAATAATAAAGTGTGAAGCTGGATGAACACAGCAGGCCAAGCAGCATCTTAGGAGCACAAAAGCTGACATTTCGGGCCTAGACCCTTCATCAGAGAGGGGGTTGGGGTGAGGGTTCTGGAATAAATAGGGAGAGAGGGGGAGGTGGACTAAAGATGGAGAGAAAAGAAGATAGGTGGAGAGGAGAGTATAGGTGGGGAGGTAGGGAGGGGATAGGTCAGTCCAGGGAAGATGGAGAGGTCAAGGAGGTGGGATGAGGTTAGTAGGTAGGAAATGGAGGTGTGGCTTGGGGTGGGAGGAAGGGATGGGTGAGAGGAAGAACAGGTTAGGGAGGCAGAGACAGGCTGGGCTGGTTTTGGGATGCAGTGGGTGGAGGGGAAGAGCTGGGCTGGTTGTGTGATGCAGTGGAGGGAGGGGACGAACTGGGCTGGATGTGGGATGCAGTGGGGGACAGGGAGATTTTGAAGCTGGTCAAGTCCACATTGACACCATTGGGCTGCAGGGTTCCCAAGCGGAATATGAGTTGCTGTTCCTGCAACCTTCGGGTGGCATCCTCCAGAACCCTCTCCCCATCCCCCTCTCTGATGAAGGGTCTAGGCCGGAAACATCAGCTTTTGTGCTCCTGAGATGCTGCTGGGCCTGCTGTGTTCATCCAGCTTCACACTTTATTAACTTGTAGCAGGCACCCTGAGCTATAGAGTGAAGTCCTAGAGGGCTGATGTGGGACATGAGAGCAGCCATTCTGATGTGATGTGGCTAGTGGTTTTGCTGATGTCAGTTCGGAGGGAAAAAAGGGATGAAAAGGAAAGTGTCTCTGGAGTGTGTTGGGATGTTGTGGTGAAGATAGAGGTTCATGAAGTTCTGAAGAAGAAAAATGAAAGCAGCTGTTGTGGATAAGTACCTGCTCTCCCCACACCCGCAACCCCCCCCCCCCCCACCCCACCCCCTGCGCTGGGAATGGTCGCCTTGTTTCCAGGGAAGGAGAGGAGGTTTGGAATCTGCACGGAGAGGAGGTGAGCCAGGCTAATAAGGAGGTACAAAACAATAACAATAACGAAGCTGCCTCCTGTTAAAGGAATTCAGAACCCACAGTCTAAGCCCTAATGGGAAAAATTGGAATGTTTTTAGCTCAACGTTGAGAGTTTAATTTTTCCAGTACAGCCATGTTTTCCGAACTCTCTCACTACTGCTCTTAATCCTCGAGGAAGCAGAAAATTATAGCCATGGGTTCATGCCCCACCATGACGATCAGAATTGATAGCTTGTCTCTGCAGTTGTGGGCATGAGACTGTCATTGATTATTGTAAAACCTATCGAGATTCACTACTGTCCCGTAGGGAAGGTAATCTATCATTCTTACCTGGTCTGGTCTATGTGACTCCAGGCCCACAGCAATGTGGCTGACTCTTTGCTGGCCTCTGGAATAGCCCGGCCAGACTCTCAGGTCAGGGTCAATTAGGCAACATAACGAAAAATAATTTTTTAGAATGCTGCCTTTGGGAAAGAGCTAAGCAGAGACAGGGAATTGCGAGGACCATAAGGAAAAGTCAGGGCTCTTTATTCTCGAAAAGAGACGATCGAGGAGTGACTTGCCAGAGAATTGCCAAGAAAATGAAAGGGTAGATGCAGCGATAATGTTCCCAGCAGGGTCCTTGATGGAAGACAATCGCTGATAAATCCATTCAGAAATTCACAAGAAATTAATGCTATCACAGACCATTTGGGCCAAATGGCCTGTTTCTAATTTATAGACTTGATGTATTACGAAGAATGACGAGTTGCCTCATTATCCTGTTATATTGTCAGTGGCACAGAAAGAATGCGAGCTTAGAGGAAAATATAATTCACAATATTAGGGACAGGAGAGATATAAAGCTGTTCTTCTGCTTGCTTCAGAAGATTCAAACCTCTAACATCGCAAGGGCGTAGTTTGCTCCCTCTAGCTTATTTTTACACGTTTGCATTTTTATTATCACATGTATATGAAGAGGAGGTTTGCACATATTTATTATCATAAGTAGCTGCGTGAAGGAGAGAGGACAGTAGGGCCACAATGAATTAATTGATGGGTTTTTTTTAGTGCAAACGGAAGATACACATGCTGGTTTACCGATCAAGATTTTACTGGACAGCAATCATTCTTGCATTGTGAAAATTTGCCCTTGAAGTTCAACAATGATGAATGGAGAAAGAATTAGACAAAGATACGATGAGTTGTTACAGTCGTATAGCTTGCTGAGTTACCATGTAACAGCTCTAAACTTCCTCTTTTACTTTTTCTTGAACAAGTCACATGTCAAAATATAACAAATCACAAAAAAGAAAGAATTGGATGGAATGCTTGAGATTTTTAAATAAAACAGTTAGTGTAATGGAAAATGGAAAATGAATGTAATGAAAAATCTCACAATTATTAATGGGTTCAGATTAGGTGTCATGTCCTTCTCCTTAAATACACACCGGTGTCATAAATGAGATAATAAGAACTGCAGATGCTGGAGAATCCGAGATAACAAGGTGCAGAGCTGGATGAACACAGCAGGCCAAGCAGCATCTTAGTCCTGCTTCTCTGATGCTGCTTGGCCTGTTGTGTTCATCCAGCTCTACACCTTGTTATCTTGTATCATAAATGATTCCAGTTGAGAAGATGAATGTGGAATTCCTGACATTGCATAGCAAGAGGGATTTTCAATGCCTAATTACAGTTGAAGCAGATTGATGGAATGCAGACTTGATTTAGACCAGGTGTAGGATCAAGAGAGAGACACAGAGAAAAAATTTCAACCCGAGAACAATCTTCAATAAATATTTAAATGCAAACAAAACCATTTACAAATTAACAATGAAAATGCGTTTGATCACCATGTTAACAGAGGTATTGCTGTAATGTGACTTTCACAGTAAAGCTGTGAGATTTACGCAGAGTCTATAGAGGCATCAAATATTGGCAGTCAGGTCAGGAGGACAATCAGATATGTTACAAATGAAGGGAGGAGTACAAGGCTGTGTGCTATAACTAAAGCCATTCAGTCTTTACACTGAGCGAGTATTCAAAGAATTTGGTATAATTCCAGTGGTAAATATTGGAGGAAAGAACACAGTAAACTTGCAGTACACTGATGATTACTCACAGAATCAGGAGCAGTCCCTGTTAAGTACAGTGGGAATAAAATCTAGGGGTTTACAATCTGGAGTATGAACGCTAAAAAGACAAAACTGTGGTAGTTTGAAGGAATACATTGTAAGGCACTAGAGTGAAGATTGAAGTGGGTGGAGATAATGGGAACTGCAGATGCTGGAGAATCCAAGATAACAAAATGTGGGGCTGGATGAACACAGCAGGACAAGCAGCATCTCAGGAGCACAAAAGCTGACGTTTCGGGCCTAGACCCTTCATCAGAGAGAGGGATGGGGGGAGGGAACTGGAATAAATAGGGAGAGAGGGGGAGGCGGACCGAAGATGGAGAGTAAAGAAGATAGGTGGAGAGGGTGTAGGTGGGGAGGTAGGGAGGGGATAGGTCAGTCCAGGGAAGACGGACAGGTCAAGGAGGTGGGATGAGGTTAGTAGGTCAGCGATGGAGGTGCGGCTTGGGGTGGGAGGAAGGGATGGGTGAGAGGAAGAACAGGTTAGGGAGGCAGAGACAGGCTGGGCTGGTTTTGGGATGCAGTGGGTGGGGGGGGGGGAAGAGCTGGGTTGGTTGTGTGGTGCAGTGGGGGGAGGGGATGAACTGGGCTGGTTTAGGGATGCGTTGGGGGAAAGGGAGATTTTGAAACTGCTGAAGTCCACATTGATACCATTGGGCTGCAGGGTTCCCAAGCGGAAGCACCTCCCAGTCGCAAACCATTTCCACTCCCCCTCCCATTCTTTAGATGACATGTCAAACATTGCAACTCACATTTTATTGTCATCTCAGATTCAGACAGCATGAAAGGGACCATTCAGCCATCATACCCGTGCTGACTGTTTGCAATTTCAGTTCGATCAGGCTTCATCCGTGCTCTGCCTCCTATTTGGGAATTTTTATTCATGGCATGTGGGTGTCACTGGCTGGGCCAGCATTTATCACCCGTGCCTAATTGCCCTGTAGAAGGTAGGATTGATCACACCCTCAGCTGGGATAGATCACCATCATTTTCAAATCCCAGGATTTGCCCCTCTCTAGCTGGAATTTGCTCCACTCTGCCCTGGGATTTGCCCCTTTCTGTGCTGGAACTTGCCCCTCTCTAGCTGGGATTTGTCCCACTCTGCACTGGGATTTGCCCTGCTGAGATTTGACCCTCTCCGTGCTGGGATTTGCCCCACTCTGTGCTGAAATTTGCCCCTCTCTGCTGGAATTTTCCCCTCTCTGTGCTGGAATTTGTCTCTCTATGCATCGGGATTTGCCCCTCTCTGTGCTGGGATTTGCCCCTCTCTGTACTGGGATTTGCCCCTCCCTCTGTGCTGGAATTTGTCTCACTCTGCATTGGGATTTGCCCCTCTCCGTGCTGGGATTTGCCCCTCTTGTGCTGGAATTTGCCCCTCCCTGTACTGGGATTTGCCCCTCTCTGTGCTGGAATTTGTCTCTCTCTGCATTGGGATTTGCCCCTCTCTGTACTGGAATTTGCCCCTCTCTGTGCTGGGAGTTGCCCCTCTCTCTGCTGGAATTTTCCCACTCCGTGCTGGGATTTGCCCCTCTTGTGCTGGAATTTGCCCCTCTCTGTGCTGGGAATTGCCCCTCTCTGTGCTGGAATTTATCTCTCTCTGCATTGGGATTTGCCCCTCTCTGTGCTGGAATTTGCCCCTCTCTGTGCTGGGAGTTGCCCCTCTCTGTGCTGGAATTTGTCTCTCTCTGCATTGGGATTTGCCCCTCTCTGTGCTGGGAGTTGCCCCTCTCTCTGCTGGAATTTGTCTCTCTCTGCATTGGGATTTGCCCCTCTCTGTGCTGGAATTTGCCCCTCTCTGTGCTGGGAGTTGCCCCTCTCTGTGCTGGGATTTGTCTCTCTCTGCATTGGGATTTGCCCCTCTCTGTGCTGGAATTTGCCCCTCTCTGTGCTGGGAGTTGCCCCTCTCTCTGCTGGAATTTGTCTCTCTCTGCATTGGGATTTGCCCCTCTCTGTGCTGGAATTTGGCCCTCTCTGTGCTGGGAGTTGCCCCTCTCTCTGCTGGAATTTGTCTCTCTCTGCATTGGGATTTGCCCCTCTCTGTGCTGGAATTTGCCCCTCTCTGTGCTGGGAGTTGCCCCTCTCTGTGCTGGAATTTGTCTCTCTCTGCATTGGGATTTGGCCCTCTCTGTGCTGGAATTTGCCCCTCTCTGTGCTGGGAGTTGCCCCTCTCTCTGCTGGAATTTGTCTCTCTCTGCATTGGGATTTGCCCCTCTCTGTGTTGGAATTTGCCTCTCGCTGTGCTGGGAGTTGCTCCTCTCTGTGCTGGAATTTGTCTCTCTCTGCATTGGGATTTGGCCCTCTCTGTGCTGGAATTTGCCCCTCTCTGTGCTGGGAGTTGCCCCTCTCTCTGCTGGAATTTGTCTCTCTCTGCATTGGGATTTGCCCCTCTCTGTGCTGGAATTTGCCCCTCTCTGTGCTGGGAGTTGCCCCTCTCTGTGCTGGAATTTGTCTCTCTCTGCATTGGAATTTGCCCCTCTCTGTGCTGGAATTTGCCCCTCTCTGTGCTGGGAGTTGCCCCTCTCTCTGCTGGAATTTGTCTCTCTCTGCATTGGGATTTGCCCCTCTCTGTGCTGGAATTTGCCCCTCTCTGTGCTGGGAGTTGCCCCTCTCCGTGCTGGAATTTGTCTCTCTCTGCATTGGGATTTGGCCCTCTCTGTGCTGGAATTTGCCCCTCTCTGTGCTGGGAGTTGCCCCTCTCTCTGCTGGAATTTGTCTCTCTCTGCATTGGGATTTGCCCCTCTCTGTGCTGGAATTTGCCCCTCTCTGTGCTGGGAGTTGCCCCTCTCCGTGCTGGAATTTGTCTCTCTCTGCATTGGGATTTGGCCCTCTCTGTGCTGGAATTTGCCCCTCTCTGTGCTGGGAGTTGCCCCTCTCTCTGCTGGAATTTGTCTCTCTCTGCATTGGGATTTGGCCCTCTCTGTGCTGGAATTTGCCCCTCTCTGTGCTGGGAGTTGCCCCTCTCTCTGCTGGAATTTGTCTCTCTCTGCATTGGGATTTGCCCCTCTCTGTGCTGGAATTTGCCCCTCTCTGTGCTGGGAGTTGCCCCTCGCTCTGCTGGAATTTGTCTCTCTCTGCGGATCGAGGAGGCCCTGCCCCCTGAGTGTGGCGTGTTTTCTGATTGGCCGATGGATGGGCAAACTGACGGCGGTGCTGCGCCTCTATTGGCTGCCGCTACTGTTGCCCCGCCCCATCCTTTTGTTACGTTGTATTCGAATGAACCCGCTCCGGAAGCGACAAATGCCCAGAAAGAGACGCAAGATTGACAACGGAGTGATCATAAATAATAGATCATAATGAGAGTGAGAGAGATCATGGAGAAAGTGTGATCATTAGAAAGAAAGAGAGAGACATAGAGAGGTTTATAGGAGTGATCATAGTGAGATATCATAGACAGTGAGAGAGTTTAGAGGTTGGATGACCATCCAGAGAGAGAGAAAGTAATCATTGAAAAGTAGATCGTAGAGAGAGCAGAGCGAAAGGGTTACCATTAGGGAGTGACCAGTGTGACCAGAACAGTGATTAACAAAGAGAGTGAACAGACTGATCAGAGATAGTAGGAACTGCAGATGCTGGAGAATCTGAGATAACAAGGTGTAGAGCTGGATGAACACAAGCCTCCCTGTCCCAGGCCTGCGAAGGAAGCCTCCCTCTCCCAGGCCTGCGAAGGACTGGGTTCATCCAGCTCTACACCTTGTTAGACTGATCAGACGGAGTGGTTATCAGAGAGTGACCAAAGGGAGTGGTTGTCAGAAAGGGAGCAGAGAGTGACCAGACAGGGTGCAGTGGAAGTGGTTATCGGAGAGGGAGAAGAGAGGGGGCTTATCAGAGAGGGAGAAGGGGGGGATATCAGAGAGGGACGATATCAGAGAGGGAGGGGGGGATTATCAGAGAGGGAGAAGGGGGGGATATCAGAGAGGGAGGATATCAGAGAGGGGGGGGTTATCAGAGAGGGAGCAGTGAGGCGGGGAGTTATCAGGGATGGAGCAGAGATGGGGGTTATCAAGGATGGAGCAGAGAGTGGGGTTATCAGGGAGGGAGCAGAGAGGGGGTTTATCAGGGAGGGAGCAGTGAGGGGGGGTTATCAGGGATGGAGCAGAGAGGGGGTGTTATCAGGGAGGGAGCAATGGGAGGGGTTTATCAGGGATGGAGCAGAGAGGGGGGTTATCAGGGAGGGAGCAGAGACGGGGGGTTATCAGGGAGGGAGCAGATGGGGGGCTTATCAGGGATGGAGCAGAGACTGCAGTTATCAGGGAGGGAGCAGTGAGGGTGGAGGGTTATCAGGGATGGAGCAGTGAGGGGGGTTTATCAGGGATGGAGCAGAGAGGGGGTGTTATCAGGGAGGGAGCAGTGAGGGGGGTTTATCAGGGATGGAGCAGTGAGGGGGTGTTATCAGGGATGGAGCGGAGAGGGGGTTATCAGGGAGGGAGCAGTGAAGGGGGTTATCAGGGAGGGAGCAGTGAGGGGGGTTATCAGGGAGGGAGCAGAGACGAGGTTTATCAGGGAGGGAGCAGTGAGGGGGGGTTATCAGGGAGGGAGCAGTGAGGGGGGGTTATCAGGGATGGAGCAGAGAGGGGGTGTTATCAGGGAGGGAGCAGTGAGAGGGGTTTATCAGGGATGGAGCAGAGAGGGGGTGTTATCAGGGAGGGAGCAGTGAGGGGGGTTTATCAGGGATGGAGCAGTGAAGGGGTGTTATCAGGGAGGGAGCAGTGAGGGTGTTATCAGGGAGGGAGCAGTGAAGGGGGTTATCAGGGAGGGAGCAGTGAGGGGGTGTTATCAGGGAGGGAGCAGTGAGGGGGTGTTATCAGGGAGGGAGCAGTGAGGGGGGTTATCAGGGATGGAGCAGTGAGGGGGGTTTTCAGGGTTGGAGCAGAGAGTGGGGTTATCAGGGATGGAGCAGAGAGGGGGTGTTATCAGGGAGGGAGCAGTGAGGGGGGTTTATCAGGGATGGAGCGGAGAGGGTGTTATCAGGGAGGGAGCAGTGAAGGGGGTTATCAGGGAGGGAGCAGTGAGGGGGTGTTATCAGGGAGGGAGCAGTGAGGGGGGTTATCAGGGATGGAGCAGTGAGGGGGTGTTATCAGGGAGGGAGCAGTGAGGGGGGTTATCAGGGATGGAGCAGTGAGGGGGGTTATCAGGGATGGAGCAGTGAGGGGGGTTTTCAGGGTTGGAGCAGAGAGTGGGGTTATCAGGGATGGAGCAGAGAGGGGGTGTTATCAGGGATGGAGCAGTGAGGGGGGTTTATCAGGGATGGAGCAGAGAGGGGGGCTATCAGGGATGGAGCAGTGAGGGGGGGTTATCAGGGAGGGAACAGTGAGGGGGCTTAGCAGAGAGAGAACAGTGAGGGGGGTTATCAGCGAAGGGGTCATGAGGAGGGTTATCAGAGCATGAACAGAGTGACCATAGGAAGTAGTTATCAGGGAGGAAGCAAGGATCCACAGCACAGACAGCAGATCGTGGCAGGAGGGGGAATCCATCATAGTGAGCAGATCATGGGGGGGGAGGGGCAGATCCACAGCACTGAGCAGTTCATGGGGGTGTGTGATCGACAGCACACTGACCGGATCCTGGGAGGAGGTGGGGGCGGGAGATCTACAGCACAGTGAGCGGATTCTGGGGGGAGGAGGGCCAGGGGAGATCCACAACACAGTGAGCAGATCCTGGGGGGAGGGGTGGGGAAGATCCACAGCACAGTGAGCGGATCCTGGGGGGAGGTGGGGGTGGGAGATCTACGGCACAGTGAGCAGATCCTGGGGGGAGGAGGGGCAGAGGAGATCCACAGCACAGTGACCAGATCCTGGGGGGAGGGGTGGGGAAGATCCACAGCACAGTGAGCGGATCCTGGGGGGAGATCCACAGCACAGTGAGCAGATCCTGGGGGTGGGAGATCTACGGCACAGTGAGCAGATCCTGGGGGGAGGGGTGGGGAAGATCCACAGCACAGTGAGCGGATCCTGGGGGTGGATCACTGTCCCGGAAACAGGGTTGATGTTGGGGGTGGTGTCGGATCGATGTGAGACGCTGTCGCTGTGGACCTGTAGCGAGCGCCTTGCCCCCGGGAAGTGGGACTGAGTTCGGGAAGCTGGGGCCGCTAGCGGATCGTTCTCCCTCCGAGCCCCGTGCCTGTACCGAACCTAACCGTGTCACCGAGCGGGCGCGGAAATGATGATTGAACGTTGTAATGGTGAGTGTGAGGTTGTAGTCCCACATTGACCGCTGTTTATCCGGAATATCTCGGGAGGAAGCTGGTTCCGTTCAGGGGGGCTCTGTCTGTCTGTCTCTGGCCTGCTGTGTTCCCCTTCTAACTGCCTCGCACTGATTTCCCGAAAGCAGAGCTAGAAGTGAATTAAATATAACGTTGATTAGATTCTGATGTTTCACATTAACTCTGGGTGCTGTGTGTGTGGGAGAGAAATTATTGAGGTGTTGACGTGTCTGCAGCCTGTGTATGTGTCTGTACATATCCCTGGGAGGCATTAATGTTTTAAATCTGTCTGTATGTGAGAGTACACTCTGCGGATAAACGTCCAATATTCAGTAGTTTCTTTTGGTGCTGCTGTTTTGCACTTTGGCTCTGTAAAAAGTCTTGTACAGAATATGGTGACTTAGCGGTGCACGGCATCCACACTAACATACACAAGAAATCAAACCATAAACTGTAGGCAACTAACATTAACAATGTGACAAGGTGAGTCTGTATTGGTCAATCCCCACTCAGGTAAAAGCAAAAATGTCAGTCATGAAGGTAATTCAGGTGTTTAGCAAATCCTTGTTCAAATGTTTTCCGATGAAGGCTCTAGGCCCGAACCATCAGCTTTCCTGCTCCTAAGATGCTGCTTGGCCTGCTGTGTTCATCCAGCTCCACACTTTGTTATCACTTGTTCAAAAGTTAAGTTTTTGAAATGTGAAACATATAGTGTTGAGAAAGGTGGCGAGGTAGATGATGGGAGATTATTCTGATCAGAACCTGTATCTGGGTGTCACAGGGTCTGCATGATGGCATTTCCTTCTTGAGGGATTGTGGGTGTTACTGTCTGAGCCAGCGTTGTCACCCATCCCTAATGGCTCTTAACAAGTCATGAGCGAGCTGCTTATCTGAACCACTGCAATCAGTGTAGGAGCACCTACAGAACGGTGAGGGAGGGGGTCACCCATTTAGGACTGAGGTGAGGAAGAACATCTTCATGGGAGGGTTGTGACACTTTGGAATTCACTGTCAAAACAATAGATTCCAGGCAGAGATTCCTAGACCGTTGGCCTGAATCAAGGGGATCTGGGGAGCATGCAGCAAGGCGAGGTAAAAGGTTAGCCATTGTCTTCCTGAATGACGGAGTGGGCTTGAGGAGCCAAGAGTCTATTGTTCCTATTGTTTGAATATAATGCTACCAGACCATCAATACATTTTTAGCATCATTCTAATTGTTCCTACAACTACCTCAGGGCAGGAAATTCCTTGGCATTACTGTCACTTTAATGGAAGGGAGGCAGAAGGCCTCTTTCTGCATGTAAACAGGTTTTTCCCACAGAGGTGATAGTTCACAAGGAGCTGCAGGGAGATATCCAGCCTTTCTCTATGCGGCCAAGACAGGCACAAGTCAGGAGGGTGATGGGATACTCCCCACTTGCCTGGATGGGTGCAGCCCCAACAACACTCAAGAAATTTTACACCATCCAGGACAAAGCAGCCGCTTGATTGGCCCTACATCCACAGACATCCCACAACCTCCACCACCGACACTCAGTAGCAGCAGTGTGTACTCTCTACAAGATGCACTGCAGAAACTCACCAAAGATCCTCAGACAGCACCTTCCAAACTCACTACCATGTCCATCTAGAAGGACAAGGGCAGCAGATACATTTTAACACCAATCCCTGCAAGTTCCCCTCCAAACCACTCACCATCCTGACTTGGAAATATATCGCCGTTCCTTCACTGTTACTGGGTCAGAATCCTGGAACTCCCTCCCTAAGGGCATTGTGGGTCAACCCAGAGCAGGTGGACTGCAGCAGTTCAAGAAGGCAGCTCACCCCCACCTTCTCAAGAGAAACTAGGGATGAGCAATAAATACTGGGCCTGGCCAGCAATGCCCACATCCCACAAAATAAATGAAAAGAAAGTAATTAACTGTGGAAGCTCTGAGAAGTTTAAAAACCTTGTGTTAATTCTCTCCTTAGCCTTCTCTTGTTATAGTGGAAACGGTCCCACCTCTGGTTTTTCCTCCTAACCGACATTTTCCAACCTAACAATAATAATGATGAATTGATACTCCAACGTCTATCTGTTCTCTGGTGGAATTCCCAATTAGTGCAGCATTAGTTAAGCAGATTAATTTAGCATACTTTACCTTCATTTACAGAGTCCACAAATGTTGCTGGGTGGGTTTTATTACTTTTTAATCTAAATGTACTCAGGAATGATTTCTCAACCCTCTAGTCTTAATTCTTCATATGCATTATCCAATGTCTTCCCATTGGCTGTCGTTGATTTCTGTGCTGAAGTGTGTGCTCTCACCCTTTTCCACATTAAATTGAATCTGCCATAGTCTTGTCCATTTCACTAACTTGTCTGGCCTTCACATCTTCGCCTGGTCTTGACAGTCTTGATAAGATTTCGGGTTTGTGTTCCCATTAACAAACTCTAGACCATCTGTGCACCAGGGGCAAAAAGTGAGCTGGTGCTGATCACCAAGTTGCACCCAGTTCCAATTCCAATAAGTTTGTTTGTTGAACTCTTTGTTCTATAAGTAACTTCCTTTCTGTTTGTTCAATAACAAAACTATGGCAATCTAAAACAATAATAGTGAGAACACCCAGGACACCAGATAGCACTGTGTGAAGGGAACACACAGTTTGTGTGCGGAGCACATGACTGGAACTCTTTCACAGGCAAGAAGCTAAGAAATAGGAGCAGGTGCAACCATTCAGCCCATCGATGCTGCTGTATCATTCAATATGATCATGGATGACATTGAATTTCAACACCACCTTCCCACCACTCCTCCTGTCAGAGGGACCAAAGCGTATCTCTGTCCCAGCCTTAAATGTGTTCACCAAGGGAAACCCACAATCCTGGCCAAAGATTCATGACCACCTGAGTGAAGATATCGCTGAGGCACCAGCACTGTCCCATTATTCACTGCCTGGCAACAGGAAAATGCTTCATTTATGCCCACTGTGCTTCCTGTTTATTAACCTATCCTCTATCCATGTCAATAGATTAACCCTATCTCTATGTGCTTTAATCTTGACTATTAACCTGTTCCATGGCATCTTATTGCAATGCCCTTTGAAATCCAGGTACACTGCATCAGGTTCCCCTTTATCTGCCTACTGGACCCAAAGCATTAACTCTGTTCTCTCCACAGATGCTGAGCTTCTCTAACATTCTCAGTTTTTGTATGCTCAGATCTTTGGTATCTGCAGCTGTTTGTTTCATTTTACTGTCAAACAGGATTGTCTTTTAGTAAAACCATATTGGCTTGTTCTAATCATACTCTGCTTTTCCATGTGCATTATTAAGGTATTCCTAATAATGGATTCCAGCATTTCCCTAATAACTTATATCAGTTTAACAGGCTGGTAGTTTCCTGCTTCTCAGTTTTACCAGTCTGCTAGAGATGTTGCTGAATCAAAATAATTTTGGAAGATCATTGTGACTACATTCACTTTTCCTGCAGCTTTCTCTTTTAGAAGCTAAGGGTGCAGAGCCAGTCCCAGTCGTCTGATGGATTTTAGGCTGTTAACTTTTCTTCAGTACTTTCTCTTTGTTTATCTCAGATTTTGTCAGTTTCAAAAGCATTCAAAACACTTAAATTAGCTAAACGTTTACAGTTATACCAAGCATTTTATCTTTGCAGCAGTAGCCAATAACAATCCTTGTTCTTTATGGGTTTATTAACATTTCCTGTCTGTAGCTGGCTTTGACTTGCAGCCTCGTTCAGAACTGCCCTTTGCTTCAAAACTCCGTGTAGCTGTAACAAAGAGAGCTCGCGCCTTTTTTTTTAACCCTAGCTTGGAAAATCTTCCAGCAGCCATAGTGTGTGCAGGCGAGATTCACTCAGTTCCTGTGCATTTTGAAACTATTGATGCTTGCCAGTGCCTGAGGTCCTGGAAGCCGGAGGACCTAAACTGAGCTTGGGCACAGACCCTGAGCAAACTGAACTAGCGATGAGTCTGAGCAAAACAACCAACCAACCAAAATCTCTTGTATTTATGCCATAGGCATTTGCTGAGTTATGATGGAAATTAGGTCACAATACAGTGGGACCTTCAGATGGACAGGATGAGTACTTGCCTTTTTGTAGTTGTCCACCAGCTGTGTATATAATACCCTTTGGTCAGTAGCCACTCACTAACCAGGAGCAATACCCTCAAAACCTGAACTCAAGCTGCCTGGAATGGATTTTCCACTTTGTATTTAATATGCCCAGTGAGACCTTAATTCATTGTAGCCTAGAGTGCTCCAAAAGGCAGTGAGAGCAGCTGGAGCTTCACCCTTATTGCTCAGTGACCATGTGAAGAGCGGATATAATTAATCCCTGGTTAGCTGGGAGCTGGGAAAAAAACGGAGCCACAGGACAGAATATTCTGCAGATATCCTTTGAAAGAGCAGCAACAGACATTGTATCATAGTGTTCCAACGATGAACTTGTTCGACTGAAAGAAAAGGTTTACATCCACAATTTTTTGAAGGTAATTTTCCTTGGAATTTTAATATAATTGAATGAGTTCCATAAGTTTCTGCTATAGTCTTGATCAATCAGTGATGCTGCGTCAGAAATAAATCTACAGTCAGTCAGATCAACTCGAGTACAATATTAAAACCCAAAAGAACTGCGGACGCTGTAAATCAGCAACAAAAACAGAAGTTGCTGGAAAAGCTCAGCAGGTTTGGCAGCGTCTGTGAAGAAAAAAAATCAGAGTTAACGTTTCGGGTCCGATGGCCCTTCCTCAGAACTCACTAGAGTTTTTACAATGCCTGCTACAACTGGAAGGGGAGCTGTGAGCTGATTAGCAGGACCTGAGCAGGGATGGATTTAAAGGATTATGGTTAGGGTGAGGGTTAGCTGCAGGGAATGTTCCAACCCAGATACAGGGATTGACAATTTCAGCGATATGGAAGTGAGGTAAATATAACGCTGAGGGATGGATAAGTGATGGGGCTGGACTATGGAAGGAGAGTGGGGGAGGATGAAGAGAAATCATTTCTCCGAGTGTTGAGCACCTTTGGAACTCTTTGCCTCAGAAGCTAGTGGGAGCTGAGTCATCAAATACTTCTAAGGTAGAAGGGGAGCAATTGTTTTCAGGTATGGAATCAAAGATTACTCTGGGGGTAGATGGGGATGTGGAATTTGAAAAAAAACCGATCGGCCATGATCTTATTGAATGGTGAAGCAGCCTCTAGGGGCTGAATGGGCTACTTCTCCTATTTAATGCATTTCTATGGCATGTTGTGTGGGGTGAGTCACTCTAGGACATATTTGCAGGAATTCCCCAGGAAAGTGTCCTTGGCCTGACCATCAGCAGAGAGTAGGTCCTTTTCCAGGCTGGTACAGAGCCCCACTGGTGAGTTCCAGGAGTCAGTGCTGGGGCCCCAACTCTATACAATTTATAGCAATTACTTGGGTGAAGGGATCAAAGATATAGGAGCACAATCTGTCATTGACAAAAGGTAGGTAGGAGAGTGAATTGTGAACGGGATGTAAACCTACAAAGGGATACAGACAGGTTAAGCCAGTGGGCAAAGATTAGGCAAATGGAGTATGATGTGGGAGAATGTGAAATTGTCTCTTTTAGCAGACAGAACCTTCAGCTGCTCCATCAATGACATTCCCTCCATCATAAGGTCAGAGTGGGTGTTTATCGATCATTGCACAAGGTTCAGCACCATTCGCTACTCCTCAAGATACTGAAGCTGTCCATGTTCAAATGCTGCAAGGTCTGAATACTGTCCAGGCTTGGGCTAACAAATGGCAAGTCACATTCAGACCGTACAAGGATCAGGCTACATCTATTTCCAACAAGAGACAATCTGACCCACCACCGGTTGACATTCAATGGTGTTACCGTCACAGAATCACCCACTTTGAGCATCCTGTTGTCATTGAGCAGAAACTGAACTGGACCCAGTCACACAAACACAGCGACTGCAAGAGCAGGTCAGAGGCTAGGAATATTGGAGTCAGTAACTCATCTCCTGACTCCACAAGGCAGAAATCAGGAACAGTCCCACAATCCTGGATGAGTGCAGCTCCAACAACGCTCAAGAAGCCTGACACCATCCAGGACAAAGCATCCCACTTCATTGGCACCACATCCACAAACATCCCACTCCCTCCCCCACCGACACTCAGTAGCAGCAGTGTGTACCATCTACAAGATGCGCTGCAGAAATTCACCAAAAATCCTCAGACAGCACCTTCCAAACCCACGACCACTTCCATCTAGAAGGACAAGGGCAGCAGATACATGGGAATACCACCCCCTGCTAATTCTCCTCCAAACTACTGACCATCATTATTGCAGTTCCTTCTGTGTCACTGGGTCAAAATCCTGGAATTCCCTCCCGAAGGGCATTGTGGGTCAACCTACAGCAGTGGTTCAAGAAGGCAGCTCACCCCCACCTTCTCAAGGGGCAACTAGGGATGGGCAACAAATGCTGGTCCATCCAGCAACACAAATGTCTCATGAATGAACAGAAAAAAATGCTCAAAGACCCAGGGTTTTTGGTCACCTGACCTAAATTTCCTTTGTGCCAATTCCTGTTTGAAAATTGCTCCCCTAAAGCACCTGGGGATGAGTTACTTTGTTGAAAGTGTTAGATAAAGGTACAATGAGTTTAGATTAACAGTGAAAGGGTTAACAACTAATGGTGAAGAAAGCAGGCCATTAATCCTGTACTAACACATGGATCAATGGTAAGGATTATACAGTGGGGTTGTGTACAGGATGTTATAGCACTTGTATTATTGTGGGACATGTTGTTACACGTTTGTGTGACAATTGGTGCACGGACAGAATCCAATCTTTTGTAATTTGCTCAGCGTATGCATATTCCCAGTGCCAGCCTGGTGGTGTCTCCATCCAAAGACTGAGGACACCCGAGATGATCTACCCAGCAACAAGGAGTCACGTCCCTGTGCCCAGACACCAGATTCCCCTCCCTCTCCCTCCTCCTATTGGTTAGCTTACAAGTCCATGCTCACCTCACCAGTGTGTTCCTGAGCCAGTGGGAAAGCCAACACAATTCTTCATTATCCAGTTGGACGATTCTTGATTTAGAAATCATACAGCCTCCTCCTGCCCACAGCCACCAAGAGCATTTTGATGAATGGCAAAGCGTTGCAATGAAATTACGTTGAATTTGTTCATGCTTTTCCTAAGTTACTCCCAGCCATATTCTGTGAATTTTTCATTAGCTCCTGGAGAATTGAAAACTCTGTCAGGAGGAGACTGCGGTCTACAACATGTTCCTGTCCATTCACTGTAGCAAACCTGGCCCATAGCAACAGGAGGCCATTGGGCCTGCTCCACCATTCAGTATGATCGTGGCTGATCGAACACCTTAATACCTTTCCCCCGTCCTGATAACGTTTTACCCCATTGGTAATCAGGAACAGAACATAGAAACTAGGGGTAACAGCAGGCCAGTCAGCCCTTCTAGCCTGTTCTACCATTGCTGATGACCTATCCTGTATTTCAGTGTCATGTGCCTGCTTTCCCCCCATCCCTGTTGAGGCCTCTTATATCTCAAAATTTATTAGATCTCAGTGTCGAATGTATTCAGAGACTTGGCCATGGGTTGATCATTCTGTGTGCAAAGAAATGTTTCCTTATCTCAATAGGAAATGGCCCTGTTTCCTGGGAATGTGTCCACTAGTTTTAGACTCCTCCACAGGGAAAATATCCTGCTTGCATCGCTTTGTCCAGCCCTGTTAGAATTGTATATGTTTCAATTGGATCCCCTCACATTCTTCTAAACCCCAGTGAATATAGGACCAGCCAAACTCATATGATTGCCCTGTTATCCCCAGGGTCGGCCAAGTCTGTCAACTTCTACTGTAAACAGACCCAAAGACCGAGCTTCCACAGCCCCTTGTGATAGAGAACTCCAAAGGCTGTCACTGCCCTCTGAATAAATAATTTCTCCTCATCTCAGGCCCAAGTTTAATCTCCTTTATGTTTAAATTGTGCCCCTGGATTTCTCTCAGAGGATTGTGAATTTGTGGCTCTCTCTGGCAGAGTGCAGTGGAGGCCGAATCAATCAGCAGATTCAGGAATAAAATAGGTATGTTTCAGATGAGAAGTGGGATAAAGAGATATGGGGAGCAGGCAGCAAAGTGGCATTGAGACCTGGATAAGATCAGCCACGATCATGTTAACTGGCAGAGCAAGCTGTAAGGGCTGATTGCCCACACACGCTCCTAATTCCTATGTTCCTGTATTCCCATGTCCTCAACTTCCCAGTCAGGGAAACATCTTGGCTCCATTTGCCCTGTCAATGTTTTTTATGTACTTTGTAAGTTTCAATGAGATCACCTCTCATTCTTCGAAACTGTGAAATATCCACACACTGAGTGTGACCAGTCTCTCTCTTCACAGAACAGTCTCGCAATCCTGGGGACAAGCTCGCTGAACCTTTGCTCCTCTATCTCTGTTGCAGTACTGTCGTTCCTGAGATAAGGAAGACCAAAACTGCACCCAGGACTCTAGGTGCAGTCAATCCAAGCTCCTACACAGTTGATACAAGATTTCACTATTCCTGTACTCCTCCTGTGATAAAGACTGACATTGGGGTGGCACGGTGGCTCAGTGGTTAGCACTGCAGCCTCACAGCGCCAGGGACCCAGGTTCGATTCCAACCTTGGGCGACTGTCTGTGTGGAGTTTGCACATTCTCCCCGTGTCTGCGTGGGTTTCCTCCGGTTTCCTCCCACAGTCCAAAGATGTGCAGGCTAGGTGGATCGGCCATGCTAAATTGCCTGTAATGTTCAGGGGTGTGTGCGTTGTAGGGGGATGGGTCTGGGTGGGATGCTTCAAGGGGCAGTGTGGACTTGTTGGGCTGAAGGGCCTGTTTCCACACAGTAGGTAATCTAATCTAATCTAACCTTCCTTAACAGTTGCTGCACCCGTGCTGGCCTTCAGTAGCTTATTGAAAAGGACACCTAGGTTTCTTTTGGACATTTACACTTTCAAACCTCCTCCCAATTGACAAAATACTCAACACTTCTATTTTTGCCACCAAAGTCGATGCATTTTTCAACATTGTATTCCATCTGCCATGTCCTTGCCCATTTACTGTCTAATCCTCCTGAGGCCTTTTAACACCTTCCTCACAACACATTCCCACTTAGTTAACTGTTTTAATTCAGGAATATTATATTTGGGGCCCACAGTCCTGTGAGAACTCTTCATTGCTCCAACTCTGGCACAGTTCGTTGAAGGTGGAGTTGCAGGTAGATGGGGTGGTGAAGCTGGTGTGTGGCCCACCACCTTTATTGGTCTGAACATTGAGTTGGAAGGTCATATGCAGTTGCACAGGCCATTGGTTAGGGCCACTTTTCGAATACTCTGTTCACTTCTGGCCTCCCTGCTATAGGAAGGATGTTGTGAACCTTGAATGGGTTCAGAAAAGATTTAGAAGGATGTTGCTGGGGTTGGAGAGTTTGAGCCAAAGGGAGAGGCTGAATGGGCTGGGGCTATTTTCCCTGGAACATCAGAGGTTTATAAAGGCTTATAAAATCATGAGGGCGTGGATAGGGCAAATAGAGAAGGTCTTTCCCCCAGGGCAGGGGAGTTCAGAACCAGAGGGCACAGGTTTAAGGCGAGAGGGGAAAGATTTAAAAGGGACCTAAGGGGGAAGTTTTTCACACAGAGGGTGGTGCGTATATGGAATGAGCTGCCAGAGGAAGTGGTGGAGGCTGGTACAATTACAACATTTAAAAGGCATCTGGATGGGTATAGAAATAGGAAGGGTTTAGAGGGCTATGGGCCAAGCGCTGGCCAGTAGATCAGTTTAAGATACCTGGTTGGTGTGGACGAGTTGTACTGAAGGGTCTGTCTCCATGCTGTATAATTCTGTGACCCTCTCACACCCCTGATCGCACTGGCAGGTATATTGTGAGCTGTGACTGAAGTTAGCCACTCCCCTCACTCTGAGATTGCCTCCCCTAACCTCTCCAGCTGCATTCCCTCCTGTAAGATGCACTGTAAGACTGACCACTTTGTGCCTCCTGTTTTAACATTAAGCCGTGCAAGGAAATGTTAAACCACTTGGGTCCAACACCTTATGTTTTATCACTGCTCTGAAAGTTGCTATAGAAATACAAGTTAGTGCTAAGCAGTCTGAGTGTCCTTGGTTCATTTTGGAAAGAGCATTTTCTGGTCGTTATGAAATCCAGGAGTTGATTAGAAACTGGGATTGAAAAACTTGATAAAAGCGTTTGGTTTTCATGTTTGTGGCTTTGAGAAATGAGGATTGTGTTCCTGGAATATGGAAGGTCAAGGGCTAATTTGATCAAAGTTCTTAAGACACTAAGGGAAGAGATAGCGAGAAGTGGAGAAACTGTTTCAGGTGGGTGTGAAGCTCAAGACAGTTCTAAAATGGAGGCAGAGCTGAAATTAGGAATCACATGAAACATCTGATGAAGGGCCTAGGCCCGAAACGTCAGCTTTTGTGCTCCTGAGATGAGGCTTGGCCTGCTGTGTTCATCCAGCTTCACACTTTGTTAACATGAAACATCTACAATATTTGAATTCAGTTCCAAAAAATGCCAAATAATTTTAAATCTGAGACTTTCTGTTCGCCAGAAATATTAAGAGATACAACATAGAGGCATGGTCATAGAGAAGCAACATACTGCAGATGCTGGAGATCTGACACAGGGAGTGCTGGAGAGACTCAGCAGGTCTGCAAAGACAGAGAAACAGAGTTAATGCCTTGGGTCGATGACCTGAGCCTGATTGTGACAAATGTGAAACATTGACTTTATCTCTGTCTCCCTCAGGTCCTGCCCAACCAGTCCTAATCTCATTTAAGTGCTGGGAACACACTTAGGGGCTGAATAGCCTCACACGTTAGACTTGAGCAGACAGCAGTTTGAATGGCCATGTGAAAAGTGAGAGCTTTGTTTTTTGTTTGATGAATTGCTTTTGTTCTGTTGGATTCTGGCGTTTGAACAGGTTGGAAATTGGCTGGTTTTGGATTTGCCGTGTTGTATTTGCCTCTTTCTGGGTTTCACTGGCATTGTTGCTTGTTGCTGCTGCCATGTTCTCTGAGACAAAGGCTGGAATCTAGGCCCAGGCGTGTCTGAACTTGCTGTGTGACATAGCTGAAGGCACCTGGGAAGGCTCTCTTACTGCCCTGTTGTTTAGCAAAGAAACTCCTTTCTCGGTCTCTACTGTTCAAGTAACTAATTAAGACATTAGATAGGAACCTTATATCCTATAGCAGCCCAGGGCGAGATGGCAGCTGGAAGTGGAAAGGGACTCACTGTTTAGTGACAACAAATCTTTTTGCATGACAACAATTCTTGTGGGCAGTCCCCTCTCAGTGGGTGCTGGTTCCTTTAGAGTGCAAGGCCTCCTGACAATGGAGCATATCCAGGGACTAACATTGTTCCCATTCCAAGGCTTGTGGATTGTGTGAAATGTGAGAGCAGAGAGATCCCAGGGGGAGGAAAGGTGTAGGGTGTGGGGAGTATGTGACTGAACCCCTAACCCATGGCACAGAAAGAGAGCAATTCGACCCGGTCAGTGTCACCTCTGTGTATGTGGGTTTTGTGTGCCTGAATTAGCTACCACTTCTTGTGTTTTATTTTCTAATCCAGCAATGCTATCACTCACCTCTGGAGCAGGTGGGACTAGCACCCTATTCTCCTGGTCCACAGGTAGGGATGCTGTCACTCCACCATTGTGGCACTTGTAGCTTGTCAGGAAACAGCCGTCAATTGTTATAAGAGCCCATCTGGTTCACAATGTTCCCCCCACCTCCATCTGCTGTTGCTAGACTTCAGACCCCTCCCCTCACACCAATGCTGCTAACTCTTCATTGTGCTCTGAAATAGTCGGGCAAGCCACTGCATTCGGGGGCAGGTAAGGAGGTGGCAATAAATGCTGGCCTTGCCTGTATCGCACACATTCCAGGAAGAATAAAAGAATCTGTTGGTGATCCCAAACTCTTTCCCTCCTCCCATTGATGTACAGCACCTTAGGGTTAAAGGGATCAAAGAGTATGGGGAGAGACCAAAGACTGCGTTAGACGATCAGCCATGATCAGATTGAATACTGGAGCAGGCTCAAAGGGCTGAATGGCCCACTCCTGTTCCTGGTTTTTTTAGTTTCCCAGATCTTCAGATTTATTGTCTGATGCAGAAAGAGGCCACTTGTCCCATTGTTTCTGTGCTGGCTCTGTGACAGGGCAATCCAGAGATAAAACTACTCTTTCACTTCTACCCCGCAGTCCTGTATCTCTCTCAGATTCAAATAGCTGTTCATTGCGTCCCTGCTCTGTTTGGTAAGGAAGTCACAGTCCAACAACCCCTCCACCTCTTAACTGATCATGGCAAATTAATCACTCCCTAAGAAACGAAGACAGCCCAAAAATCAAACTCCTGCCTCATTTTAAAAACCTCCTCTTGACCTTCCTTTTCCCATTGTGATGACTGCTTGTGTCTGCGCCTTTTTTGCCGTCATCCTACTTGCTGTCCCCTCTCTGCTTTTCCTCTCTCCCTCCCTCCAAGATGCACATCTGTCAGCAGTAATATTTGTTATGACAAAGTGTGAGGCTGGATGAACACAGCAGGCTGAGCAGCATCTCAGGAGCAGGAAAGCTGACGTTTCAGGCCTAGACCCTTCGTAGACCCCGAAACATCAGCTTTTGTGCTCCTGAGATGCTGCTTGGCCTGCTGTGTTCGTCCAGCTCCACACTTTGTTATCTTGGATTCTCCAGCATCTGCAGTTCCCATTATAAGTAATATTCGTTACTCTGTATTCCTTGTGGCTATTCTAATTACTCCCCAGCCCTCTGTGCCTGGCCCTCAATCCATCAGCCTGTCCTCCCTATTTCAAATCTCACTCCCCCCATTATACTGAGATGGGACACGTGACCAGTACTGCCCTCTGCTGTCCAACAGTTTTAATGAGCGGCCTTGTTCCTGTCTCTTACTCCACTGTGAGATCAGATTCAGGGACAGGATCATGTGGCGTTTAAACAGACCAGTCGGGCCAAATAGTCGGTTTCTGTTCTTGAGATGATCGATTAATTGATTGAAAAATAAAAACCGAAAGAACTGCAGACGCTGTAAATCAGGAACAAAAACAGAAGTTGCTGGAAAAGCTGAGCAGGTCTGGCAGCATCTGTGGAGAAAAGTCAGAGTTAACATTTCAGGTGACCCTTCCCGATTAATTAATTAATTAATCAATTACTTTTTTATTGACCTTTCAGAAAATGCCAGCAGTCATAAAAGTTGCTGGTATAGACCTTAATGGGCTTGAAGATTCGACTCCTTCCTTACATTTCAGCTGGGAGCAAGTCTAAGAGTCTTGATCCATGGGATTATACTGAGCTGCCAGCAGATCGGTCTAAAGTTCCTCACACAGCCTCTTGGTTACTGTTTTTTAATTACTTCCTTTTGTCTCCACTAACTGTGAACACTGCCAAAACCCATCAGTGTTTGAATGAAGGATCGTTGGGTCAAATGCAGAAGAAAAATGTCCAAGTCGTTTATTTACTCTATCAGCTGGAAAATCGCATTAGGAAAATTCATAGCAGACTGAAGATTGGTCAACCGCAAGCAGGTGTCTAGTCAACTCAGGAGGCCTACTTTAACAGCCAGCTCTAAAACAGGTAAGAAATATAAACATTGTTCTGACTGTCCAGGTATTGCTGTTCACTACTTTGTTTTTCAAAGAAACGTTGTTATCGCGTCATAAAACACGGAAACAGACATTTGAGTCCAGCTTGTCCATGCTGATCAATTTCCCAAACTAAATTACACTTGCCTACACTTGGCCCATATCCTTCTGAACCCTTCCTATTCATGTACCTGTTCAAATGCCTTTTAAATGTTGTAACTGTACCAGCCTGCAGCACTTCCCCTAGTAGTTCATTCCACCTGCCAATCACCCTTTGTATCAAAAAGTTGCCCCTCAGGTCCCTTATTAGATTTTTTCCTCTCATGTCAAAAATATGCCCCTAGTATGCTCCCCAACCTTGAGGAAAGGACCTTGACTATTCACCTTATTGATGCTCCTCATGATTTTATAAACCTCTGTAGTGTCACCCCTCAACCTCTGATGCCCCAGGGTAAAAGTCATATCAAGCCTCTCCTTTTGACTCGAACCCTCCATTCCTGGTAACATCCTGGTAAATCTTCTTGAACCCTGTCCAATTTAATAATATCCTACTTATAGCAGGGGTGACCTGAACTGGACACAGTGCTCCAGAAGAGGCCTCATCAACGTCCTGTACAACCTTAACCTGATGTTCCAACTCCTATAGTCAGAGGTCTGAGCAATGAAGGCAAGCGTGCTAAATGCTTTCTTAATCACCCTGTCTGCCCGTGATGCAAATTTAAAAGAACTATGTGCCTGGTCCCTCTGTTCGACAAGACTACCAGGACCCTACCATTAACTGTATAAGTCCTGCTGTTGTTTGCTTTACCAAAATGCAATAAGCCACGTTCTCTCAAGTAAACTCCAGCCCATTGGCCCAATTGACTGAGATCCCTTTGTAAACGTAGCCTTCTTCGCCCTCTGCTATACCACCGATTCTGGTGTCATTCGCAAATTTACTAACTACAACTCCCATATTCTCATTGAACTGATTCAAATAAATGACCCAGTACCGACCCCTGCAGAACACCGCTGGTCACAGGCTTCCAGTCTGAAAAACAACCCTCAACCATCTCCCTGTGTCGCCCTGCTAATTTTGTATCCAATTGGCAAGAGACTTGAGCAATGCAACTTAAATTTTTGTTTAAACTGGATTTTAAATTTACTCTCGTCGATAAGCACAGTCCTTAACTGACATCAGAACAGGAGGAGACCATTTAGCCCCTTCAGCCTTCCGTTAAACATATTCACATCATAGACTGAGCTTCCACAGCTGTCTGAGGTAAAGAAATGGCGTCCTCTCTTGGACCACCTTAGTTTTAAATTCTGCCCCTGGTTCTACACTCCCCAGTCAGGGAAATGCCTTACCCACATCTCCCCTGCCTACTTTCTGACCCATTGACCTGACTAAATCTAATTTTCTTCAACTTCTCACTTGCCTCTCTAATTCTGGGAGATTTTGTATCTTCCTCGGTGAAATTTGCAACAAAATAATAATTTAGCTTCACTATCGTTTCTCTATTCCCCATTACAAGTTCTCCTTACTTTGCCTTTAATGAACCTATGTTCATTTTAGCCAAATATTTCCCATTTTTTTCCCTGCAGAAACTTTTACAGTCCGCTTTTCAGTTAATTGCATTCAAATTCAATTTCCCCTCATTTCCATTTCTTGGTCCTCCTTTAATGTATTCTAAAATCCTTCCAATTACTCCTATTGCTGGTAACTTTATTGGCCTTTTCTTTTAATCTTATGCAATCCTGAACTTCCTTTGTTCGCCAAAGTTAACTGTAATTTTTTTAGATAACAAGGTGTAGAGCTGGATGAACACAGCAGGCCAAGCAACATCAGAGGAGCAGGAAAGCTTGACGTTTCATTTCTGAAGAAGGGTCCCGACCCGAAACGTCAAGCTTTCCTGCTCCTCTGGCGCTGCTTGGCCTGCTGTGTTCATCCAGCTTCACACCGTGTTATTCTCAGATTCTCCAGCCTTGGCAGTTCCTACTATCTCTGCCATTTTTTAGATTTTTGTTTCTTGAAGAAATCTTTTCCTGATTCCGCGATTGCCACTGCCATTTCTTCCTATTTTATCTCTGTCTCTCCAAAATTACTCTTTCTCCTCTCCCTCATTCTATCTCGAACTTCTCTGTTTCTGAAAGTGAAAGAAATTACCATGAAAGTCACCAAATTGTTGCAAAAAAGTCATTGTCCATCTGGGATAACAAAGTGTGGAGCTGGATGAACACAGCAGGCCAAGCAGCATCTCAGGAGCACAAAAGCTGACGTTTCGGGCCTAGACCCTTTATCCTCTCTGATGAAGGGTCTAGGCCTGAAACATCAGCTTTTGTGCTCCTGAGATGCTGCTTGGCCTGCTGTGTTCATCCAGCTTCACACTTTGTTATCACGGATTCTCCAGCATCTGCAGTTCCCATTATCTCAGTGTCACTGTCCATCTGGAACTGTTTACGGACAATGCTGAGTAATGAGAGTGAGTTGTGGCCTTGTGGTGATGTCACTGACTTAGTAATCCAAAGGTTGGGGCTTCTTCAGAACGGACACAACCTGAAACATTAACTCTGATTTCTCTCCACGGGTGCTGCCAGACCTGCTGCGCTTTACCAGCAATTTCTGCTTCTGTTTTTGTTCAGACTTCTACCCTGGGTTCACATCACACTGTCAAATAGTTTTGATCCACTGGTGGAATTTAGATATAATTTAGTTTAATTTAGGTTCAGTTCATAAAATCTGGAAATTAAAACCCATCGTGAGAGTATCACCCCTTGTTGTAAAAAAAGGAACGTTCTGGTTTGCTAATGCGCTCAAAGGAAGGAAGTCTGCCATCCTTACCCTGTCTGGCCTCCATGTGACCCCAGATCCTCAGCAATGTGGTTCGCTCCTAACCACCCTCTGAAATGGCTGAGCACACCTCTCAATCCCAGGGCATGGGTAATAAATGTTGCCCTTTCAGGGACACCCACAGACTTGATGGGATGAATGGTCCCCTCCAAACCATGGTGACTACATTCAGTGAAGATCTGTGAATGTAAAAACATGGAAACCATTGTCTGAAAGTTGATATTTGCTATGAGGGAAAAACATCTTTAACATCTCCCTTGTCTTGTTTTCCAGGGAGCTGATATGCAGGATCAGAGTAAAAGATATTCCCACCTCTATTCCGGATATATGAGAGGGACCCCATCAGAAAGACAGGACGACAGCGGGATGTTCTCTCTCCTGTCCGAATCCTTACATTCCCTGTATCCTACATACCAGCCAAAATCCTCGTCACTTTCTCTGTCTCGAGTGTATGAACCTGGTGGTAGATCCGACCCGTTGATGACAAGATCTGTTGCTGGTATACCCAGATCGCTCAAGAGCCTCGAGGTTGAGAAACCACTCAACGGGAGGTGCCTGTCCACTCCGAGGTATAGTACCTGCCTCGATACGTCTGCTTTCTCTCAGTGTATACCTCAAAGGAAAGCTACGTTAAGCTCACACAATGTCAATGTGGGCCGATATACACCATTGGGCCAAACCGCGACTGACAGTGTTGGCCTGTCCGTCTCCAGCTTTAAGGCACTCCGCGACAAGGAGGTCACACCTTGTTTCTCCGAATTCTGGGCCATGAGGCAAGCGGATTCCAACAGGCCGTTTCGAGACCGCACCTCCCCCGATTGGGACCCTGATGAGGAATACCAGGCTCTGCTGGATTTTACATATCCCTTAAGACCAGGGCACATCAGCTCCAGGGACAACTTTGATGATGATGATGATGATGATATGACCTCTGACTCCTATCTAAAGGATTCTGGGATCATGGATGACAGCCTGATACCCTCCCTGTCAAATACAACTATTACAAACACCTCGTTGTCACTGCCTGCTTACCAGTCTAACACCAGCAGTGCTGCTAACATCACCTGGGGCCATTCTAGCTACAGAGAGGATCACGCAGTGACACCTTACTGTTCCTCCAGCCCACCCCACCTGCACAGCCAACCATCCTATTGGCTGTCCGAACAACCTCCTAAGGCTGGCATCATTCCAAACACCTCAGTGGATAGCCCTGCGAGGAATAAAACTGAGGGCCTCATTAACCAGGCAGTCCTGTCTGAGCAAACCATGGCCTCTTCAGTCATTGATTCGAGTTTTCTGTCAGGCAGCTCAAATGAGGAATCTTCCAAGCCTTTGCTGTCGGGGAAAGATCCTGGAGGCTTTATATTAACCACGCAGGTGCTGACTTTAAACAAAGAATGGGAGAGTGAGGAGGAATTTCTCACTCTCCCTTACAAGCTGAATGAACTGGAAGCCTTGGCCCAACAACTGGAGAAGCTCTCTGTTCATTGGGAGAGCAAGTCTGCCAAAGTAGCCAGTGGGATGAGAGAGGGCACAGACCCTAAAAGTGGCAGTGCCAAGTGTAACCTCACTGAGCAGGACAGCAGCACCGAGGCTGCTCAGTCTAGCTGCCAACTGGGAGTTAGTCCCAGAAAGAAGCCCAAGAGTCCACAGTATGAAGATATAATTGCCGACTTAAAAAGGGCCAATGACTTTATTAGGAAGTTGGGCACATGGTCTGGTTCTCAACTGCTATTCAACCAGCCTTTGGAACAAGCAGCTGAGAACAATGTGAGCCTGTTGGCTCACATTCAGGTAAAATGTTTCCAGTTCTATGTTCCATTTGAATACACACAGAATAAAACAATCTTGCTTCTTGCTGATACAAAGGTCCTGGATTGGGCGAGCTAGGAAACTAAGCTGGTATGACTTAGCTGCGATGGTTTCAGTTGAGAACTGGAGAGTTTGCATTGTTAAAGTTGAGAGCGTGACTTAGCAAATCACCCTGTAACTGTGAAAGACTAGCCAGGGCCGGTTGAGTTCCTCCAGCACTTTCTGTTTCTATTTCACATCTTCACTTTCAGCCATTCTTCGTTTCATTTAAGATTTCTGTTTTAAAATACAAAGCTTCAAAGTTTGGAGAGACGTGTAAAATTCCGAATGGGTTAGACAGTGTCAATATTGAGAGCATGTTTCTCCCTGTCGGAGAACCGTAAACTAGGGGGATAGATGCAAGAGAGGCATAAATATATCCAACAGAGAAATTTAGAGACATTATCTTTCTCAGGGAGTAGGGAGATTGTGGAACCCACCACCACACAAAGTGGTTGTGGTGAATATCTCTGATGCTTTCAAAATGAAACTAGGCAGGAGCGTGAGAGTGAAACGGTTTGAAAGGCAGGCTGTGATGAGACAGATGGAATCATGTGGTGTATTAGATTGGATTGGATTTATTATTGTCACATGTACCCAAGTACAGTGAAAAGTTTTGTTTTGTGTGCAGTACAGGCAGATCATACCATACAAAATGCAATAGGGTAATAGGACAGAACGAGGAATACAATGTTACAGCTGCAGAGAAGATGCAAAAAGAGTGAGATAAACATTAAATGTGAAGTTTGAGATGTCCATTCAGAAGTCTACTAACAGCAGGGAAGAAGCTGTTCTTGAATCTGTTTGGTATGTGTGTTTAAGCTTTTGTGAATTCTGCGTGACAAAAGGGGTTGGAAGAGATTGTAACCGGGGTTGGGAGGGGAGTGGGATGTGGGGGTCAGGGAGGGTCTTTGATCATGTTGGCTGCCTTCCCAAGAAACTGGGCAGTACAGACGGAGTCAGTGATTGGATGTTTGGCTTCAGTGATGGACTGGGCTGTGTCCACAACCTTCTGTAGTTTCTTATGGTCCTGGGGCAGAGCAGAGTATAAACACTAGAATGGATGAGTTGGGCTGAATGGCCTATTTCTGTACTGTGTGTTCTATGTAATTTTATGTAACTGATCCACTATTTTGTTCCCATAGAGCTTTAGCTCTAAACTTGAAGAAATGGTCCAGTGGTTGTATGATGTAGCAGAGACCACAGATAACTGGATCCCACCACAGCCTACAATGGACAGTATCAAGGCTTCCTTGGATAAGTGTATGGTAAGCAGCACCCTCCCTCTTCTCCCCCACCCCACTTTAAATTTTTACTGCTGCATTTTATTGCTTCAAAAAATGAAGTAGGATTATTGCCGATCATCGGTGAAAGCAGAATGTTTCTCCACAGCTTGGGGATGCTCCACCATTCAATAAGATCATCTCAGGTCAGACTGGGATCTGACCTTTACTTTCTGGAACAGGGTGGCACGGTGGCTCGGCGGTTAGCGCTGCAGCCTCACAGCACCGGGGACCCAGGTTCAATTCCACCCTCGGGCGACTGTCTGTGCGGAGTTTGCACATTCTCCCCATGTCTGCGTGGGTTTCCTCCGGGTGCTCCGGTTTCCTCCCACAGTCCAAAGGTGTGCAGGTTGGGGTGGATTGGCCATGCTAAATTGCCCATAGTGTTCAGGGATCTGTAGGCTAGGTGCGTTAACCATGTGGAATGCAGAGTTACAGGGATGGGGTGGGTCTGGGTGAGTGGAGCATTATCATGGGCCGAGTGGCCATAGGGTTTCAATGATTTATGTCAGCCCCCTATGACCTTGGATCTTTGTCTGATCTATTTCAGCCTCAATAATATTCAATGACCCACCTTCCTCACTCTCTTCATCTCCATCTGAATTTGGTGATGCCTTTTCTCAAACCATGCCCTCTAATTGCGGTCTCTCCCATGAGGACAAACCCGCTCTGGGTGTTGACCTTACTCAGTTCCCCCAAGATCATGTCTGTCTCCAGGAGGTCACCTCACATCTAAAGCCCAGTGGTTAGAGGCCCAGCCTCTCTGACTGTTTCCTTGTCTGGTGACCTCCCAGGAGAATGTTTTTGGTAATAAAAGAGATACTTTCATTTCTGTAATACTTTCAGAACTTCCCAAAGAGCCTTACAGCCAATTACATTACTTTTTCCAAGCGTTATCATCACTGCTGTCATGTAGTAAGCAGTTTGCACACAGCAAGTTCCCACAAACGGCCTGTGTATAAACTGACCAGGTAGAGAGTCATAGAGATATAGAGCACCATCGATCCAACTTATCCATGCCACCCAGATATCCCAAATAAATCTAGTCCCATTTGCCAGCATTTGGCCCATATCCCCCTCAACCCTTCCTATTCATGTACCCATTCCATTTCTGGGCTGCTCCCATTCTCTGTTAGTCCTCACTTGACTCTGGTCCACCTGCCCTGCCCCACACCAGAATGCCCCCCCCAAAAAATAGCAACATCTACAAGGCTTAAGGTGCCTCTGTCCTGCATTGCTGTATTTTCTTCCTCCTGTGAGACAAGGACATCGCTGCCTGGACCCAGCATTTACTGCTGATCCCTAATTGCCCCCTTGAGAAGGTGGGGGTGAGCTGCCTTCTTGAACCACTGCAGCCCATGCGCTGTAGGTAGATCCACACTGTCCTTAGGGAGGGAATTCCAGGATTGTGACCCAGCAACAGTGAAGAAATGACAGTATTATTTCCAAGTCAGGATGGTGAGGGGCTCGGAGGGGAACTTGCAGGGGGTGGTGTTCCCATGTACCTGCTGTCCCTGTCCTCCTAGATGGAAGTGGTTGTGGGTTTGGAAGGTGCTGCCTGAGGATTGTTGGCGAATTTCTGCAGTGCATGTTGTAAAGAATACACAGTAGTGTGGATACAAAGCCAGAAAACTTGTGCTGGCTGCCAGCATTCCTTAACCAATGAAAGGGACCAGCTTCAGTTAGGGGCTCCCAGCACAGGGCAGCGTCTGATCTTAGTCCAGGGGCTTAGGAATGGACGTCAGAGTCCGGATCACTGTCCTCCTGGGAGTGAGGAGCCGAGGGAACAGCAGCCTGCTGTCCATCTTGGTTCTTTCTGTCCAATAGTGGGCAGTTTCCTGCTGAAATGAGAGAAAGGGAGGGAATTTGAAGGAGATAAGAGTAGCTGGCACAGACATTGGCGCTGGTGCAGGTGGGGGAAGGTTGGTGCGGTGATCCGAGTGAGTGAGGAGGCAGCTCAGAGTGCCAGGAGGGTATGTCTGTGTGCGTGTGTGTATCTGTGTGTGCGTGTCTCTATGTGTCTGTAACGCTGTGTGTGTATATCTGCATGTGTGTATATCTGTGTGTGTGTCTGTGAGTGTGTCTCTATGTGTCTGAGTGTGTCTCTATGTGTCTGAGAGTGTGTGTCTTTGTGTGTGTGTGTGTGTGTGTGGGGAGCGGGGACAGCTGATGAGGGAAGGTGAGGTAGAATGTGAGGCCGCGTGCAGAGATGGAGTGAGTGTGAGCTATCACAGAGAAGCTGGCAGCATCCTGGCCAAATGGGGGTGGTCACTGAGCTTCTTCCTTCACTGCTGGTGGTTTCTCCATGTGGATCATACTGTGGTGACCACACTACGCCTGCTCCGCAGCACGCCATCCAGGAGGAGCTCAAGGACCCTGCCCCCAAAGCTGGGCACCTATTTTCCCCTGCTTGCCACGACCGGGTAAATGTCAGAACAGCGCTGGGCAGTTCTGACTGAGAGTGCTTGCCCGGGGAACACAACGGGATTTTAAAGATGCTGCTGGTGCCAGGGATACCAGCTGGTCTGGGATATCTGGAAGTGGTGAGTTATTCAGGCACATATGATGAGTAGGAGAGTTGGGATCACATCGAACACGGGAGTGCAGGAGTGGGGGGGGGGTGTGCAGTTAATGAGATAGGTTTGGGGCAGTAGCATGAGAAGCCTGACTAGACATTACAGAGAGAAACTCCACAAACCTGACAAAATGGCCAAAAAAAAGCATAAAATTCCGCTCATCATAACTGTGTTAGTGACTGAGGAATGAATGGTGGGCTGGCTCTATCAGAATGAAGGACACATGCTGTGGGTGGGGAGAGCTGAATGTTACATCATTGACCTGCCATATGTTTAAACTGCTGGAGGTGGATGGTGTCCACCAGGATGGATGGGGAGTGCTGTGGGGGCGAGGTGTGTGAGGGTGCGGGGTGGGGGGGGGGGCGCGAGGTATGTGAGGGTGCGGAGGGTGAGTGTGTGAGGGTGCGGGGCGGGGGGGGCGCGAGGTATGTGAGGGTGCGGAGGGTGAGTGTGTGAGGGTGCGGGGAAGTGAGTGTGAGGGGGTACGGGGTAGAGTGTGAAGGGGTATGGGGGGAGAGTGTGAGAGGGTACGGGGGGAGAGTGTGAGGGGGTACGGGGGAAGAGTGTGAGGGGGTACGGGGTGAGAGTGTGAGGGGGTACGGGGTGAGAGTGTGAGAGGGTGCGGGGTGAGAGTGTGAGAGGGTGCGGGGGGAGAGTGAGAGAGGGTGCGGGGGGTGAGTGTGAGGGGGTACGGGGGGGGAGTGTGAGGGGGTACGGGGGGGGAGTGTGAGGGGGTGCGGGGGGTGAGTGTGAGAGGGTGCGGGGGGTGAGTGTGAGGGGGTACGGGGGGAGTGTGAGGGGGTACGGGGGGAGAGTGTGAGAGAGTACGGGGGGAGAGTGTGAGAGGGTACGGGGGGAGAGTGTGAGGGGGTACGGGGGGAGAGTGTGAGGGGGTACGGGGGAAGAGTGTGAGGGGGTACGGGGGAAGAGTGTGAGGGGGTACGGGGGGGAGAGTGTGAGAGGGTACGGCGGGAGAGTGTGAGGGGGTACGGCGGGAGAGTGTGAGGGGGTACGGGGGGAGAGTGTGAGGGGGTACGGGGGGAGTGTGAGAGGGGGTACGGGGGAGCGTGTGAGGGGGTGCGGGGGGACAGTGTGAGGGGGTATGGGGGAGAGTGTGAGGTGGAGCCACCGTGTGAGTAAACAGTGCTTCTACAGAATGAACCGTTGATGTGCTGGACAGTGTGTGTGTGGACTGAATCTGTGAGCTTCAGAATTTGTTTTGTGTGTCCTCATGAACAGGCTTTCAGGAATGATATAAAGGAACACCAAGAGCTGACGGCAAGTGTGTTAAATTCTGGAGAACACCTGCTCCAGTCAATGAGCAGCACCACACCAGGTAAAAATCCTTCAGGAGCACCAAGCAATGCACTTTCATCTTTGAAGCCTTTATCTGCACTGCTCTTCAAAAAGAATTCCATTTTGACTCGTGAAACCCATCATTTATGGCAGAAGACTTCATCTTTTAATGTTTTCAAAGCCAAAAGGGGCCATTGTTGTTTCCTCTGCAGTGAGTACTGTCAGTTTGTCCTGGGCGGCACGGTGGCTCAGTGTTTAGCACTGCAGCCTCACAGCACCAGGGACCCGGGTTTGATTCCAGCCTCGGGCGACTGTCTGTGTGGAGTTGGTACATTCTCCCTGTGTCTGTGTGGGTTTCCTCCGGGTGCTCCGGTTTCCTCCCACAGTCCAAAGATGTGCAGGTTAGGGTGGATAGGCCATGGGGTATTGCCCCATAGTGTCCAGGGATGTATAGGTTAGGTGGGTTAACCATGGGAAATTCAGAGCTATGGGAGGGGGTGAGTCTGGGTGGCTCTTTGGAGAGTTGGTGTGGACTTGTTGGGCTGAATGGCCTGTTTCCACACTGTTAGGATTCTAAAAGGAAAAAAAAACTTGAATATGAATGGGAGAAGGCCATTCAGCCCCTTAAGTTTTCTGTTGACATTTAATGAGATCCTGACTGATCAATAATTAACTCACTTGGCTTTGTTCCCTGATTCCCTTTTTCCAGCTCGATTCTAACAAACTGTAAAGTTATTCACTGACTGCTTTCTGTGTGCGTGTGATGTGTCACTCGATTTCCTGCCAGACGTGTTCAGTCTGTCTTAGACTGTGAAATGACACAAATGAAGCAAAATAATAAATCAGGAAGCTGTTTCAACTTCATATTGGAATCTTTTTTAAAAAAAAATCAATCTTCGTTGTCTTACAAGAATTAACTGGTGATCAAATCACCATTTTTCAGTTTTAAAAATCGCATAATCTCGAAAACCATTCCGAGGTGATTCACAAAGTGCTCGTTAACTGAAATGAACTCTGAATCAAAGCAGAGATGACCAAACATTTGTTCCGAGACACATAAAACACATGAATGATTTTCACACGGGATAAAATAATTTCTTAAAATTCTGCTGATCCTTGGGTGCTGTTCCAGCATTATGTTCAAATTTTAAAATGATCTCTTACCAATGATCAAAAGAGAGATTGTTGGAGAAACTTAGCAGGTCTGGCAGCATCAGACTCTGAGTGGTAATTGTATTTCACTGTGCAGAGAGAAACAGAGTGAAGGTTTTGAGTCTGATCAAAGCTCACTGGCCTGAAATGTTGAGCCAGCATTTTTCTCTCCTTCTCCACAGATGCTTCCTGATCTGCTGAGCATCTCCAACATTTCTTTAGGCTTTTGATCTGGAATTCCAGTGTCTGTGATATTTTATTTCTGTATTGATTAGCCATGTTTGCTATTTTCAACGCTACTTCTCTGACCCACTTCTGCTCTGGTTTAGTTCTCAAGGAGACACTTGAGTTGATCTCAAGACAATCCAAGCAGCTGAATGGACATGCTGCCCACCTGTACTTCTCGGTTCTTGCTGCTATGAATAAGGTGAAAGATGATTTAGAGACGAAGCAACAGGAATTTGAATCTGCTGGCGTGGAAGGGCAATCAGTGTTGGTAAAGAATAATTTTGCTTTGGATCTTTGTTTTGTAAATTGTTGAATGTGGTGAATGAAGACAGCTATGCTTGCTTACTGTTAATATTAAGCAAAGTATAAAAGGTAAATTCACCTATTGGACCATAGGGGTGCTGTCTCATTAGAGAGATGACTGGTTGGGGTTTAACCTGAGGGACCCCACCCCAGGTGACGGGAGAAGGAGAGTCTTTCAAGGTAACCTCAGCAATTGAACCCATGCTGTTGGCATCACTTGCCAGTCATCCAGCCAAATGAGCGAACCTGCTAATAGCATATGGTCTAGTCATTTCTGGGCCTGAGGATAGTTGAGTGAACCCCATCGCTGAGAGGCTGGAGTCACATGCAGTCTAGACCAGCTAAGAGCAAATTTCCTTCTTGAAAGGACATTGGTGAATCAGATTGGTTTTTATTTGCAACAATCAATAATAGTTTCATGATTTCCATTAGGCTAGCTTTTAACATTACTGTATCCTTTCCCCTTACCTTCTGGCCACTTTTAATTAATAACAGTAAATGTGCAGATCCTGTATGTGTGAGATAATGAAGGGACATCTGCATGCTTAACTAGGAGGAGAGATGATAACATCAGAGCGCCAAACTAATACTTACCTGAGGTTTCTCATTTCTCAGTAAACGCCCATGGTAGAAATGTAATTTTACAAGTTTCGTATTGCTAAAATAAAGATAGTTTGTAAACTTTTAATTCCTGCCTCTATTTCTGCAAACCATTCTGTTTGAGGCTATCATGGAGCTTTGAGCTTGTCCATCTGTGTCTGTGGAGCAGTCTACAAGAAAAAGAGGAAACAGGAAAATGTGGCATTAGAATTACATTTCGCTTGTTTGTAAATTCAGCTTTTAGTTTTGGTCAGAATTAGTTTGTTGTTGGAATTTAGATGTGGGCTTTACAGATAATTTACTTAACACTCGTCAAATGCTTGGCTGTTTTGCTTTTAAAATGTAATTAACATTTTCATAACTTGGAGACAGCTGATAGCAACCGATCCCATTCTTGTTCAATCACTTGAAGCTTTAAAACACTGAGGGATATCTGATGTTACTAAAAGTTGAGGGCATGGATTTGAACATATTTAGCTTTTGTGAGTTGGTTTGTCCAGAATTTCAAACAATGCATGTATCAAGTAAACTCTATTTTAATCTACGACAGAGATAATGGGAACTGCAGATGCTGGAGATTCCAAGATAATAAAATGTGAGGCTGGATGAACACAGCAGGCCAAGCAGCATCTCAGGAGCACAAAAGCTGACGTTTCGGGCCTAGACCCTTCATCCTCTGATGAAGGGTCTAGGCCCGAAACGTCAGCTTTTGTGCTCCTGAGATGCTGCTTGGCCTGCTGTGTTCATCCAGCCTCACATTTTATTATCTTTAATCTACGACAGATCATTTTCCATTTCAGTAGTTACTTTTGTCAAGCAGTGCTTTTCACACTTCCGAAACTGCATCAGATTTCATGCAAAGTTGTGGATTCTGTTATCAGTTGAAATCTTGTGGAATTTTTGTTCCTTCTGCTTTCAGTGATGTTTTGGCTGAAGGTACAGTCTTTTAAAGTGTAATACATGGCCATTTGCATTGGAACTAGTCCTTCCTGTACAGCTGCTGACCTGGAAGAAACAGGATGTTGGTATCAGTTTCAGTGTTTCCCATCACGTGATTCATTGAACCACGTCAGCACAAACACTGCTTCATATTTAAATGTGTATTTATAGGCCTCCAGAAGCTTGAAATGAATCAACGAGACACAAACCTCCTTTGATTGATACACACTACTGACCTATCCCCTCTGTGTACTCTGGAAGTCTTCATTTTAAAGCTCTGTTTACAGGATATAGTACTTCCAGATTAGGCCCAGACAGAAAACTGATGACTACACATTGTTTTTCCAGATGCCAAGTGGCTTGGAGGAACATGATGCAGCAAACCACGTGAACATGGATCATCCAGTTTAAAAGGCTGAGGAGTGGGAGGGTGATGCTTCTTTTAATTCGAGTCTGGGAAGAACTTGCTCTGTCAAATTATTGGCTTAATTTTACACTTTTCTAAAAACTAACGATCAATGAGTGCGTACACCTCCTGTTATTACACTTCAAAACTCTATTTTATGGTACTCGGTTACTTTATTGCCACAGCTTGAATTAAATTTTCAATTTGGTCAAATTCAAGTCATTAAATAACACTTGATGGCCTCAGAGGCAAAGGGAAGAAAATCCATAACTGCATCAAATATTCTGAATTGCAGATAGATCTGTCACACAAACCTGTTAAGGTGCAACCCATACTGGGGTTTACAGGACTTGTAGACAGTCAAGACCTCCTCCTATTCAGTCCCTCCTAGTGAGATGTAGAGTGTTATCAGCTCCCACACTGGGTGGGGGGGGGGGGGGGGGGGGGAAGAAACATTGCTACAGTTTTCTTTGCACTCCTGCTGCTGTTCACTGGTGGTTGCAGGATAAATTCAGAGTATAGGGATTCTGATGTACAGACATTGGTTTAAGCCAGTCTGACCCCTTTATAATCTCCACAGCACAAACATAGGGATAACCCTCAACCTGAGTGGAGGAGAAAAGGTGACAAAGGATTGCTACCTAGTAACCAGTCTGGTTGACTAAGTCAAGGTTCAGCACCTCTCAATGTGGGTAAAAAGTAACTGGGTAACTGCAATGTTACATGAAGTCATACAGGTGGTGTAAATACTACAAACAAATCATATTTGACTAGATAGCTTTTCTAAACTTTTAAAATTACTTAACTGTAGTGTCTAAAAACAATTTGCAGTCACTAATGTTAACTAAAATTTGTCTTACTTTTAAGTAACCAGTGTGCATATGATTTAACTTGTTTTAGTAAATTTGTAGATTATCTTCCCCTTGTTGCAAAGATTAGCAAGGGAAATGTGAAAATTGAGGCCCACATCTCATCATCCATGGTCTTATTGAGAAGTGAAGCAGTTTGAACTGAATTCTGGTGCACAGACATGATTCAATGTTTGCAGCTTTGTGTGAACGAGGGCTCCAAAGCAGAAAATTCAAGCAATTAATCCAAAAATAACAGCAAAATCTCCACTCCACATCCAAATGCCATGAAGAATTGCATTAAAGTCCAGCAAAAAGCCACAATTATTCTAAAAGGCATTATGGTAACAGTGGCTGACTGAAGAACATGCAAGATTGTGGTTTGATTTTCCATCAAATGTTGGTCTTGCATGAAAGAATTCCTAGCGAGTTGAGAAGATTTGTAGCTCAGGTTGAGTTTCTGGATGCGAGTTTGCTCGCTGAGCTGGAAAGTTAGTTTTCAGACGTTTCGTCACCATTCTAGGTAACATCATCGGTAAGACTCCGGTGAAGCCTCATCGGAGGCTCACTGATGTTGTTACCTAGTATGGTGACAAAACGTCTGAAAACCTTCCAGCTCAGCGAGGAAACTCATCCAAAAAGAATTCCTGTTTGAGCTGAAAACAAAAGTTACACAAGCAATCAAAATAAAAATCAAGTGGGACTTCAGTTTTCTTAGTGAGTCAGTCAAGTCAACAAAACTTGCATTTCTGTGCTGGTCTTGCACAATGCCAAAATGCTTCATAAAAGCCAACAGATGTGAAGGGGCCATTAGAATACTGGTTCAAATGCTGTATTGAGGAGGAAATGGAACTTTAAAGAGAAAATTACAGAATTGGGGATTGAGCTCAAAGGCATAGCAGGTAATGGTGGAAAGATGTAATTCAAGGTACAGTAATTAATAGCAGTAGGCCCTTAAGCCTGTTCTACCATTCAGCAGGATCATTGCCTACACTTCCATTGTCATCCCCTCAGGGATCCAAGATCCAACTCTGCCTTGGATACTCTAATTATGGCAGAGCAATTGAATGCTGAGTCTGGGTCAGAGATCAACAACCCTCAATAGAAATGCTTCATTTAAACATAATTTCTCCTCCATCAGTTCTAGGTTTCCCCACAAAGAGAAACTTCTCAGCATCTTGTTGAAAAATAAGATCATCGCTCATTCTGTTAAACACTAATGAGTACAGGGCCAACCTACTCAATCTTTCCTCAGCTGACAACCTCTTCCCAGGAAATCAACCCGCTGGGCCATATTTGAACTGCCTCCAATACAAGCAAAACCAGACATTATTTCCAATGTAGTTTTATACTGGCAGTCTTTCCAATAAAGGCCAACATTCATTCTATTTCCCTTGCCATTTACTTTCTGTACTTGCACACAGAGATTCACAAAGGACATTTTGTAGGTTATCTCCATTTAAAAGTTTATTTTTCTATTCTTCCTGCCAAAATAGACAACCTGACATTCCACAATATAATCCACCTGCCAAATGTTTCCCTCATTCTCAAACCCTAATGGATTGTGTTCTCACAACTTTCTTTACCAGCTACCTTCATGTCATCACATCTTGCTATGTCACGTCAATGTTCAGCATTGATCCCTGTGACACTCCACTAGCTTCAGTTTTCCAACCTTAAAAGCAATCTGGAGGGTGAGCAGGCTCAGAAGCTTAGGGAATGGGAGAGGCTAACAGCAACCGTGAAGGGACACAGCAGTCACTTGTTCCTGTAGTGGGTAAACACCAAAAGACTGGGTAGGTCTCTGTTTCTACGAAATTGATTTATTTTGTAATCTTTATATAGATCATGTATTTCAATGTTTTCTATGGTATTAATAAATACATACAAAATAAAAAGAAATGTGGAAGAAAAAAAGTGCCATTAAGCATTTTATTTAGAATGAGTAAAAATAAATTTGAAGTAAATCACCCTTAACCATGCTTAAAATATTTCAATTAAATCCTTTCGAATTATATGGGTCCCTAGACTAGTCCTAAAAAATGAAATGGTTAGCATGCCTGATATACTGTAACTGTTTATGAAACTTTCTGGAGAAAAGAATGACTCATTAGTATCCAGATGTACAGTTTCTAAAAATCCACAAAAATAAATGAAATTCACTTGTAAAAATGTCACCTGTTTTGAGCACCTCTTCAATGAGCAATGTCCCTGTGCTCTCAAATGCAGTTTATAAATACAAGCCATTCTCCAAGGCAAATGGGAATCATAACAACCAGTGATCTACATCTTGAAAACTGTCATCCACAACCAAATCTACATTGAGATACAACAAATGAGATATATGCAGAATAAATAATTAAGACATTTAAAGCTCTGCAGCAGTTTAGCCCACTTATCTTGCAGGCTGTGAAGCTTTGTGGACCATTCTGTGCCACCGTGTTAGTTCTAAGTAATTCTATTAAGTACAACATTCATCAAACACTTCTTCAGTTGTTTAATGTTACATTTGTGCAACAAGTTACAATATCCTGCAGACACAAGTTATATGCAGAGAATATGAAGGTAATGCAGTGTATTTCTCTCGTATCTCCACAGAAAATTACTGGCAAAATCAGATCTGACACATAACATTTCACTAAACTTTATTTATGTCAATGAACATGACAAACACTTATGCTGCGTGATGTGAAATGGCTAAACTTCATCTTCAGAGCAGATCCAATGTTGACATTTAAAACATGCCATTATAAACAAAATCAATTTCTATAATAAACCGACCGCAGGAAAATCTGATAACAGGTTATGAGATTTATGCACATTATTAATGACTGGCAACACTTTTGAAGTTTAAAACCATTCTGAAAATGAAGTTAGTCTCAAGTTGGAAATCTCAGCCAATAGTGGCTTTTCAGTCCCCGATTGTGTCTGGAAGGGAAGGGGCAAGTCTGCAGTAGTGTAGCTACATACAGTACAATTCAGGCAACGTTTCTTACTTTTGGGCCTATTAAATCAAATTTATTAGGAGAATGTGAAAACGCTTAGCAGCAACCCCCACTGGACGGCTTCACTGGTGTGCTCTGGATGTTTACATTGGACTTTTCAGAGCCACCAGATGTAGCTCCAGGACCCATTCGCTTTTTAATCTCAGCAGCCATTGTCATGAAGGCTTGTTCTACATTTGTTGCATTCTTTGCGCTGGTTTCCAAAAATGGAATCCCAAGGGAGTCTGCAAATTCCTGTTGACCAATAAAAGATAAAATCATTATTCAGTAAAAACTGATAATACAATGCATCAACTTTCTCTTGTGCGATCTATGACACCACAGATAAAATAGTTAACCCACAAAGTTTCTTTCTGAACTGAACTGCATTAATGCACATTGTTCAAGATGAAACATGCACAATAACAAGAAAACAGGTATTTGGATTTGCAATACCAAAAGCTCCAAATGTACACAAGTAGCTACAAATGATCATTTCATGTTTGCCAAAGTTGCTTGATCCTAACAAAAGAGAATGACCCCCTCTAACGGATTACAGCAACATGTGGAAAAAAGCTGGAGACAGCACACAGATAGTTTAATGGAAAATAATAATTTGACACAAGTCACAAAAGGAAATACCAGAACAGAAAGAGACAGACTTTAAGGAACACTTAAAACAAGATGAGCAAAGTAGACAGATATCGAGTTCCTTAGCCAAAGTAACTGAGGGTGTGGTCCCATTGACACAGTGATTGGAATCAAGGATACGTAGGTGGCCAGAATTGGACTGGATAGATTTCAGCACAATTGGAAAGAAGGATAAGATTTTGAAATTGAGACAGTGACAGGCAGTGGACTGCAGTAAACGTGGGGAACAGGATCTCATTAGCAGAGCATAGCAGGTCAAGTTTGAGATCAAGTCTTGATCAACTCAAATAAAGAACTATGTTTAAGAGCTACGCTGAAATGGTCAACTATGTTGCTTTGATTTCATATAGATACCTGCACAGATCCCAAAGTAACTGTGCAGAAAATTTCAAATTAAGCAGCTCCTTAAAAGAACCTAGCAATTAAGCATCTGTGCTCAGTGTGGAGAAGGAAGCCTATATCATGCATTACACATGGCCTATAACAGTGGGCACAGAGCCCACCGATGGCAGATAACTGCAAATAGAAATGAAACTCGCTGGTAATCTGGCACCATGACCCTATAGCTGGCAAATAACAGGATGGAAAGCTAGGAATGGATAATTATGGTACATCAACTCCACAAGTACTGTCTAACATACACCTCAAGGAGGTCATTTCCTAAAAATCTAAAATTAACATGGCTCTCACTTGCTCTTGCACTTGGATCTCCATTCAAAGTAATAATGTGGAAGCAAACCATTATCTGCAATATTTTTAAAAAGTGAAACTTTTTTTTAAAAAGACCAAGTTTAGTTTTTAAGAAAAGTATTTGAAGGTTCTCTTGTTTATTATTGTCCTGTACCGACATATTTGCAGATGTGAATCCGAATTCTTCCATCACTGCCAATGTTTCAGAAAAAAAGCAAAGCAATGCTGGCCTTAAGCTCAAGAACATCGGTGTTTGACCTTTCATAACATACCTTTGCTGTTGTATAGTCCACTACTTTCTTTGTTGTCAGGTCACATTTGTTCCCTACCAATAACTTGTTAACATTTTCGCTGGCATAACGATCTATCTCCTGGAGCCACTGCTTTACATTGTTGAATGACTCCTGGAAGGAGGAAACAAAAGTCATTTGAAAGGGGTGGCCATTCCTTACCTGTTTTCCTAAAGATACATTCGATTTCAATAACTCAGTCCCTACATCCCAGGCCTGAACAGGGAATGTTCAGCCCATATCTTTGTAGGTTCACATCCAATGGTGGTTCTCTGATACACAACCCAAAGTCTCATTTAAATAGAAGCTTTAAAAACATCAAATATGATCACATCAAACGACAAAGATTTTATCGAGTCTTATGTTCTCACATAAGGTAACACATCTGGTGCAAAGAACTAACCAAAACCAAACCAGATCCACTTTAAGATAGGACTGTTCAGCTAATCTGTTTATTTAGAAGAAGGGAATGTTTGATTAGCTTAAGTTTTTTAAAGAATCTATTTCATTCAGCAGACCGGGCAGATTTAGTTTAGTGCATTAGCTGAAAACAGATCACCTCAGACACCTGCATCCTTTGAATGCTCATTGAAATGTTATTCTCAAAATGAGAAGTGGGATTTAAATCCACATTTTGGTTGTGCAGCAATTGCATCACATCAGACCAAGCTGACATCACTTTGCTGAAGAGATCAACAGGAAAAGGTTTTGCCCATTGAAACCTCTTGCTCCAGAAGATTCAAACAATCTTCAGTGGCTCCATTGGTGTTCAGAGTGAGATCAGTTCATTGTACATAGACGAGAAACAAACTACGATCATTCACATTTATACACCTTGCCCATTTATCCACTGAGGTCAACAGGGAGTTTTACAACATTTGACCACTACTCAACATACTTGCACAAATGAATTTGGTTATAATGATCTAACAATATTTGCCAAATATACTTTTATTCCCCGCCCCCCCCAACATTGTGTTTATTAGTTCTACACTTGTTTGATTGAAACTACTAACAGGCAACTACATTGAACACTTACAATAGCACATTTCCTGTGTCAGCTTCTTTCATTTAATATGCACACATTTATCATATTAACTCTTCAGATGGCAATTATATCATCAACTGCCTTTGTTGTAAAACATTCAGTTCCTCAAAACACTCAAAAGAAAGCCAATGCCTAAAGGTATTAAAATAGACTGACTGGCACTTTATAATAGAACACAACAGAAGGTTAAGTTAGACAATTAACAGTAGCAGGGGAGTGGTGGCACACAAGACAGGAGATACAATCCTCTGTCTCTACCTACGCAACCAGTGCTTGACATCAGCAACTCATTTTCACTAACAGTAATTTAAATGATTTAATGACGTCTAACCAATGTGCTTTCACTTTCTCCTTCACTGTAGTTTTACAGTACCTGGTCTGTAACATCATATACGACTATGATGCCATGTGCTCCTCTATAATAACTGGACGTGATTGTTCGAAACCTTTCCTGACCAGCCGTGTCCCACTAGAAGCAAGAGAAACAGAAATCCCCTTTGAGTCAGAGATGAAATGATCATCGCTTAAATGGAACAAACTCGAACAATAGTTGTTCTTAAGTGGATGCCAGCTGTGAGTCCCAGCTCAGTTTGTTTAAAAAAAATTCACTTGTGGGATGTGGGTGTCACAGCCCAGGCCAGCATTTATTGCCCACCCCCAGTTTCCCTTGTGGTGGTGGTGAGCTGGCTTCTTGAACCACTGCAGTCTATATGTCTTTAGGGAGGGAGATAGAGGGTTTTCAGCTAGGGACAGTAGCTGAGGAGTACGATGGTGCTGAACATTGTAATCATCAAATATTCCCACTTCTGACCTTCTGACAGACAGAAGGTCATTGACAGAGCAGCTGAAGACTGCTGGGTCTAGGACAGTACTCTGAAGAACTCCTGCAAAGTAGTTCTGGAGCTGAGCTAACTGACCACATCCAGCTGAGTGGCACTGGCAGAACTCAAACTGGGTATCAGTGTGCAGGTGCTGATAAATAGCATTATTGATGACATTTATTACTTTATTGGAGCATAGGCTAATGAAGTGGTAATTGACTGGGTTTAATTTGGGTGTATAGGACACACTTGGACAATTTCCCATATTTTGGTCAGATACCAGTTGTTTCAAGATTTGATGGGATTTGAACATATGTCCCCAAAATATTAGCCTGGGGTCATGGATTACCACTTCAGTCTCAATACTACTATGCCATCGTTTCCTGTAACAACCCAAACATGATGAGTTAGTTTTCCAAATTGATTTTTCAATGAAAACAATAAATAAAACAATGAGATAGTACATTAGAAATGCGTCACCTGGATTTTAGCAATTTCATTATTTCAATTCTACAGCATTTAGAAATACTTACAATTTGAAGTTTGATAGTCTTGCCGTCTAACTCTATAGTTCTGATTTTGAAGTCCACACCAATTGTACTGATATAACTCTCTGTGTACGTATCATCCTGGAAATTAAACAGAACATTCAAGCTTTATATTGTAAATCACAGTTGGAACAGAATGAAACAACCACTTTGCTATTGATTAACAATTATTGAATTATTCTCAATGTCGGGAGGTTCTGTGGCTTCAGTCATCTGGACAGTAATATCTATGCAACCCTGGGTTTGAATTTTGGAAACATGCTAAGAAATCATGGAGTACTTCTTTGTAATGACATTCACTATCAACCAAACACCCGGCCTAAAAAGTACACTGACCAGTTTTAAGAATAGCTACAGCTGTTTGCCTCCAAATAGAATAGCCTGCTGGGTTTGTTGACAATTCTGATAATACTACTGTCTACATTAATGAACTAAACACATCCACATGAGTAGAAATGTTACAGCCTGGGACTGAAAGTTTTTCCCAGATATTAATCATCAGTGCAACATGACAAAAGCAGCAATCCAAGCATTTTTTGCTTATGCTGAAAAGATCACAGCTGATGATCACATGCAATGAGTTTCTGAATGCCACTTACATGAATTACCTATAAAATTATTCCAGAAAACAGAAGCACTTTGCCATTATATCGCTCCTAGTACAGCACCAGCTCCAAAAGTTTAGTAAAATTGCAACCAGCCACACATTCTGTTGACCAAGGATCAGGATAGAGAAAATGAGAAAGCTGCAGATATTCACTTACAAGCTGCTGCTTCTTTAAACAGCTGTATGCTACAGAACAACTTGTTTTAACAGCTCAAACTTCTCAAAATAGCCCTGCATTACCCAGCACCTGATACAGGAGCATCTTAAAACACTGGAAGTAGTATTTGAAAAATATTATTAATTCCTTCCATATTACTAAAGGAAAACAGTGGCAATTCATGACAGCATTTATGCAGCAAAATGGTTTTCCTGAAACTGTACTCTCAGCTGCGACTGGAAGAATGCAAGACGTTTTACAAGAACACTGATTCAGTTTGAAACTGACAAATGCAGTTTTAGCCTGTCCTGAGCCAATCTGGCCAGCATGAACACAACATTACAATCACAATGCAAATACTGGGTATGGCAATTTTGCTGCTTCTTGTCACAGCCTGGTTAATTGAGTAGTTGGAATCTAGCTCTCAACAAGACAAATAGAATGGTGTGAAAGGACAGCACAACACTCCTCTATTGTAACTCGACAGTCACTCAGGATTGCCAGCAGATCACCTCTCTCCCTACCTGGTCTTGTCTGGTTTGTGCGTTGAGACTTGCATGGCACTCTCGCTTTTCAACACTGTTGAACACGATAGCCCTCATGTTTCCAATGTTGGAACTGAGGTATTCTAAATGGATTCAGGACACTATGTTCTGTAATTAATGTCCATCCATGCATCACATATCCTAGCCATGGGTTACCATAGAAATTCTTCACAACTCACCACTTGCAAACTAGAATCTTTCCCTGCCCTCCTCCCAAACTCCATGTCTATGGGTTGTGATGTTGCTTAACGCACAGAAGTGGAGTTCAACCTAAACAAACTAACAGAAATGAGTGTTTGCAGTTAACTACAATTTAGGTTGCCTGCTCAGTCAGATTTCAAGTTGTTCACAAGAACCCTGAACAGCACAAAACGGTTTAATTGATGGGGCAGAAGGGGGACAGCTTACATTTCCTCCAAACTTTAAAATACCACTCTAATTCAGGATTGAATTAGGTGAATTTTGTGTAAGTTTAGGTGCAGCAAAAGCGGTACAGTAATAGCACTTCTGCAGCAAAACAGTTAAGTACAAATTGCCATTTTGCTATGCTGTAAAACTGTGTAGAAGTCTGATACTTGCACAAGATTGACTGCATCTGGGGGATGTTTGACCAATTGATAACCATAGGAGGGACAGTCTGCCATGTTTCTGTAACAGTCCTAGCTCCACATTTCACACGTACTCCAAATTTTCCAGTAACTTTTGTAGATTTTTTAAAAACTGTTGAAATATCAATTAGGGAAGGAAATGTTGGCCCAGCCAACAATGCCCACATCCAATAAAGGAATAACTAAAACAAAACGTAATTGACAGCCATTTGCAACATTTATATAAAATTGTAGAGTCAACAACTCACCATTTTTATTACTAATGCTGATCTTCGTGCCAATTTTACCCACTTTCTAAACAATCCACTAATTTTATCAGGCACACAAACCTTCCCTAGTAGGTCAATAAATCTTGGATCCTTCCCTCTAAGAGTAATAAACTTGTCTTTCATTTGATTATAGCGCTACCAACAAAAAAGCACATCAAAATGGAAAAAACTAACTTATAAAGTAAACACATAAATTTGGAGTTTGGTTGGGGTGGGGAGGAGAAGGGAGGGGAAGAATGGAAGATCGGGGGGCTACTTCAAAAGCTAAATTGCTCTTACTAAAACTTCTGAAAACAATTAGATGAATTATAAACAATTAGATGAATTATAAACCGAAAGACAAACGCTTAATGCTTTCAAATTTTCAAAGTGTGGTCAGGACACCAAGTGAGGCAGCGAGCTGAAATTTTGAGGTGAAAGTTCTGAGGCAGTAACAGGCACCATGGAACTCTGAGTTGTAACAGCCACGCTTCCATTCTAACATGCCTCTGGTCTTATTGCCCCACGATCCCAATCAGACAGAAAAGAATATCTCTACTTGGTCCAACTTTTACCAGCCACAACAATTAATGAAACTCCTGAAATTAGGTGCAAACATTTTTGCCGTGTAAAGCAAATTAAAAACTTTAGAAATGGTGCTGAGATAGCACAGAGGACTGAAAGAATCAAGTTAGCAGACACGAATACCAATTGAAATTCAATATATTCTATTTATATATAGATTTCCTATTTGTGAAATGTAAGGCAAACAATAAGCAACAATGAAAGTTATCAATCCATGCAAAAATTACAGGCCTCATTTTCAGCTGTAAACTGTGCAGTGTCATATAGCTATAACCCTTGGAGGAATAACAAGGGAAAGAAACATATCAGATTTAATTCTGCTTGAGACCAGAAGGTGGGAACATTTGATAGTGCGTCCCAAATTTTTATCCATGGAAAGTAGACATAGTTGATCACAACATGTCTCCAAAGCAAGCATAAGAAATAGTAAGCCATTCAGCCCCCACTCCTCTTTCAAACCCTCAGGTGCCTGATATTTGCTATCCCTCTTGAAACACTTTGGGATTGCTTCTTCACAACTGTCTGGGGCAGAGGGTTCCACACTTTCACAACTCTTTGGGAGAAGAAAAGCATTAGCTAAGACCGTCCTGTAATCCAGGGTCCAATTTTTTTCACAAAATGGAGATTTGGAAATGGCTGGGTAACTTCAAGCACAAATCTGCTTCTAAAAAATGCACTATGAAAAACTGTTTGAAAAGGTACTCAATCTTCCTGCCAAAATAATCATTTCACACACCAAAACATTACCTCAGACTTAAGACAAAGGAATTTCAGAATTGTTAAAATGCAAGCCATTCAGCCCAGTGTGCCTGCACCTTTGCTTGAAAGAAGCATTATTACCTAGTGCCAATCTTCTGCTTTTTCCTCATAGCTTTGCAAAATTTGTACCCAAATAATCATCTAGTCTTTTGAATGCACCAATTCAACCTGTCACCTCCACATTTCCAGGCAGTTCATTCCAGACTAACAACCTGCTGACTTTTTCCTCAAATCATCTGTCTTCCACAGATGACTTTAAACCCACATTACTGCACTTGTTTCCTTCACAAAGAGGAACAGTTTCTCCTTCTCAGCTCTATCCAGCTCACTGTTTTGGAAACCTGAATCAACGAAGGCTTGTTACCCACCCTCTCCCACACTCCCCACTTACTGCCATTATCATTAGCAAGTGATCAAATCAGTTTATTTTTACAACATCAAATTCTCATCACCTTATGAGTCAGTTATTTTACTGCACACTTACCAAAACCGAATATACAAACAGCAGCACAGGACAACATCATCATAGCTACGGCTGTTATGGCTTGACTCAGTCCTGAAAGGTGAACTCTACAGTGTTTTTGGGGTGGAGTGAAGGAGAAAGACCATAGTATATAGGAACAGAATTAGGTCAATCAGCCCATCAGGTCTGCTACACCATTTAATCATGCCGGATATGTTTCTCAACACCATTCCCCTATCTACCCTCCTAACACCTTGATCTCCTGACTAATCCAAAAGTTATCTATCTCAGTGGCCAGACCTATAAAAGCACTCTGCATCATGAGGTCCACAGACTCACACCCCTGGGGTCAAAGAAATTCCTCATCACCTCTAAAGTCAGTGCCTTCAGGTCCTAGTCCCAGGCAGCAGTGGAGCAGGAAAGGTGATGTTTTGGGTCAGGACCCCCCTTCAGAAAAGTGCATTTACTCTTGAATTCTAGCCCTCTTGAAATGAATGCTGACATTGCATTTGCCTTCAAATGCCAACTGAACTAGCATGTTAACTGGGGAAGATAAGGTGCAGAGCTGATGAACACAGCAGGCCAAGCAGCAGAGAAGCAGGAGGGCTGACGTTTAGGGCCTAGACGCTTCTTCAGAAAATTGGTCTAGGCCCGAAACGTCAGCCTTCCTGCTCCTTTGATGCTGCTTGGCCTGCTGTGTTCATCCAGCTGTACACCTTGTTATCTCAGATTCTCCAGCATCTGCAGTTCCTCCTATCCCTGTTAACTTGGGGAGTCCTGAATTAGGTCTTGCAGGTCCCCTTTGTGCTTAAGATTTCCAAAGCCTTTCCCCATTGAGTAAACAGTCTATTCCTCCAGCCAAAGTGCATGACCTCTCACTTTCCCACACTGTATTCTAGCTGTTACTTTCTGTCCAAGTCCTTCTTCAGCCTCCCCACTTCCACAACACTCCCTCCATCTGCATCAAATGCAAATTTGGCCACAATGTCCTCAGTTCCCTTGTCCAAATACTTAATGTACAACATGAACAACTGTGGTCCCAACACAAACCCGTGATATTCCATTTATCAGCCTTTATCATCCTGAAATTTACGCTTTTAACCCTACTCTATGCCTTCTGCCTGTCAAGCCTCTATCCATGCCAGTATCTTGCCCCTAACACCATGCACTCTTATCTTATTTAGCAGCCACCTCGTCAAAGGTCTTCTGAAAACCCACATAGATAACATCCACTGGTTCTCCTTTGTCTAACTTACTTGTTACTTCCTCAGAATTCTAACAGATTTTTCAGGCATGACCTCCTCCTGACAAAGCCAGACTGCATCAGCCCTACTTTACCACACACTTCCAAGTACTCTGCAATCTCATTTTTAATGGATTTTAAAATCGTACCAAAGTCAGACTAGCCACCCTATGTAGTTTCCTGCCTTCACTCATGTCTTAAAGAAGGGCGTTACATTAGCCATTTTCTTGTCCTCAGGCACCCTCCCTCACTCCTGTAAGATCACCAATATCTCTGCAATCCCCTAAGCTATGTTCTTCAGAACTCTGGGATGTAGTTCTTCTGGTGCAGGTGATTTATCCAGCGTCAGACCTCTCAGCTTCCCAGGACCACCTTCTTAGTGATAGCCATTACACTCCTCTCTGCAGCCACCCCCCCGCCCCATCCCCTGACTCTTGAAGTACACTGGTACGCTGATGGTATCTTCCACTCTGCCATTTCTTCGCTCTCCATTAGTACTTCTCCAGCCGCCAATATCTAAAAAGACTCTTTAATCTTCTTTTACATTACTAGCTATCTTGCTCTCAGATTTCATCTTCTCCCTCCTTATTGCTTATTCTCAGGCTTTTAAAGGCTTCCCAGAAATTTTCGCATTACGTGTTTTATTTTTATGCTGCCTCTGACTTCCCCTATCAGGCATGGTTGCCTCGTCCTTCCCTTAGCATGTTTCTTCTTCCTTGGAATGGATTTTTGCTGCATCTCCCAAATTACCCCGGCAACTCCGGCTAGCTCCTCCCTCACACCGGTGTCGTTATCTTTACTCAACTGTAATATTGTAACATCCGATTCCACCTTCTCCTCCAATAACAGGGTGGATTCAATCATATCATCACTATCCCCCTTAGGGTTCCTTCAGCTCCCTAATCAAGTCTACCTCATTATACATTGCCAGGCCCTGCAACTCAATTTTAATTACTCAGTACTCAATAAGTAGCTATCACTAACCAATTTGGTTACAGTTTTCCTGTGATGTCATTACTTATTTTGTGCTGGGGCCCTGATTCTGGGCTTCAGTTTATCCCTTACAATCTAAGAGCCAAAAAAAAAGCAAAAAGTACCTCCTCCCTCTGCATCAAATTCCCTGAACTATGTGCTCTGGCTGTGTCTCACTCTGCTTGCAATCTTTCCTTTCTGAGCAAAGCTTGCTGATCTTAGGTGACAAAACAAAAGAAAACTGAATAGATGCTGACAAGAACTGACACACAATTCTGCTTCATCTTAACGTTTTCTTCTGGCATCAAATCTTGAAACACAAACTTCAAACCATTGACAGTTCACAACACTCTCCTCAGTTACAACCCAAATTGGAAGGGCACATTATGGAAACACATCTTGTGGGGGCTTTCACTTGAAATTCTATTTGTGGCAAAGTGGCTCAATGGTTAGCACTGCTGCTTTGCAGCACTAGGGACCCAGGTTTGATCCCACCCTCAGGTGACTGTCTGTGTGCAGTCTGCACGGATTTTCTTCCTCAGTCCAAAAGATGTGCAGATTAGGTGGGCTGACCGTAGGAAATGCAACATTACAGAGACAGGGTGGGGTGGGCGGGTTGTCAGTGTGGACCAATTGGCATATTCTATGATAACACATGATACAGAGTTTGGTGTGGTATACACCAGTCACTTTATAGTGTTTCTCTATTAACCTTGCAATAAATTCCAGAGTGAACCCATACCTGGGAGAGATAAATGTGTATTCAAAATGTACTGACATGGGGGTACCATTGCCAAGTGCAATCTAGAGCTCTGGATGAAAACAGGCTCAGTCTTAAAGTTGGAGTAAAAACAGAGCAAATTAGCAAAGTGAATGCCGTACTTACTGCAAATCTAAGGAGGAGACAAGATTTTCCAACACCAGAGTCTCCAATCAGCAGCAGTTTGAATAAATAGTCACTGAAATAGATAAAAGAAAAGTTTGCCAAAGATTATACTGGGGTCTTGATAGTATTTAACAATATATTATTGCTAAAATTGTAATTTGCAGAGTGCCATCTTTCATTATTGCATGAAAACAGAACTTTCTCCTCACCCAAATGCAATTATGAATTTGCAACTCACCCCCCAATTATTATTCATGCCACACCTTGGCAATGGGATTACAATGGGATTCGATGACTTGCCTTCACTGAAGGCAGTACTGGATACTTCGTCAGATATCCACACCAAACAAACAATGTCAACTTTTTACTTTCTTTAGCCATGTCATGTGGAAGGTAAAAAGGACCAGGACTTCTACAATGCCTTTGCTGTAGAAAATCATCCTAACAACAGATACACAACTATTTATCTAACACCTTTGAGATTAGAGAAGGTCTGAAGTGCTTCACATGAGCTATAAGTATGATAAAATAAATGACGACAGAGGTCAGGTCCTTGTTCAAAGAGAAGTTTTAAAGGAGCATCTTAAAGAAGGAACGTAAAGTAGAGGAGAGGCAGAGAGGCTTCACTTGAAATCAAACTAAATCAATGTCAAGTCAAAGGAGGTATTAGGAGGGATGAACTCAGTACTAAGACCAAGAAACAAAATCAGCGACCCCTTTCTCATACAGAATTTCTTCCTGCGTGGTCTACCAAAACCCTTCAAAATTTCCTAACGGTTTACAATGATTTTCTTGTTTTTCTCTCATTTTCTACTTGCAGAGGCAAGCGCCAAAACACAATTATCTTGTCTTGTGAAAGCATTTTCAGCCTCTAGAATATGCAACTACTGGTCCTTCTTTTCCCGAAACCCACACCAACAGCTACCATTTAAATAATCCTGCATCTCCATGTCATCTCTCCCAAAATGCATCATATCAGACTTATCTGCATTAAATTTCTTCTCTATGTGACCATTTCACAAATCTGCCCTCTGTAGCTATGTTCCTCACTTGTGGCTGTTGCCAAGTTTTGCATCATATGCAAACTTAAAATTTCTACTAGCTGCACCTGATTCTGCTTGCATACACCTCCCCAACACTGACTAGGCAGTTCCAGTGCCACACTCACCTTTCCACTCATGGCTAGAATGATTTGCTTCCCACTCACACACTATTTACCTGCAGAATTTCCCACCCTAAGCAGTCTCTTATTTCACATGTTATCCATGAGCAACATCCTGCAACATACTTTGTACATCTCAACCCAAAATGTCAGCTTTTCTGCTCCTCTGATGCTGCCTAGTCTGCTGCTTTCCTCCAACTCCACAGTTACCTCAGACTCCAGCATCAGCAGTTCTTCGTATCTGAGTAGGCAAATGAACTTACTACCATGCCTAACCCCTCTACTACCTTCGCAGTAGAATGATTAAGACTGACAAAGACCAAGCCAAAATTAAAAAGCAAGACAACCAAGCACAATCTTCAATTACCATCATTTTGTTTAAAGTTCCAAGCTAATGGTCCTAACTACTGTCAGACTGAAATCTACACCCCTCCTTTTGCCACAAGACCTCAAACTGAGCTTCCAATCCATATCATTTTCACCATAAATGACGAGCCTGGTCAGCATCTCGGTTTATCAATTTCTACTGCCCTCAGCCTGTCAGATGCTGAAATTCATTTCTGTGCCTATTAATACCAGACTCAGTTATTGCAATAGTCTCCAGGCTAAATTGCTACTTTCCAGTTAAAAAGTTTGTCACTAAATAGTTTATCAATGCGTGTTCATATTACCTGAGTTTTGATTACAAACTTGGAAAAGAAACTGCAGGGCAAAAACAGTTTGAAAAACATAAGCATGATTTTCCACCTTGGAGATTCATCAGTTTAAGACAAAAGTGAATATTTGATGATGGTACTTTCTTGTTTACTTTCTCCCCCCCCCCCCCCCCCCCCCCTTGTCTTGGGGTGCAAAGTTGTTCATTCAATGAAATATTTCAATCAATTAATACGCTTAAGGATTGTGGAAATTTGAACCAACAAATTTTTGTAGTAAACAGCCTCCAAAGCTTGGGACACACTATTAAAACTGTATCTGAGTTCCAGGATGTGCTGTGGTTGGTGGAAACCAGCTGATTTAATGCAGGGTTGTGGCAAAACCATTCTTAAATAATCAATTTCTTCTGCCCAGTATCCAACATATGCTAATTTTCTTATCAAGTGCTTTTTGCTTGCTTTAACATCTTTAATATTTCTATCCCTGATTTCTTCCATGCCCTTTGAATAAGGGCAACTTCTGGAAGAAAACGCAACATTGAATTATACTGTACTCAAAATGGAGTTTCATTTGGCAGCCGTGGACAATCATGCATCTGTACTTGAAATAATCATGTTAAAATGGCCCTTGAAGCCACTTGTATCAATAATCCAGTTCTGAAGTCATATCAGACTTGAAACCTTAACTGTTACTCCCTTCACAGATGCAACTAGACCTGCTGAATATCTCCAGCATTCTGCATGTATGTTTCAATAGATCATTTGGCCAATGAAGGGCCAAAGCAGAAAGCATCAAGACTTCACTGAGATGCAAAACTTCATTAGCTTTGCTTATTTTAATCCGTTTCCCTGCGATGGGGCATTGTTGTTTTTGTTCAGTGCTGTGGACTGTATAGTCCACTGCGTGTGCGCGCTAACAGTTACCTTGATAATCACTATCCACCTCTTGAGAAAATACAATCAGTGTAATTGACAAAAATAACCATACTTCTAAATCTATCCTATAGAAAATAACACTTGTCATGTAACCACAATATTTAATGCAAGTCCTACTACACTTAATGTCCATTTGAGAGAATTCAGGTAAACACCGGCAAACCATCGAAAGTAAGCTCTTTGTACATTTTTCTTCAAACTGACCCATGTTCTTAGTTGTGATTTGCAAGTTGAAAGTTGATCATTTAGAATTACTCAAAAAAAATCACAAGACAATGTATTTGCCAAGTCAGTAATATTCCCTTTATTAAATCAACTTACTCCTTGAAAGCAAACATACACCATTACAAAAGAATAAAGCTGTCTCGTCAAAAGGATCTCTAAGGTTAGCAATGATCTACAACAAAATATCCGCAATGAGTCACAACAAAATCACTGTCTTCAGTTTAAAACTAACTTTATAAAATAAGCCAACAGTCTGACATTGCAGACTGAGAATCTTGTGATAAATTAGAACATGGAACACTTGCACAAGGTCAAATACCAAGGCAACAGTTTGAGTAAAATACTCCTTATGTACTCTTCTGTTCTCATTTCAGTTCACTTAGGAGTGTTTCAATATTAAAGCTTCACATTGGAGTCCTTTAGAAAAAACAATTTTCAACATATGCAATACATGAAAATCTCACCTGAGGGGGTAAAGTTTTTTTATGATTAGCCTACTTTTCTAGTCAACCTGTTCAACGATGTTATTACACACATCCGGACCAGGTGGGACTTGACCTGGACCTCCTGGTCCAGGGATAAGGACATTGCCACTGAGCCTAAGGTAGAGATTGTATTTATTTTGTCTAAAGAACAGAATGATTGCAATGTTTCCCTTAATGGAACATTTGGAAATAATTTGCTGCAAATTAAACATGTAACTAGATCAAGTTGAATGGACAGTGCACTTTCTGTTGAATTTAACAAACAGTTCAAAACATAATTAACTGAACAGCTTGTAAAGCACATGGTAATCTTTTCCTGCAGTTACATACACAAAGTCTTACAAATAGAGACATCAACAGCATTTTCAGCAATCAGCTCATGAAGTTGTTACCTGGGAGAGCAAACCAACAGAGTAATGGTCAACTGAACTCATACACGTACCTCAGAGACTGGTTAAGCAGGAGAAACTGGCCATTTTCAGATGAAAGGGCAATCTTGTCTACATTGATAGAACATGGGCAAATGATCTGGGTAAGCCAGCATTTATTACCCATTGCTCCCGATATGCTGGTGAACCAGCTTCTTGAGCCATAGGCCATGTAGTTTGGGCACACAGTTCTGTCAGGGAGGAAGTGAGGAGTTTGACCATGTAATGGTGAAAGGATGGCTATATGGCTCAATCCGGAAAGGTGAGAGAGATGATCATTTGCCCAGTCTGGTGTGAAACATATACATTGTAACATTTCAGTACTGCACACTTAGCAAAACTCAGTTTTGGTAAGCAAGGCAAAGTCCACTGTTGGGCACTGCTGATCTATGTGAAACTTGGCTGGAGCATGAGATGAACAGGTTGTCACAACAGGTTTTGAAATGCAGGTGAAGTATCTTGGTCAGTTACATGTATAAACACCATCTCAGCACTGCTCTCTAGTCATCTGCTGAGTTGCCATTTGCCAGTTCTTTCCTTCCTACCTGACTTTTCCACCTCTGGGTACAGGCCATCTACCAATATTCTTTCAGCCCAGTGACTGGTAGAAACACTGATCACACTTCCTCAACTCCCAAACTTGTTTCCTGCAAGAATCCTATTCCATCATCCCAAATTCCCCATCCATGCAATTTTCAGAGTCACTTTTCAAGCCAGTGCCTCTAACATACACTTTACTTCAACTAAGAATTCCCTTTCCTTGACTGCACTTCTGACCCTTTCTCCTCCTTCCAGACTTCCATTACCTACCAGCCTTTGTACTTGAACAAAAGGTACAATTTCCATTCATTACAACACAAATGGCATCACTGAACCCATCTTCTCCCCTCCCAGCACTGCAAATCCCAATACACCCTTGTGCACTCCATCAACATCTCTTTACCATTCCACAGATCCTTTCCATTCAAGGAGGAAGTGCTTTTCCTGCTCTTTCATCCTCTCCCTTCCCACTGCTCAAGGACTAACCCAACTCTCTTCCAGGTGAAATAACCATTTACTCCTCACATTGTTGTATCCTCTTTGCCAGAAAGACCAAAAGATGATTACACGATCACTTTGTTGAACATAACCAATCTGCATGACCTCAAGCTTCCACTCAGTACAAGTGCAGCTGATATTGGGCTTCAACACTATTTTCCTGCCTACTCCCCGCCACACACAATTCTCAGGTACCAAAAATATATCAATGCCAGCCTCAAGAACACTCAACGATGGAAAATCCATACCTCCCTTGAGCAGAAAATTACAACCATTTACTTGGAGGGAAGAGATTTTCCAGATGACGCTGGAACCTAATGCCAAGCAGCATCTTAGGACACAGAAGCTGACGTTTCGGGCCTAGACCCTTCTTCAGAAAATGAAGGGTCTAGGCCCGAAATGTCAGCTTTTGTACTCCTGAGATGCTGCTTGGTCTGTGTTAATCCAGCTCCACACTTTGTTATCTTGGATTCTCCAGCATCTGCAGTTCCCATTATCTCCGCTAAGGCCATGCCCTCTTGTTCTCAATTCCTCAACCAAGGGAAACAATTTTACAGTGTCCACCCCAAACTCCTCCTCTTCAGAACTTTCTTTTCCAGACACTCTTGGAACTACTTTTTCCAGCATTTTTTATTTGCGCTCTTTGGTTCACATTATAGCTCACAATGACATGGATTCACATGAAGTTAACGAGCAAATTTGGACTTTGGTTTATAGCAAAAGGACAGATTAGACTTGAAATAACCCCTGCATTTATCATGGTTCTTGCTTTCAAAGTTCAGAAACATAGTAATTTAAAGAACAATTTGATGCAGAGGCTGAACTGGCAGCGAAGAAGAGTGGAGAAAGGGGTGGGAAACAACTCAAGACTGGAGTCCACTGATTTGATGGTAACCATTCATCCACCTCATCAAAAATCCAGACTGAGTGAAATAGAAATTTGCTAATACCCTTTGTCTTGCTCACAACAGATCAGAAATAGCTGTTCAAACCAACTTTCTGCATACTTTATCTGAGGGAAGCAAACTTCAAGACAAACAAGTCTTACATTCGAAGAATTATAAATGATACCATTGAATCCTGTGTACACTCATTTGGGTTGTAATCTTGCGTGGTCTAATTGCTTTACCAACTTCACGGGTTCTGCAAAACTGATTCAATTGTTTCATCTAGTTAAACTTGAAAAGTGTTATACCGTCCACTCAGATTTGCAGTCAAATAACTTGCTTGCATTTGTTATACACACCTGTCATTTTAAACATTCAATAATTGTCAAGCTTATCTACAAATCTTGAAACTAACTCAACACCATTTTCAATCCTCAGCAAAGCCAAAACATCCCAAATATTCTAAAATTAGCGCACTGGAGTCTAGTGTATCATAGTGACCTGGAATAAACTACCCTTGATCTCCAGGACAAAAAATAATGACTAACTTCAGACTGGATGTATTCAGTAAACAAACACAAATAAATCTTTTCCAACACTGTCAAAGATATCCAGACACTGTGCAGAGGTTTCATATTACTTCACAGATCCACAATATTAGCCAATGCTCCTAGAATATTAGCTTCAACATATGCCAAATCATGTTGGATTCTGTCAGGTGACTTGGTCTGCATTTTTAAGCTTTTAAATATAATCCACAATGTCACAGTGTAGTGTGGTCAGCATGCCTTGTGCAAATGTAGTACAATTGCAATTGGCATAACTGAACAGACCAAACACTCACCTCAGGTGAAATATCAGTGTTACCAATTACTCAATAAGTTAAATTAACAATTTGCAATCACAAGTAAACACAAATGCAAGAAATGATCTCAAGTTCAAATTTTGGCAGCTGACGTATACATATATAAGTGCCTGCCATGAAGCAAGATAGTCTGAGGTCATAAACAAGAGTGCAATCAGGCTATATTGACACTGAGCTGAAAGAGTGAACGCTAGGATAGATGATTAAAAGCTTAATCAAAGAGGAAGATTTTGAGGACTGTTTTAAGAATGGAATAAGAAAAGTGCACTGAGCAACAGAATCTCAGAGCCTTGAGGTGAGTGCAAATAATGTGACATTTTGGGGGAAGAAATACTCCAGGTTAGAGTTGGAAGAATGAAGTGTTCTAAGGGTTGGGTTTGGTTGTTTAGACAGGGTTGTGAACACATGGATTGGAATTTTAAACTTGAAACATTTATGCATTAGGAAGACTTAATGACATGAAAATGGATGAGTGGGTCTTGGTGCAGATCAGAAAACAGACAGTTTTGCAATAGGAAAATCAAGAGGTCAGCCAGGAAAGCATAGAAATCAGAGCCTGAGACAAAAGAATGGATGAGGGTTTCCACAGCAGATGCACTGAGCCAAGGTGGAGACTAGAATTGCAATGCAAAAAGGTTGCAGCAAAACCATCAAGAGATTTAACAGCACAAGTGCATGCTCCATTCAGGTGGCTGCACTTCAGTTGACATGAAAGACTGACCGACTGGTTACAGAAGAGTAGAAGCCCCCCACAACAGAAGTTACATATAATCTAGACTAAACAGTTCAGCACATATGCTAAAGGTCGCTGTGTTGATGAAACCAGCCTGAAATCTAAGAACATCACAACTGATTGCTGTTAGCTGGAGCATAACGTTTTGTTTAATTTACACTGATAAATGTTATTACATAAATAAGGATTTTTGCACATCTCAACACTTGTGCTATCATTCTTTCACAATTAAGTGAACCATACCAACTGAAGGGCCTTAGTTCAATTTATAAATAGACTGCATTAACAAGCTTTATCTCAGAAACTTTCTTAATTGGCTGCTTTCAAGGAGCTGATCTGTCATCCTCAGTGTAGGAGTCATTGTATGCAAGACCAGACATGAAGTACGACAATTTCAGGCTAATCGAGAACAGAGCCAGGGATGAGCCAGTTTCTCTCGGTTGCAGTTTCTATCTATTGGCTTTGTAGCCAATAAAATTATGAAATTCAAACTGACACTTTTTAGGTTAACTAGTTTTGAATTATTAAACTACCAAACAGCAATGACAACATGCCTCTTCAGCTCCACAAAGTGGACTAGCATTCCAGAGTACTTATGCTGAGTGTTCATTACTTTGTAAGGTCCACATGACAGTCACCTGACATCCTGAGTGGATCACATTAGAACAGGTCGGGAAAGTATGCCAAAAACCTTCAACAGCTCAGAGAACACGGGGGGGGGGGAAGGGGGGGGGGGAAGGGGGGGGGGGAAGGGGGGGGGGGGAAGGGGGGGGGGGGAAGGGGGGGGGGGGGAAGGGGGGGGGGGGAAGGGGGGGGGGGGAAGGGGGGGGGGGAAGGGGGGGGGGGGAAGGGGGGGGGGGGGGAGGGGGGGGGGGAGGGGGGGGGGGGAAGGGGGGGGGGGGAGAGAACGGGGGGGGGGGGGGAGAGAACGGGGGGGGGGGGAGAGAACGGGGGGGGGGGGGGGGAGAGAACGGGGGGGGGGGGGGAGAGAACACGGGGGGGGGAGGGGGAGAGAACACGGGGGGGGGGGGGAGAGAACACGGGGGGGGGGGGGGAGAGAACACGGGGGGGGGGGGGGGAGAGAACACGGGGGGGGGGGGGGAGAGAACACGGGGGGGGGGGGGGGGGGAGGGGGGGGGAGAGAACACGGGGGGGGGGGGGGGGGAGAGAACACGGGGGGGGAGGGGGAGGGGGAGAGAACACTGGGGGGGGAGGGGGAGAACACACGGGGGGGGAGAACACTGGGGGGGGAGGGGGAGAACACACGGGGGGGGAGAACACACGGGGGGGGGAACACACGGGGGGGGGAACACACCGGGGGGGGGAACACACGGGGGGGGGGAACACACGGGGGGGGGAACACACGGGGGGGGGGAACACACGGGGGGGGGGAACACACGGGGGGGGGAACACACGGGGGGGGGGAACACACGGGGGGGGGAACACACGGGGGGGAGAACACACGGGGGGGGGAGAACACACGGGGGGGGGGAGAACACACGGGGGGGGGAGAACACACGGGGGGGGGGGAGAACACACGGGGGGGGGGGAGAACACACGGGGGGGGGGGAGAACACACGGGGGGGGGGGAGAACACACGGGGGGGGGAGAACACACGGGGGGGGAGAACACACGGGGGGGGGAGAACACACGGGGGGGGAGAGAACACACGGGGGGGGAGAGAACACACGGGGGGGGGGGAGAACACACGGGGGGGGGGGAGAACACACGGGGGGGGGGGGGAGAACACACGGGGGGGGGGGAGAACACACGGGGGGGGGGGAGAACACACGGGGGGGGGGGAGAACACACGGGGGGGGGGGAGAACACACGGGGGGGGGAGAACACACGGGGGGGGGGGAGAACACACGGGGGGGGGAGAACACACGGGGGGGGGAGAACACACGGGGGGGGGGGAGAACACACGGGGGGGGGGAGAACACACGGGGGGGGGGAGAACACACGGGGGGCGGCAGGGGGAAAGCAGGTGGGGAGAGGGGCAGAAAAGAAAACACGGGGGGGGCGGTGTGTGGAAAAAAAACACTGGTGGTGGGGCGGGGAAGGAGAGAGGGAGAAAACACCGGGGTGGGGGTGGGGAGAGGAAGGGCGGCAGACAGGTGGGGAGCAGGAGGGAGGGAGGGAAGGGGGGGGGGGGTGAGTGGTGTGTCGGTACAAGGGAGGGTCCATTAAGGAGTGTAACATTTCGGGGGAGGGCGTGGAAGGGAAGAGGCGGACGCTGCTCAGTCCCGGCCCACCCTTCTGCGGGCGGGGAGGGGGCTCGCTGAGGCCTAGCTCCGGTGTTGAGGCGCACCGCCACCACCAGCACCCACCCGCCTGCCCCCGGGGGGTCCGGGTCCCACCGGTACCTGTCACCGCCAGCGGGGGCCCGCCCTTCCTACTGGAGCTAAAGCGGAAGGTGGATCCGCTCCGCTCCAGCCGCTAGGCCCCGGGGAGGATGGGGGTGTGGGAGACGGAGAGAGAGCCCGCCACATACAGAGACAAGAGGGAAGCGGCCCACTTACTACTCGGGATTCATGGTTGACATCTCACTGTTGCAACCCGCTCGGCTGTAATTGTTTTATTTCTCTTTCTCCGTCTCTGATTTTCTTTCTGTCGGCTCCAAGTACGGTTCCCCCTTCCCTGCCTCCCTCCTTGCCCCGGCACTCAGTCGGCGTCGGCCTATATATCTCTCTCGCTCTCTTTGCTGTGGTCACGGAGGGGAGCGGCCCTCGTCTTCCCTCCGAATCGGTCCTCACTCACTGCCCAAAATGGCGGCCGCTCCCGACCAGGAAATAACAAGCCCGGCCGCGGAGCCCGCCGCCTGCTGGGGGTTGTAGTCGCATGACGTCAGCGGGCGCAGAACCGCCCGTGCCCGCCCACGAACGTACTACAATTCCCGTAATGCATCGCGCACTCCGCCCCCCCCCCCGGGGGTCCGCACGGGCACCGCGCGTGCACGCCCGCGCCGGCCACGGCCTAGGCTACGCGCATGCCCGCGGTACTCCTCCACTCCCTCACCGACCAACCGGGCTTGCGTCATCGTTGAACACGTGGCATCCTGAGCTGGCCAGGAAGGGAAGGGACTAGAGTGGGGCAATGGGAGGTTTCATGTTGGTGTTGTGTGTGTATACGTATGGCTTTGAGAGGATGGGGCCATTGACAACTGAAGAAAGTGAAAAATACAAAAACCTTCCGCACAATACTTTAGCTTTTTAATTAATTCATTCTTTGGATGTGTGTATTACTGGCTGAACCAATATTTTTATTGCCCTTCATAATCAGGGCTGGCAATGGCCTAGTAGTATTATTGCTAGACTGTTAATCCAGAGACCCAGATACAATTCTGGGGACCAGCGTTCGACTCCCAGCACAGCAGCTGATGGAATTTGCATTCGATAACTGTTGGGAATTAAGAGTTGAATGACAATCATTGTTGATTGGCAGAAAAACCCATCTGGTATGTCCTTTAGGGAAGGAAACTGCCATCCTTACCTGGTCTGGCCTGCATGTGACTCCAGATGCACAGCAATGTGGTTGACTCAATTGCCCTCTGGGCTGTTAGGGATAGACAATAAATGCCCACTAGCCAGCAATGAATGAATATAAAGGGCAAAAAAAACATATAGACAAAGTAGCTTTCAGGGGCCATTTCACAGGGCAATTTAGGGTCACCCACGTTGCTGTGGGTCTGGTTTCACATGCTAGCCAGACTGGATAACGACAACAGATTTATCTCCCTGGAAGACATTGTTTTTATGCGGCTGGAATAAAGGATGAAAACTGTGGGTGCTGGGAATCTGAAAACAAACACAGAAGACTTTTGGTTGTGAAGAACTCATACCAGACTTGAATGTTAACTCTGTTTCTCTCTCCACAAATACAGCCAGACCTACTAAGTTTCTTAAGCAATTTCTTTGTTTCGATTTTTACAACACTCATGCTCACCAGTTGGTTAGGTATTTTACCAGATTTTGATTGATTCACCTTTCAACATTTGACATGAGGCACTTTGAGCCCATGTCCACAGAGCATAAGCCTGGGTCTCTGGATTATTAGTCCAGTGACAAAACCACTATCGCCCAATGGATGGGCAAACTTTCCAAATTGGAATAAATCACCACACCTTCATAATCAATGGTGTTATCATCATTAAATTCTCTTGCTTTCAACATCTTGGGGGTTACCATTGACCAGAAACTAACCTGGAGTTGTGACATAAACATAATGGCTATAATAGCAGGCCAGAAGCTAGAAATATTGCAGTGAGTAACTCCCCTCCTGTCTCCCCAAAGCCTGTCCACCATCTACAAGGCACAAGTCAGGAGTGTGATGGAATACTCCCCACTTGCCTGGATGGGTGCAGCCCCAACAACACCCAAGAAGCTTGACACCATCCAGGGCAAAGCAGCCGCTTGATTGGCACTGCACCCACAAGCATTCACTCCCTCCACCACCGACACTCAGTAGCAGCAGTGTGTATTATCTACAAGATGCACTGCAGAAATTCATCAAATTTCTCAAATAACACCTTCCAAACCCACAACTATTTAAATCCCAAAGCACAGGAATAGCAGATATGTGGGACCACCATCACTTCCAAGTTTCGTCTCCGAGCTACTCACCATCCTGACTTTCATAGAATCCCCATAGTGTAGAAACAGGCCATTCAACCCAGCAAGTACACACAGACCTTCTGAAGAGCATCCCACCCAAGCCTGACCCCCTACCCTATCCCTGCATTTCCCTTAGCTAATGCACCTAACCCCTAACCTACATATCCTTGAACGCTACAGAAAATTTAGCATGCCCAATCCACCTAGCCTGCACATCTCTGGACTGTGGGAGGAAACTGGAGCACCCAGCATAAACCCACGCAGACACAGGGAGAATGTGCAAACTCCACACGGACAGTTGCCTGAGGGTGGAATTGAACCCATGTCCCTGGCACTGTGAGGCAGAAGTGCCAACCACTTGGAAGTATAGCACCATTCCTTCAGTGTCACTGGGTCAAAATTCTGGATTTTTCTTCCTAAGGGAATTGTGGATCAATGTCCATGTGGACCATAGCGGTTCAAGAAGGCAGCACACCACCACCTTCTCAAGGGCAACTAGGGGCAGGCAATAAAGCTGGCCCAACCAACAATGCCCACACCCCACAAATGAATAGAAGTGAATCTTGGTTGGAAAACACGATTGATTGGTGGTGATATTCCTGGATTGGTAATCTAGACTCATGGCCTTGGGATGTGGTATTAAATCCCACAATGACAGCTGGTGGAGTTGGAAATCAATTAATATCACAGAACGATTACAGTGCTGAAGAAGGGTCCTGACCCAAAGTGTCGGCTTTCCTGCTCCTCTGATGCTGCCTGACCTGCTGTGTTCCTCCAGCTCCAAACTGTGACGCTGACTCCAGCATCAGCAGTTCTTGCTACCTTACAGCAATTTATGTTTTTGTTTCTCCTAGACATCTAACTCTGCCCACATTGTGCTATTTATGCCCAGTGGGGACTATTTCCTTAACTTCATTGTAAGGTTGTTCTGGGGTCCTAAAGCCCTTGCCAAACACTGATAATCCTGCCCATTATTTCAATGGAGACAATGACCAAATACCCTCGTGAAAATGCCTTAATTAAAGCTGCTTCCAACCCATTTCTGGGTGGTGCATTCCAAACCCTAACACAGGCTTTGCAAATCAGTTTTTTTCACATTGTATTTACTTCTTTCACAAATTGCCATCATTAAATAAACACTCAACCATTTTAAGAATAGGGACAGTTTCTATCCACTCTGTTCAGATCCCTCATAATTTTGAAAACTCCTCTTAACCTTCTTCTCTGCATCTGAAGCATTCCAACTTCTCCGATCTACCTTGATTATTGAAGTTTCTCATTCCTGGATTCATTCTCGTAAACAACTTCTGAATGCACTTCAATCCCTTCAAATCCTTCCTGAAGCATGGAATCAATAATCAAGTCTCAGTAATGACCATAAAGCTATTGTTGATTGTTGTAAAAACCTACCTGTTTCACTGATGTCCTTTAGGGAAGGAAATCTGCCATCCTTGCCTGATCTGGCCTACATGTGACTCCAGATCCACAGCAAAGACGTTGATTCTTAATTACCTTCTGAAATGACCCAAGTAAAACACTCAGGTGAACAGTAACAAAAACCTGCCTCACTCCTGACGCTCACATTCCTGAAAAGTATAATCACAGAATGACAAACTTTTAGGTGAAGAGGGTGGAGGGAGTAAAGTTGCTTGGACGGCTGTTGCAAAGAGCCCAGCGTAAAACATTGAATGGCCATCTGTACTGTGTCATTCTACGGTGCAAGATTAAGTCTTAAACATTTCAAAATTACACGTCTTGCAACATGTATCAGACAAGAAATGTGTTTCCTCACTTTCTGAAGTCCTTAGTTCCTAACATTGCAATATTACTACAATTGTTTGGATGATTGATATACCAAGCACATGGGAGCACCACCAGCTGTAAGGAATGTGTGAGAGCTGCTCTGACGTTCTGTTCTTACACATGAACTTCCAGTTTCAGAAGCTGCTGCCATGCATGGACTTTGCAGGTCTGGGCGCCTGAGAAAGTTTAGTGCAAGCTCTTCACAATGCCACATAGCAGCCTGACTTGGAAGTATGAGATAACATGGTGTAGAGCTGGATGAACACAGCCAGCCAAGCAGCATCAGAGGAGCAGGAAGACTGGCGTCCAGGCCCAAAACATCAGCTTTCCTGCTCCTCTGATGCTGTTTGGCCTGCTGCGTTGATCCAGCTCTACACCTTGTTATGTCAGATTTTCCCGCATCTGCAGTCCCTACTATCTCTGACTTGGAGGTATATTTGCAGTTCCTTCACCATCACTGGATCAAAATGCTGAAACACGCTCCCTGTAAGACACAGCCTGAAGCCATTGAAGATGTTGGCTCACTATCACCATCTCAAGTAGGAACGGGAAATAAATGCTGGTCTTGCAGTGACACCCATTTCCTGTGAATGAACTGAAAGGGATAGATACAACTATTAGCATCAGATGCTTAGGTCAAAATTATCTCAATGCAATGCCCAATGGCACTAAAAATGGCCATGTTAGATCATTATCCCAGGACTCACTAGAACTCCAGTATTATTGTTGAGAATAAGCGGAACAGATCACCTCTATTTTAAGTTACCTCCCACATGTTAGATATTTAAAGCTTTTGCAAAACCACAGTGAAATGTACAACTGATTCTGTGCGTCTTAGCCTACTGGTGTTAGAGATTTCCATAACAAGTGTGTTGCAAATCCTTCCTTTCATATACCCATTTTAATGCCTTTTAAATGTCATAATTGTACCAGCGTCCATCATTTCCTCTGGAAGCTCATTCCATATATGTACAATTGCTATAGGCATCATTATCAGGCCTGGGTCAATCATATTAATGTGATCAGCACACCCTGCCATTCTAAAACTGCCATTTTTCTAAGATCATCCTGCAGGACAAAGGTAACCTTGAGATTGTTGGCAACAACGGCCAAAAAGAGCAGCACAGTGAGTCTGTGGTTAGCACTGTTGCCTCACAGTGCCAGGGAACCGGGTTTGATTCTACTCTTTGGTGACTGCCTGTATGGAGTTTGCACATTCTCCCTGTGTCTGTGTGGGGTTCCTCTGGTATCCCCCCCCACAGACCAAAAATGTGCAGGGTAGGTAGATTGGCCATGTTAAATTGCCCATTGTATGTAGATGGATTTACTATGTGAAATGCAGGATTACAGAAATAGGGTGGGAGGGTGGCTCTGGGTGAGATGTTCTTCAGAGGATCAGTGTGGACTTGATAGGCTGAATGGCCTGATTCCACTCTGCAAACATTCTATGAACACTGCATCTTGAAGGTATTAACGAGGTGACAGAGGGTGCATTGAAACCTCTTTTCACTCTTGGACAGTTTGATATTAAAAAGAAATGATATGATCATTTAAATAAACAAATATTTCACTGTGCATAACCTGGTGTGACAATTAAGCCAGTCAGATTCCTTAAGCTATCAAGACAGTTTTATTTGCAATATTCACCCAAGAAAAGCAGCAGAAATCAATGAAAGGTTTAAAAGGTACAAATATATCCAACAGTTCAGTAGTACAAAATAAAACAAAAATACAATTCCCCTCGCTGCCCCCTCATGTATGCAAAAGATATCCCAGAAATTTGTAGAGTATGAGATCTTAAGTCGGTGGCGTACTGGACACTGAAGATGATTATCTCAGAACTGGACCTTGATCAGATGGGCCAATGGGCTGAGGAGTGGCAGATGGAGTTTCTGATAAATGTGAGTGTTGCTGTACAAAGAGACCTTGAGGTACAGGACCAAAGTTCCTTCAAAGTGGAATCACAGGTAGATAGGATAGGGAGAAAGGTCTTTCTTGGTCAGTGTATTGAGTATATAAATTGGAGGTCATGTTGTGGCCATACAGGACATTGGTGAGGCCTCTTTTAGAATACTGCATACAATTCTGGTTTTCCTGCTAGAGGAAAGGTGTTGTTAAAACTTGAGAGAGAGTGCAGAAAAGATTTCAAGGATGTTGCCAGAGTTGAATGGTTTGAGTCATAGGGAGAGGCTAAACAAGTTGGGTTTTTTCCCTAGAGCATCAGATGCTGACAGGCAATCTGACAGAGGATTATAAAACCATGAGGGGCATGGATAGGGTGACTAACCAAGGTCTTTTTCCTAAAGAGGGCAAGTCCAAAACTAGAGGGGCATAGGTTTAAGGTTAGAGGAGAAAGATTTAAAAGGGACCTAAGGGGCAGCTTTTTCACACAGTTGATGGTGCATGTATATGGCATGAGCCGTCAGAGAAGGTGGTGGGGACTGGTACAATTCCAAATTTAAAAGGCATCTGGATGGGTATATGAATAGGAAGGGTTAAGAGGGATAAGGGCCAAATGCTGGCACATGGCACTGGGTCAGATTGGGATGGCTGGTTGTTATGGATGAGTTGGACTGAGGGTCTGTTTCCATGCTGCATGACTTTGACTCTAAGATCTTCAGAAAGTACAAAAAAAAGAGAGGAGCAAGGTGTTCCCTCTGTGGCAGTTTCACTTTGACTGTCTCTTTGGTTCAGACACCTCTGAAAGCTTTGTTGACTGAGTGACTCTATTACACAGCTTGCGTTCTCCACAAATCTGACATTTTTCACTTATTATGAAGTTGAGTAGAGTATTCATGAATTAAAAGGCAGGAAGTTATAATTTGTTGGTAAAGAGGATTGTGGAGAAAAAAAAAAAGAGTGCCACGATCCCTTTAAGAGCTTGTGCATTGTCTGTGCTTGGAAGTTTATAAATGCAGGTGCACAAGAGTGTGCCTAAAAGGAAACGTTTTGTAGAGGGCAGCCAAGCAGCAATTTTACCAAGACATCAAGTTTGAATTTGGCCAATTAATTTAAACCAAGCACCGAGATACAGAAAGCCAATTGGATTTAAATCTGATAGTGTTGACCACCTGAGGTCAATCATAATCAACTCCTTATAATATGTTATTAAGGGTCCACAAGACAAGGGCATTTGGAAAATCAGAGAAAGCAAGCCTGCCATCTGAGAAATAAGCTCTGAGCCCTCACAAGAAATCACTAAGCTCACTAATCAATAAAAGGTACCACAACATTTTAGCTGAGAGTCTGCACAGAGGAAACATCCCTGACAGGAGAATCAGTGGAAGAAAGGCATTTGGGGTGTGACATCAACAGAAGGTAGTGAGTTTCAGAAAACACAGTCTGCTTGAATTTGGAGTGATTAAGTTTTAATTTATTGTTGTCTGATTACGTGAGTTTATATAAGTGAAACTTGTGTTTATTTGAGCAGCATTTCAGTAGAATCTAGTGCTGTTAGGGAACGGTTAGTAGTTTTGAGAGGGAATTGTTTGGTTTGTTATTAATTCTGTTAATTTGTTCATTGTCAGTGTTAAATTAACAAGGTACAACTTATTTATGTATAAAATGGATCAGGGATTTTCTTTCCTTTAACCAATCTTTTAATGGCTTAAGAGGGGAAAGGCAAGCTTTTCTGGATGTTGGGTAATTATTAGAAGAGAACCTCTAATTCTGTTATAGAAGATTGGGGCTTGTCATTTTGGCTTAGTTAATAGCCTTAGCTTTTGGAAAATCTATATCAGAGTAGTTGCTCAGTAGTACAGACTTGAGCATTACTGAAAAAAGATGCTGTTAGCTATATAAATATATCCAGCTAGATCTGTGTGTACATCTCAATTCATCCACACAACATCATAAATTAATACTTTCAATAACATGTCGTCATAAAAGACATGTGATGTCTTAGTGGCAGGGTGAATTGATACTCCAGTGTCACAGCTTTCTGCCACAAGAAATAAATTTCACTTCCTCAGTCCTTCATTTGATCATGAGTGACTTGTTGTATCGGCAAGTCTCCATTCTCAGCCAAAACCATTCTGCTCTTTTGGCAAAGTTATGAGATGATCATAAGACAGTACATGATATATTCAGTTTCAAGACTCTTCAAGCATCACTCAACACACTGTGCTCTGATTCATTCATAAATAAAGCTGGAGTAGCCCAATGTGATGCAGTGGTTGGGGAAGGCTGGGAAGAGTTGAAGGTGAGTAGTTCGGAGATCTCTAAGCAGATGTCAAAGTCTTGAATAATGATCAGTTTGGACAGGGATGAGAAATTTCTTCAGCAAGCTGTGAACCTTTAGAATACTCCGGCACTGACAGTGGTAAATGCTCATTCAAGGCAAAATAACAATATTTTTGGACACAAAGGCATCAAGGAAAACACAACGCTAAAAAAGTCACTTTGAAGTACAAGATCAAACACACTCTTGTGCAATAGCTGAGCAGGGTCAGGGAATTGTAGGGAATATAGAGTACTTCATCTTCTTCAATTCTTACGATTCAGAATGGCGATAGACTGGTTGTCAATACAAATAAAAGATCAGCAAGTTATAAAATAGAATAGGGAAATTCTTCAGTTCCGTCACTGAACAAAAGAAGGGCCAATTAAAGACCAAAGCCTGGCATCATATCCTTTGGGAACCTTGAGGCTTTGGGCAATAAAGCTGGCTTTGCCACTAACTTCCAGTTTTAAAGAAAAATCTAGACGTGAACAAACATCATATATCTGAGCATTGTCAAGTCCAGTACTTTCAAATCCAAATTGACCTGACAGTTCCAACAGCTTGCTTTTGAACGTGCATCAAACCAGACAGGATAGATCTGAACATGAGAGATTGCAGTGTTTTTTCACAAGGTTTTGGAAGAAGTATTAGCTTTTTCACAATTGCACTGATGTTTGCTAATCTAACTGTACCTGAGGGCAGCTCTGTCTTTGTTCCACTGTTTCCATTCCATGAGCCCAGAATGTATATGGAAAAGGGACAGTTGAAGCAGCGCCAACTTCACCCTGTGTGTTGGGTGGGAATGAAAAACCTTTAAAACCTGCATCATTCAGTTCTCACAAAATCCCACAGTTCCAAAAGTACTTCTTTGGCTGAAATTCACTCTGGTTGAAGCCCTGAAAACCACAACGTAAATACAGAAATAGTGGGAACTGCAGATGCTGGAGAATCTGAGATAACAAGGTGTAGAGCTGGATGAACACAGCAGGGCCAAGCAGCATCAGAGGAGCAGGAGAGCTTTATTTGTTCCCTTAAATGATTCTTCCTGGAGCAGGCATACCAATTATGACAAGATTTCATGTATTTTGTTGGTGATGAGAAAAGTTTCTAAAATGCAGCATATTAAAGAGCTGCAAACAGTTCACAGAATCTCATCGGCATCACTCAGTCCTCAGCATCAAAAACCTCAAACCTCACTACCAGACTTGAGCACATCATGTGGGATGGCACTAAGGAACTGCCACATTGTCAGTGGCTCAGCTTTTCTGGAAGAGACACCAGACCAAGTTCCTGGCTGATGGTTTCTACAGTTCAGCAGACAGGGCTCCACAATCTAGAATACTGTCTCTAGGAAGGGTCACCGGACCCGAAATTTTAACTCTGTTTTCCCCTTCACAGATGCTGCCAGACCTGCTGAGCTTTTCCTGCAACTTTGTTTTTGATACTCTCTTTAGGTGTCTATTCTGTGTTCAATGTTATCCTTCAAGCCAACTTTTCCCATTTAGCTTCTGGCCCCGCCTCCTGATATACATCTTTTCCTGGCTTGGAACTTAATAATTACTCCTACGAGGTGCCTTGAGATGTTTTTCAGCACCTTAAAAAGATGCTGCACAAATTCAAGTAGATGTTATTGTGCAGGAAGCAATATAATCCTTTATCACTATCTGAGGGGCTGGAGTGTTGACCATGCTTTTCTGGGTAAGCCACTTGCCAACCATTGGGGAGAATAGCTCAGAAGTGGGGACAGGGACACTCTTCAGAAACCCGGCAGCAATGCTCCTCCCTGCCAGGCAACATGAGTGCGCCAAGTGCTGCATGACTCCACCAGTTTTGCAGAAACTTTTCCTGTCCCTATCTTTACTTTGCTTGCTACTAGGTATTGCCTACTGCTCCCAGCACCCTCTCCACAAAGATTTATTGATTTTTTTTTTTAAGAAAACATTTGCAATAATCACAGCCCTTTCAAAGGCCAATAAAAGCATCATCTTCTTTTGCGACGATTGCCTGTTAATGTTCCCAACAATCCTTGTTCTTTAAACGCTGAGCTTCTGCAAGTCAATGTCTCTCACTTCCCCAGGGCTAGTAAATCTGATAAATACATAGTTAGTTAATAACTTTGTGGTCAATTAACTATTTCCTACAATCAAAGAATATTAAAACAATTGGAAAACTGAAAGCACTGATAAAAGATAAATGTTGCTTCATTCCACCTATCCAAAGTAATCCTTCGGCAAAATAATATTGCATTGTACTTTAATGCTTCAGTTAACAATAAAAATAATCTCTCACTTCAACTCTATAGCACCACCGTTACAGAAAAATAACAGTTTTATATACAGAATCATACATCCTGTTCAGGGTGCCACATTTTGGGAAGAACGTGATGGTATTCAAGAAAGCACAGAAAAGATTCTGGAGAATGGCTCTACGGTCAAGGCACTTCAATTACAATGACAGACTGGACAGGTTGGGGCTGTTTGCTTTGGAAAAGAGAAGATTAAGAGAAGTTTTGACCAAGGTGTTCAAAATGATAAGGGAGTTTAGACAGAGCAGACAGCAAGAAATTGATCCCATTGGTGAAAGGATCAAGAACAAGAAGATACAGATTCAAAGTGACTGGCAATTCAAGCAACGGTGATACGAGCAGAAACATTTTCACATAGCAAGTTGTTTGGATCTGGAATGCACTACTTAAGTGTCAAGAGAGGACTGGATTATCTAAATAGGAAGTTTGGGATGGGTAACTGAAAAAGTGGAGAAGTGGCTATGGGGAAAGTGCTCCTCTTGACGGCAGGAGGACAGATGTGATAGGGGAAATGGTCTCCATTTGTTCCAGAACAATTCTGTGATTCTGAGTACACATCTGCCATTTTTTTGTCTTTCCAGCTTCTATTTCCAACTTTTGAGAGTGTAAGAGCATCTGTATACTTTATTCTACACTGGCTGAATTCTGCTTTAATTTGACTGATCCCTGTACGATCCTGTTCTGATGGACACAATCATACAAAACAGCATATAATGTTAATAGGAAATTTTCTCTGGATATTGCAAGGTACTTCTCATACATTGTCTTAAGGTTTACGGTCAGTGATTTGTGTGATGGATCACATTTCAACAACATGCTAACATCACTTCAAGGGGAATTAGTACCTTGGTGGTACATCATTTGAGCACTGCTAGAACAGAAAAAGCATGCATCAATGCTTCTTTCAGACTCATCAGGACAGGATCACAAAAATACCAAATTTCAAGGGAATAACAAGTTGTACTTCATGAGAAATGAAGGTTGATTTGTCAGCAAGTTGGCAATGATTGGTCAAAACATTGCCGTGGCCAACGCATTAGGGTGCCTTTGCTCCCGACACTCTTATTTGCTCAATTAACTTGCAATTTCTGCACAAATTCTTTCTGTGAGAGGAAGCCAGGTCTTATTTCACCCAACTACAACACAGGGGCAACATGGGATCTACCACCCATGCAAATAAGTTCAGTAATGTCTACACTCAAACAAACCGAGCCCGCAAAACATAATGTTTAATGTTAAATATCATTCTGTGATTGGACAACACTTGTGGAGAAATCCCAAGTATGCTAATAGTTACTTTCAAGTGATTGCTAATGTATCAGTCAAATATGTCACTATGTGTGAGTAACTATGATCCACACGGATGGGTCTCCCATGGAAACCTTGCCTGGCTGTTTTTACATATTAATGTCTACTACATTGTCTGTGCTGCCTTGCCAGTGATAGCAATTCTTTTGATGCTGGCGGGCTAAATGACCTGGAGAGAAAAACGCGAGATGGCCATTTGATCCACGTTGATTGTGATACTCTGCAGTGCCTGGTATCAATGTAGATAACAAGGTGTAGAGCTGCATGAACACAGCAGGCCAAGCAGCATCAGAGGAACAGGAAAGCTGACGTTTCGGGCCGAGACCCTTGTTGTGAATGGAGGGTTTTAATAACCCACTTTAATTTGGACAGAAAGTGTGCCGGAGAATGAGCCTCCCTGGAAGTACATACATGGTAGCAATCTTCAAAAAGTGCTGATGCCACATTGGGTCAAACAAGACCACCAGCACTAATAATAAATCCAGCTCCATGTAGACAGGAGACATGAAGACAGACACAAGGGACTTTGTCTTACTTCTGACAATGAAGTGGATGCAGAGGACCTAATGTCAGAGTGAGATGTTATTGGGATAACATCCCATTGATTTCTATATTCTCTTTATCTGCTTACACAGAGGTATGCAGACACTGCCTTAAAACTTCCTGCCCCACTAGAATTAGGTGTAAACTTTTTAAATCTTTATCTTCCTGGACAGGGGTATGTGGAAACTGTCTCAAATAAGATTAGGTGGGCAGCATTTGCAAAGCTGTGAGATTTCTGAAATCCTGTAAAGTATGTAACTTCTGTTTCTGCCAGGGCACTGACTTTTGTTCGAGCCGGACACTTTGGTAACTTGAAATCGTCTCCTGTCATTAGCAGTCACTTTGTGAATGATCAATACTGTATCCTGCTCTCTTTATGTTTTTGATGTAGTAATTGTTTGTGTATCATATCATTGTCCGATGTAGTGATTGTTTCATGTAACATGCCATTGTGAGATGTAAAATTGCTTTATGTACTATGCACACTAAGGTATAAAAAGCGGGGACTGTTGATCCGGGAGAATCGCTTACAAGACTCTGCACTCTGTGACGGGTTGAGTACAGTGATCCTCACAGCTTGTACTTGCTTTATAATAAAGGATTTGTGTTTTTCTAAACAGGTCAGTGCCTTGTCATTGCATCAAGTCCGTGAGGGTCTCCGAAAACAAACCTAACGAGTAGATGTTGACAAGACTGTTATGAGTGTGGACATGGCGTGGCCCACTCAATGGAGAGTAGTAGGAACAGAGATGCTAACCTTCTGCAATAGCAGGTACAAAGTGTTGGGAAAAATTAATGTGATTGATGTGGGTAACATTTGATGTGATGGAATATATTGAGCCAACAGTAATTCAGCTAACCTAAAACTGTATCACAGATAGATGTTGTCATACATTACGCTATTTACAAGTTATCTTGCGCATTGTCTGATTTACTCCTTCCAACGATAGGTGCCTTTTGTGTCCGCTTAATTAAGAAACATCAGATTAAGAATATTAGAATTAGGTAATCCGAATGCAATAGGAGCAAGGACTATCATGCGATAGCATGTCATTATGTTAAATATAATGGAAGAGGATCAGCAAAACATCTCACATCTTTCGAATGTTCTATGTGTGAGTTAACATAGACAACTAAAATTGGCCTTGACCAACATAACTGCCATTGACATGTGGCACCGTGCAACCAGAAATATTTGGAAACCGTTAATTCAAAGAAATAGTAACAAAATTAGTCAAGAAATCTGTAGCATCCTAATTGCAAAAACACCAAGACAAATTTCTGATAAATGGTACGGCATTGCAGAACACTTGCATGGCTGCCCAACCGCCTCTGTCTGACAAAATTGGCAAAGATAACTTGGAGGTTGCCCTCAAGGATGACACTGATACTTAGGAGGTGGTCACCCAAGAATCAAAAGGATCATTGGTCCTCCATCTAACATCCCTAAACACCTCAATGTAGATGATCAACGATCCTGGACTGAAGAACTTTTAAGGAAAAGGGTGATCAAGAGGTCAGAGTGCTGGAGTTAGGGCTAGTGGAAAGTATCGTAGGCTTTTTAATAAGCCAGGGTGAACCAGCTAAAATTAATCCCAGGCCAATAGATTGAAATGTGAGAGAATCTAGAATGGACTGCAGGGAGAAGAACACTGGTGCCAAGAAAAACTGATAGGACAAAAAGAAAAAGGAGGTCAAAAAATAAAAAATCAGAAATGAAAACAGAAATTGCTGGAAAAATCTCAGGAAGTCTAGCAGCATGTGTGGAGAGTAGGCAGAGCTAATGTTAGAGCACATCACAAGAAATGATCTAAGTGTCTTTGGACAACTGAACAGAACAATTTCTAATTCTAGAGTAATGGGAACTGCAGATGCTGGAGAATTCCAAGATAATAAAATGTGAGGCTGGATGAACACAGCAGGCCAAGCAGCATCTCAGGAGCACAATGAGATGCTGCTTGGCCTGCTGTGTTCATCCAGCCTCACATTTAATTTCTAATTCTAGTTCTCAGTTGGTGGGGAAAATCTGTTGCTTGTTCAATGAGACCTTTTAACCATCCTATGTCTTTTTTCTCCTTTTCTCTGTCAGATCAGCATTGCTGCCAGAGATGTCTTCATGTCAGTGAGCAACATAAAAATTCACAGTAAACGCTTCCTGGAGTGTCCCTCAAGGTAACTCATTAATGCTTGACGGTGATTAAGTTTTTCAGTTGCAGGGATCTGCTCTCTGCAGAAGAAAGGAATTTGTCTGGACGTTGTTTATTCAGAAAAGTTGCAAAATCACAGCAGACAATGGCTCCCTGTGCCACAGCAACATCTTGACCAATCACAGCCAACTTATGAATGTTTCGGCATCCCTTTCCCCATTAAGGATATTTACTAGTTTTAAAATCTCCCCACCCTGGCCTCATCCCATATCCAAACGTCTCTCTCATCCCCTGCTTCCTTGACCTGATACAACCTGTACATCTTCTCTCCCAACTATCCGACCCCACCTCACCTCACTGACCAATCCCCACCACTGCCCACCTATCACCATCCCACCTACCTTCCCCAGCCCCAACTCTCCTCTCTCTCTCTTATTTCCCAACTTCCTTCACCCTCCCCATTTCTGAAGAAGGGTCCTGACCCAATACGTCAACTTTCATGCTCCTCTGCTGCCGCCTGGCCTGCTGTGTTCATCCAGCTCCACTGTGTTATCTCTGGCTCCAGCATTTGCAGCTCTTGCTATCTCTGAAGAATATATTGTTCCTGCCTTTTGAAGTGTGATATTCTTGCTTCTGTCCTGATAAGTACAAGACCAAACACACAACAGCATGTGTCTTCTTTCTGCAAGGCCTGAAAGGAAGTTGTCTGACAGGCAGGTAAATAATGATTACTCAGATCATTTGAAATCTATGCCATTGTTTACATCTAACATATAATACAAAGAATAGTCATTTCTGTACATGTTCTAAATTTTGAAAAATTAAAATTCAATCTTTTGGAAGCATCACCTCTTGCTTACAGGCAATGTGCTTCTGTTGAGCTGACTGAACCCAGAAAGACACATTTCTAGTCAGCACAGTGTGGAGCTGGAGGAAAACAGCAGTCAGGCAGCATCAGAGAAGCAGGAGAGTCGACATTCTGGGTTGGGACCCTTCAGAATTCTGGAAAGGCAAATTTCTAAGCTTGAGCTATACTCTATGTTGAGTTTAGAGGAGTTGGCTAAGTGTGCTCCGGTCTCAGGAAACGTCCAGAGGGCAGAGCTCAGCCTGAGCTCCTACTCCGATTGTTAACCCAGGAGGCCTCTTGAAAATAACTTGTGCAAACTCTCCAACATGGAGCAGTAATAGTGAGTACCTTCATGTTCAACGCAATGAGCCCAATTTCAAAGATGTCTTTCTTTCCGACTCTGTTACAAATATCCTGAACTACAGATTGACAAGCATCTGTAGGAGAAAGACCCTGGAAAAGATGGAGAGAAAAGTTCATAGCCACATCACGTAATGTTGTTAAAGATTCCAACCCTGAGAACAATAATTCTGAAGGTTACAAAAAACACACAGATTGAATAACTGTTTAATAAGTTTTAGTGAAATGCTTGAAATAAAATGACTGGGTGATCAAAATATTGACAACAAAAAATAAATTATATGCTCAGTAAAAATTAGCAGCAAGCTTAGGCAAAAATGTTCATTTGGAGAAACACACAAGGGAAAATGATACTAACAGTTAACTTGAAGCATAAGAACAAAACTCCAGAACTTTAACTGCTCGATGATTGAAGAGCAAAACGGAATGCATGACAGTGGTGGGCACTGACTGCTGGTAGAACCTCCACCTGATTTATGTGGGGGCAGCCTGCAGAAAGTAGGGCAGGTTTCCTTTAGTTTTAAATTCCAGGGCTGAACACTGAAGGGGAAACTCCTCTGAGGAGATAATGGACTGTGTAAGCTATTATTGCCACTTACATCCCGCTGGTGTTTTCAAGAACCTAACAGTCCTCTGTCCCAGCTTTCCCACATTCCAATCAACCCTCCTGTTGCCTCTGTGACACTATCTCCATTGACTTGATGATCTTCTCACAGCAAGGGCCAACCTGCTACCAGCACTTGACAGAACACCCGCGACACAGTGGGATGCCTTGAATATGGCCTTTGATATACCTCAGTTAGCTGACTGGCTGTCTGATTCTGATACCAACAATCCCTCCCTACCCCTGATCCCAACCTCCCTTCCTGCCTCGTGAGAATGGAGTTTGGGTAAAATTCAGCCCAAAGTTTCTTGTGGTGAACAGACAGTATGCTGGCTTTCCTGAAAATTGTGACATCCTTGGGATTGCACAATTGAATAGCTCACACTTTTTCCTGTTGATTATTTAATTAAACCACACTCACATCAAACTCTCAAATATGTTTCCGACCACAGTACCTGCTTCATGAGTTGAACAACATGGAAACTTGGGCAGAAGCACATGATTTTATCTCCATCACCAGAGGCTCCAATTGTAAAGAGAAATATGGTTATAAGTTATTTGAATATAGTCATGCATATTATCATTTGAAATTGAACTTTTAACATATCCAATATTATCACACTGCAATTAACAATGAGGGAATGCATGAAGTAACACGGTGGACGCCCTGAACTTGCTGCTTGCTGTCGCTTGTTATCAATTACAGCAAAACATTTACTTCAGGAGACAAAGCCAACTGAGACTAGCATTAACCAAGACCAAAGACCCTATGCTCCCTGTCATATGTCAACAAAATGTGGGTCGAGTGTTCAGTGCAGTGCTGAGGGAAACCTGCACTGTCAAAATTGCTCTCTTTTGGGTAAAATGTTAATTCAAAGCTCTGCTGCAATGTGCAAGCAGGTAGGAAATAACTCATGATTAATGAAGAGGTGTGCACGGAAGAACTCTTGTGCAATCAATAACACTGTTAGTTAAATTGGTCATTCACTTCCTTTGCGTTTGAGAGAACTTGCTCTATTTATACTATTTATATTTATGGTGATTTTGGCCACATCATAATAGTGACATGATTCAAAGCTAATGTACTGGATGTAAAAGACTGTGGGTATGCATGCGGATGTAATAAGAAGGCTGAAGACAAGATTTTTTTCTAATGATGTCACCATGGAAAGACCATAAGACGCAGGAGCAGAAATTAGGCCATGTGGTCATTGAGTTGCTCTGCCATTCAGTCATGGCTGATAAGCTTCTCAATCCCATTCTTCCTGGCCCGCAGACCTGACCAGTCCCCCTCCACTGACTCTATTTTCTCCCCCTTGGTCCAGGAACTCCTCACTTACGTCCGTGGCACCACCCATGCCCTCCACCTCCCCCAAAACTTCCGATTCCCTGGTCCCCAACACCTCATCTTTCCTATGGATGTCCAGTAGCTATACACCTGCATTCCCCATGCAGATGGCCAAAAGGCCCTCTGTTTCTTCCTGTCCCGCAGGCCTGACCAGTCCCCCTCCACTGACACCCTCAGCCGCTTAGCTGAACATGTCCTCACCCTTAACAACTTCTCCTTCAATTCCTCTCACTTCCTACAGACAAAGGGAGTGGCCGTGGACACCCATATGGGCCCAAGCTATGCCTGCCCCTTTGTAGGATATGTGGAACAATCCCTCTTCCGCAGGTGCACTGGCCCTATCTCCCGCCTCTTCCTCTGTTACATTGATGGTTGTATTGGCGCCACCTCGTCCTCCCACGAGGAGCTCAAACAGTTCATCCAGTTCAACACCTTTCAGCCCAACCTTAAGTTCACCTGGACCATCTCTGATACCTCTCTCTCCTTCCTCGACCTCTCCGTTTCCATCTCTGGCAACCACCTGGAAACCAGCATCCATTTCAAGCCATAGTGATAATGGGAACTGCAGATGCTGGAGAATCCAAGATAATAAAGTGTGGAGCTGGATGAACACAGCAGGCCAAGCAGCATCTCAGGAGAACAAAAGCTGACATTTCGGGCCTAGACCCTTCCCGAAACGTCAGCTTTTGTGCTCCTGAGATGCTGCTTGGCCTGCTGTGTTCATCCAGCTCCACACTTTATTATCCATTTCAAGCCTACCGATTGCCACAACTACCTAGAATACACTTCCTCTCACTCACCTTCCTGCAAGAATGCCAACCCCTATTCCTTTGCCTCCGCTGCACCTTCTCCTGAGATGAGACATTCCACTCCCGGACATCCCAGATGTCCTCGTTTTTCAAGAACTGCAGCTTCCCCTCCACAGTGGTCAAAAATGTCCTCGACCACGTCTGTGGCATTTCCTGCAACTCATTCCTCACACCCCCTCCCTGCAGTAACAGCCAAAATAGAATCCCCTTCATCCTCACGTACTACCCCATCAACCGCCAGATCCAACGCATTATCCTCTGACACTTGCACCATCTGCTATCTGCCCCCACTACCAAAGACATTTTTCCCTCTCCATCCTTATCTGCTTTCTGGAGGGACTGCTCTCTCCATGACTCCCTTGTCCGCTCCCCACCAGCCCCACCACCCCCAGCACTTTCCCTGCAACTGCAGGATGTGCTACACCTGCCCCTGCACCACCCCCCTCACCTCCATCCCAGGACTCAAGAAAACTTTCCACAGGAAACAGATGTTCATCTGCTAATGTGGTATACTGTATCTGCTGTTCCCGGTGTTGCCTCCTTGACAATCGGGGAAATCAAGCGGAGGCTTGGAGAACGCTTTGTGGAACACTTATACTGGGTCTACGACAGATGACTACACCTCCCAGTCGTGAACCACTTCAACTTCCCCTCCCACTCCTTGCCACAACGATGCCACCGAAGGTTGCAGGAACAGCACTTCATTTCGCTTGTGAACCCTTCAGTCCTATGGTCTCAATGTGGACTTGACCAGCTTAAAAAAATCTCCCCTCCCCCCATTGCATCCCAAAACCAGCCCAGCTCGTCCCCACCTCCCTAACCTGTCTGTCCTTTCTCCCACCTCAAACCCCATTCCCACCTACCATCTACCAGCCTCATCCTTACCTCCTTGACCTGTCCATCTTCCCTGGACTGACCAACCCCCACTCTAACTCCCCACTTTTACACATCTTTACTGGATCCATCCCCGCCTCCTTGACCTGTCCTTCTCCTCTCCACCTATCTGCTCCTTTATCCATCTTCCATCCGCCTTCCCCTCTCTCTCTATTTATTTCAGAATCCCACGCCCTCCCACCATTTCTGAAGAAGGGTCCAGGCCCAAAACGTCAGCTTTCCTGCTCCTCTGATGCTGCTTTGCCTACTACGTTCGTCCAGCTCTACACCTTGTTATTGTAGATTCTCCAGCATTGGCAGTTCCTACTATCTCTCTCAAACCCATTCTCCTGCTTTCTCCCCGTAGCCCTTGATTCCCTTGACAAATCAAGAGCCGATTTATCCATGTCTTAAAAATACCCACTGACCTGGCTTCCACAGCCTTCTGAGATAGTGAATTCCATACATTCACCACTCTCTGGCTGAAGAAGTTTAACCTTATCTCTGTTCTAAAGGGTCTTCCCTTCACTCTAAGGCTGTATCCTTGGGTCCTAGTCTCTCCTGCTAATAGAAACATCTGTCCAGGCCATTCAGTATTCTGTAAGTTTCAATTAGAACCCCCCCAACTATCCTTCTAAACTCAATCAAATATAGACCCAGAGTCCTCAAATGTTCCTCATATGTTAAGCTTTTCATTCCTGGGACCATTCTTGCGAACCTCCCCTGAGCATGCTCCAGGGCCAGCACATCCTTTCTGAAATATGGGGCCCAAAACTGCTCACAGTAAAGTATCAAACAGAAGTCAGGTATTGTGCAATTTGCATAGTCAGAAAAGTGAAGGTCCATCCTTTACTCCAAATCACATATGCCACTGAGCCAATTACAGAGTGACATTGAAACAGAGTGGAAGCAAATTTATTGGGACCTCTCTTGCCTCATGAAGACGTTGACCATGGGAAAACTGTAAAGGACCAAGTGAGAAAAATAATTTGGGAATGAGTGAGGGCTTCTGCCAGAGTCTGTATCAAGTGAGGAGATGGTGGATCATGTCATTGGATTTCTAATCCAGGCAATTCCTCTGGAGGAAAAGGTCCAAATCTCACCAGGAGATCCAGTGGAAATTGAAACTAATTAATAGGATCAGCGATGGTGACCACAAAACTAATATAAATGGTCATAAAACCCACTTGGTTTACTGATGTCCTTTAGGGAAGGAAATCTACTGTCCTTACGTGATCTAGCCTATAGGTAAATCAAGCTCCACAGCAATGTGGTCAAATATCCACAAGATACACAGTTCAAGTGCAATTCGGGTCAGGCAACCAAAGCTGGCCTTACCAGCGATGCCCACATCTCACAGAAGACTAAATATGTGCAAAAGCCTGAACAATCACTGAAATTAAAATGAACATAGAGACAACCATGTCTGCTTTCACAGCTGTTCATGCTGTGAGTGTTTCTGTGCAGAGGTCTGAATTACCCTTAAACAACTGGAAGGCAGACACGGCACATACTAAACAATAATATTCCCAAGGATGGAAAATCAGATTTAAAAGGAAGGATAACCGTATAGATATAATGATCAAAACTACTGACAAACATTTGTTCTATCAAGTGCTACATATTCGACCGCTTCATTAAATAGTGAAGCTTAATAAAGCCAAATAAAACTATAAACCATTAACAGAGCATCAGCTATTGCTTGAGGAATTATGGGGACACTGGAACAGAAAACTCTCCTTTCAAATAAAGAAGCTAACTTCAACAACAGCAGTCTACACCGTACAATTGTACTTCCTGCCTTGCAATTTGCAAACGTACTGCCAATTAGTGTTTTGCTATTAAGACAAACTTATCTTTTAGAAAAGCTTGAAATAGCTAACAGCTTCTTTTAGACATCTCAAAGTCTGTAGTTTATTCTTGTCATTAGATGTTGTATTGTGAATGTTTTAAGTTTATGTAACTATTACTTAACAGGGATGACTTCTGATGCAGTATGAATCACCAGAGATGAAGCATGCCACTGATTTTCTAACACATACCTGCAGCGGCTCCTGCCTAGAAAGAGTAACAATTGTCACGTGCTAATGGTGATCCAATTATCTTGAAAATAAAAGCAAACCAGGAGGGAAAAAAAAGACAACAATTTGATAAATATTGTAAATTGTAGGTTCACAATTTAATTTTCATCCCATTTATTATCCCTGAACCAGTGCTTCCTAGTCAAAATGGGAAGCAGGTCTCCTTGTTCTCGATCGATGCTTGCTCTGCGATGTCATGTCATCAATCACTAAACGGTGCTTAAAAAGCATCCACCAACTTGCTATCCCTCACAAAATGCTTTATTTACCCCAGTGAGCAAAACATATGGGATTGTTACAGGTCCCAACTAATGGCGTGGGCATGCAAGGACAAATGTCACCAGGGGTAGGCAGGGAAATTTACTTTCAACAAAACACCTGGGATTAAAGAGATGGCCACAAAGCCACCAGGATTTTCCCTCAGGAAGGAAATCTGGTCAGCATGCAATTGCAAACGCACAGCAACATTGTTAACCTAAATGATCACTGACTGGCTCCATTGAAGATTGCTCTGGACAAATCAAACAGATTAATTGGACATGATACCTCATAACAGCCTAGGCACTGACTACTATAATGGGACACCCTGTTAGTTTGGCCATGTATTACCAGTTTCATTGGGGGTCAAAGTCCTATAACTCCCTCCATACGGTTTGCAGCTATACTGACACAAGTTAGACTGCAGTGCTTCAGGCGGCGGCTCAGCATCAAACTCTCAAGGTCATTTGCAGAAGGGCAATAAATACTGGTCTTACCAGCAATGCCCACGTCCCATGAAGGAATCTTAAATAACAAGGTCCCCACATCCATAACAAATTCATGGTAGCATGGTTTTAATCTGTTTATTCAGGCAATGTGACCAGGTACCCATGCGTAAGCTGTGATGATATTTCGTGAACACAAAAAGTAAAATACAGTGGACACTGGAAATCTGTGAAGAAACAGTGGCAGCTCAAGGATGGTGGCTCAATGGTTAGCACTGCTGCCTCATGGTACCAGTGACCCATATTTGATCCTACCCTCAGGCAACTGTCTGTGTAGAGTTTGCACATTCTCCCTGAGTCCTCGTGGGTTTTCTCTGGGTGCTCTGGTTTCTTCCCAGAGTCCAAAGATGTACAGGCAAGCTGGATTAGCCATGGGAGATGCAGGGTTACAGGGATGCTCTTCAGAAGGTCGTTGTGGACTTGATGGGCAGAATGCCCTACTTCCACACTGTAGGGATCCTATGAAATACATGGTGCTGGGAAATATTGAGCAAGTCTAGTAACGTGCGGAGAGAGAAGGTCAGTTCTGAAATCTTAACTTGGGTTTTTCTCCCCAAGATGCTCACCAAACTGCTGAGTGTATCCAGCATTTACTGTTTTTATACATTTGGCAGCACTGCATCCTAAAAGGACTATGTCACTATCACTTTCAAATTAGGTTATGAAGGCATTGTCAAACATTTATCAACATAACACAAGTGAAAAGACTCTTCTCACTTGGTCTCTGCAGACTGAAATCGTGGAAGGTACTTGCCCGACTGTCTGCATACAGGCCACATCCAGGCAAAGGTGAATCACCGACTCGCCCAGGGTCTTTGAATGGAGCTCCAGATGTTGATACACCTGCACAGTTTGAGGCAAAACCATTGAAAGCGGGTTTTAAATGAAAAATAATTTCTGGATCAGACTAAAGAAAGACTGTAATCTATAGCTACTTCAGAATTGTACATACCTACAGTTATATTCCCCTCCTGATCCAAGACAATCAGACCTAATACAAACCAAAGAAAATATTATATTGAACTATCTGAGAAATATTAATCTTGGACACCATGTATACTGCAACTAACTCCTTCAAACGTAACACTTCTTTCAAACATTCTTTAAAGTTGTTAAACATTTTACTCTATGATAATAAAGTGTGAAGCTGGATGAACACAGCAGGCCCAGCAGCATCTCAGGAGCACAAAAGCTGACGTTTCGGGCCTAGACCCTTCATCAGAGAGGGGGATGGGGAGAGGGTTCTGGAATAAATAGGGAGAGAGGGGGAGGTGGACCAAAGATGGAGAGAAAAGAAGATAGGTGGAGAGTAGTTGCAGTGGGAGAGAGATTCCCTGAGGTTGGTCCGGAGGGAGGAGGGTAACTTCTTCAGGTTAGGCATCCATGGAAGAGGCTTCGCAGTGAGGTTAAAATAGTATCAGTGATAATGGGAACTGCAGATGCTGGAGAATCCAAGATAATAAAGTGTGAAGCCGGATGAACACAGCAGGCCAAGTAGCATCTCAGGAGCACAAAAGCTGACGTTTTGGGCCTAGACCCTTCATCAGCGAGGGGGATGGGGTGAGGGTTCTGGAATAAATAGGGAGAGCTGCGAAGCCACTTCCAGGGATGCCTAACCTGAAGAAGTTACCCTCCTCCCTCCGGACCAACCTCAGGGAATCTCTCTCCCACTGCAACTACTCTCCACCTATCTTCTTTTCTCTCCATCTTTGGTCCGCCTCCCCCTCTCTCCCTATTTATTCCAGAACCCTCACCCCATCCCCTTCTCTGATGAAGGGTCTAGGCCCGAAACGTCAGCTTTTGTGCCCCTGAGATGCTGCTTGGCCTGCTGTGTTCATCCAGCTTCACACTTTATTATCTTAGATTCTCCAGCATCTGCAGTTCCCATTATCACTGAAACATTTTACTCTCCTAGTTTTGGAGATCTGCCATTTCCCCATTTTGAATTTTGTGTGTCACAAGTTTATTTAATATAAATATTGATCCTTGGTGGTTCTTTGGAAAAGATAGTTGCAGTGGTATAACTTGTAATCGAGCCTAATGAATAATGCCAGATATTAACACCAGAATGATGTTCTGTGAACACTGACACAAATCACACAATAGTTAAGGGAATTTAAATTCAATTATGTGATCTAAAGGGTGTGCAGAAGCAAAGAGACCTGGTTCGCAACCTCTCCAATAGTGTGTCATAACATGTCCGAACAGGTTGATTAAACATATCTACCACATGGTCTGTTTCATACATAAGGGCATACAGTCTAAGAGCAGGTAATGTGAAGTGTTTAAAATACACTGGTTAGACCTCAGCTGCAAGATAACAAAGTGTGAAGCTGGATGAACACAGCAGGCCAAGCAGCATCTCAGGAGCACGAAAGCTGACGTTTCGGGCCTAGACCCTTCATCAGAGAGGGGAATGGGGAGAGGGTTCTGGAATAAATAGGGAGAAAGGGGGAGGCGGACTGAAGATGGAGAGAAAAGATGATAGGTGGAGAGGAGAGTATAGATGGGGAGGTAGGGAGGGGCTAGGCCAGTCCAGGGAAGACGGACAGGTCAAGGAGGCGGGATAAGGTTAGGAGGTAGGAAATGGAGGTGCGGCTTGAGGTGGGAGGAAGGGATGGGTGAGAGGAAGAACAGGTTAGGGAGGCAGAGACAGGCTGGCTGCTTTTGGGATGCAGTGGGGGGAGGGGACGAACTGGGCTGGTTTTGGGATGCGGTGGGGAAAGGGGAGATTTTGAAGCTGGTGAAGTCCACATTGATACCATTGGGCTGCAGGGTTCCCAAGCAGAATATGAGTTGCTGTTCCTGCAACCTTCGGGTGGCATCATTGTGGCACTGCAGGAGGCCCATGATGGACATGTCATCTAAAGAATGGGAGGGGGAGTGGAAATGGTTTGCGACTGGGAGGTGCAGTTGTTTGTTGCGAACCGAGCAGAGGTGTTCTGCAAAGCGGTCCTCAAGCCTCCGCTTGGTTTCCCCAATGTAGAGGTAGCCACACCGGGTACAATGGATGCAGTATACCACATTGGCAGATATGCAGGTGAACCTCTGCTTAATATGGAAAGTCATCTTGGGGCCTGGGATAGGGGTGAGGGAGGTGGTGTGGGGGCAAGTGTAGCACTTCCTGCGGTTGCAGGGGAAGGTGCCGGGTGTGGTGGGGTTGGAGGGGAGTGTGGTGCGAACAAGGGAGTCACGGAGAGAGTGGTCTCTCCAGAAGGCAGACAAGGGTGGGGATGGAAAAATGGCTTGGGTGGTGGGGTCAGATTGTAGATGGCGGAAGTGTCGGAGGATGTTGTATCCAGAGGTTGGTGGGGTGGTGTGTGAGAACGAGGGGGATCCTCTTGGGGCGGTTGTGGCGGGGGCAGGGTGTGAGGGATGTGTTGCGGGAAATGCGGGAGATGCGGTCAAGGGTGTTCTCGACCACTGTGGGGGAAAGTTGCAGTCCTTGAAAAACTTGGACATCTGGGATGTGTGGGAGTGGAATGCCTCATCCTGGGAGCAGATGCGGCGGAGGCGGAGGAATTGGGAATAGGGGATGGAATTTTTGCAGGAGGGTGGGTGGGAGGAGGTGTATTCTAGGTAGCTGTGGGAGTCAGTGGGCTTGAAATGGACCTCAGTTTCTAGCTGGTTACCTGAGGTGGAGACTGAGAGGTCCTCAGCTACAGTAGTGTGTACTGTTCCAGGTGCAACACTATGAAGGCTGCGAATGCAGTGGAGAGTGTAGAAAAGGTAATGAGGATAACTCCAGGGATGAGTTAGTTCAGTGATGAAGTAAGATTGGAGAAGTTGGGACTACTTTTCCATGGAGAAGGTTAAGGGGAGACATGATAGAAGTTTTCAAAATCATGAGGGAGCTGAATGGACTAGATGGGGAGAAACTATTGCCGCCCATGAATGGACAGAGAACCAGACAGCACAGTTTAAAAGCATTTTGCAAGGGAAGCAAATGTGTTGTGTGAAAGAAACAGTGAATAGCTCGGGTAAGGAATGGAGTGTCTGGAAATGTGATGGAGGAAGGTTCAGTTGAAGCATTTGAGAGGCACTGGATGATTATTTAAATAGAAACAAATGTTCAGGGTTATGGACAAAAGGCAGGAGAGTGACACTAAGTTAAAATGCTCAGACAGGCAGTGAAGTCATGAATGACCTCTTTCTGCACCATAACAATCCGTCAAGATGTAATGGGATTTAGGAATAGCACAGGGAAAGAGTTAGCCAAGATCCAGTTAAGTGATGATGCACTCCCATTTCCTGCTTGTAGCTCCATCAACTTCCATTTTCTAACAGGCACCCGACGCCACACACTCCCACTCCACTATGTGGTTTAATGTGACACAAGAATTTGGCAGTTGACATTTAAGTTGTTGAATCTGGGTCATTCATACAGACCAAGACCAAGACCAAGACCAATACCAATCCCTGGGACACTCCATATAATATATCCACCCAATCTGACTCACCCTCCTAAATAATACCTCTCTTTTCTCTCATTCAGTCACTTGTTTCTCCACTTCCATTTTCTAGTTGTAGCACCCAGGCCATTAGGCCACGAGCATTCTTTCAAGTGTAAGTTTATTGAAGAACTTCCACAAATCTGCATTACTAGGCGAGTGGTCTTTTGAATGATATCAGTGTCAGCAATGGGGTGAGGCCTGATTGACTTTGCACTCAATGCTGCAGCAGCAACATGTCTTTTCTGATTTTTCAGGAGCTGATCAACATTGTGCAGTTTCTCTGTTACAAAGCAGGCACATGCAAACAGGCTTGCAGGCTGTGACAACTTAATCCTATCGATGCAGCAGAGCATGGTGTCCAGTTGCCTCAGAGATCAATGCCATTGGTCAGAGACTTTGCTCTGCTAGAACCAATGGTGAACTGATGTCACTGTGTAACGGCCTCTTCAACATGTAGTTGGCCGAGACCATCAGCACCGTCATGTGCATTCCCAACAGTGCCTGACCCAAACGTAGCATCACTATCATCACTTGGAAACTCTTGCAATGATACTGACAACGCTGTTCTGGATACTAAGTGGCTGGCAGAAGACCAGCTCAAAAGGCAAAGTGATGGATACAACTTTTCCACAAAAGGTAAGCAAAAAGAATATCGACTCTATTGGGTCAGCTTCACCATAACAAAAAAATGAACAATTTGACTGTCACAGCGGGGTCTCCTATGCAATAAAGAAACATCCACATTAACACTAGACCTGTCCTAACCAGTAAGCAGTGCACCACAGTCATCAGAATGTATGTTCCATCCCCAGAAGCAATGGAGAGGGCCAAAGTGGAATTCAGCTCCCATCTTGATCAGTTTTGTCCTGTGTTCCACAAGAAGACAAAGATATTTGTCTGTGTGATTTCAATGCCAGAGTGGGGAGGGACACAAACCTCTTAAAATGCACAATCAGCAGGTAAGGCAAACTTTAATAGAGTCCCCCACCTGGCGAAATGTCTAGAACATGGTCTGATCATAACCAACTACCTATTTAATCAGAGAGACAAAATACAAGACTCCACAGCAAGACCAGACATTGCCATCTGCTTGAAAGTTACTTTGTATGAGTCAAGAACCATAAGGATATTCACATCACCTGTGCCCTGATGAGAGCTGACCAATTTTTGGACTGATCATCACTGAGTCTGGTCGACCAACATCAGCCTGGCCCAAAAATATCTTGTCAAATTCAAGGGCTCTATGGTGAAAGATCTACTCAGTCAGCACCTCACTGTCAACCATGCTCAATGAGCAAGAACCATGGTTGTCCACAATACCCGGTCTGCCTTAAAGCCACCATCACAGCACAATCCCAGTCTGAGAGGAGGTTTCAAAAGACATCTAACAGCTGAGAGCCAACAATGCCACCAGTAAAGATGGAATTACCAATTCCCTCAAGCAGATATGCACTCTTACTCTACACATGACCTCACCTCCCTCATTGGGAAAAAGTAGTACGCACCAGGGGATCTCCTAGATGCTGTATTTGCAACGATTTTCAAGAAAAAACAATAGATTAAGTACACAGGGATCTCCCTGTTGTCTGCCAAAATCATCCTCATCATCTCGGCTGAACAGTCATAATGTGAATCCCATCCATCAAAAAACACAGTGGACATAGTCCTCACAGTGAGAGGTGTCTGAGAAAAGTGTGTAGATCAGCAGTAACCTCAATACAAGACCTTTGTGATCTCAAAGGCATTCAATTCTGTCAACTATGGAACACTTCCTCAGATTTGGCTGCCTACAAAAAAAACATGCCATTTGGCACACAATAGTATGCAAGCCATGATCTTCATCAACGGATCCACCACAGATCTAATGTGTGCACAAACACTGGTGAAGAAAGGCTGCAATATTGCAAAAGCTACTTCTCAATATTCGTCTCAGCAACACTGCACCCCAGGTCCATGAAGCAATCTGTTGGAGTGGAGCTAATGTACGAGATAAACAGGAAATAGTTTAATCTACATTACCTCCAATTTTTGTCAATCATCGAGCTGCAGTATGCAGATGACACTTTCTTGTGTGGACACCCAGAGGATGAGCTCCATGAGAGAATGGGCCTTAGGGTAAACATCCAGAAAACAAAAGTTCCTCAACCTGGCTGCTCTGGCCACACATGACAGTCAGAGGGGCAGTAAAGATCAATGGCAGGTGGATTCTTTTCCTTATCTTGGGAAACTCAAGCGAAGACAATGATGAAATTCAATATCGCTTCCAGTGTGCCAATGCAACCTTTAGCCAACAGAAGAACCTGACACCAGAGTCATGGTTGAATGGGCAGTGGTATTGCCAACCCTCAAGCAGAATTCGGAGCAGCATTCCCTCTAAGCTGTGCAAGATTCATTGTATTGCCAAAACATTGATGTTTGGTTCTGGAAGCTGCTATCACTCGAGGGTCAGAAACCTGCACATTGCTCTTTCCATTTTACAGCACACAACTCAAATCCTGGGAGAAATATCATCAGCAATTCCTTTGAAAATTTCGGTAAATCCACTCCCAGGATAGGCACTCCAATCTGCATCCTGTCTTCGGCCAACATCCCATTTGTTTAAGGAATAAGTCAGTATCAATCAGCTGCATTTGGTGGGGACACATCATTCGTATGACTTCCAAAATAAGCTTTCTACTCCAAGCTTAAACATGGCAACTGCTTACCAGGAGGGTACGGTGGGAGGGACACTTCAAGGACATCCCCATAGCCTCTTTCAACAAATGCAACTTCTACAATGACTAAAGGGAATCCCTTGTCAATAACCACCCAAACCACAAAAGAGACATCCAAAGTGCCAACCAATTTAAGCATCACCAACAGGTACAGAGGTTAAGACCAGAGAGTAGATGGATCATGTTTTAAAAAAACCAAAAGCATCCCACCCACCTGTTCAAAACCAACTTAACTCACCTGCAACAGGGTATTGTCTAGTCACCCAAGGATTCATGAACATCATTCCTAGTGCCAAGGAGAAGATGCCTTTCAATATCCACTTTGGTATATCCTTCCTCATATAAATAGGAGTGTGATTTGCATACTTTAAAAGCATATTGTCTGGTCTAATGTTGCGTTGCTTTAACATATGTTAGTTATTGGCATCTGTATCCCTGTTCTAGCATCACAAAATTTGTCTTCAAGTAGTTTTTTGTCAATGTGATGTAGGGAATCAATTAACACCTTATTTCAGTGGCTTAAACAGCTCCCTCCATCCTAATGGTGACCCTCTGGCATATGACTGTTTTCCAGGCTGGGTTCATAGTCTTGCACACCCTCACTCCCACCCCCACCTCCCCACCCTTACGAACTCATGGGTCTGCTGACCCTGGTGCTTCCTGACTCACCCTCTTTCTGTTGCCCTTGCTTGGACCAGCATTCTCATTCAAAATACAGACGTTATTTCACATTGAAGACTTGTGGAGTGTGGAAGTATGAAGCTAGGGTTGGCATAATTCAAGTATTTTTTGAATGCTCCTACACCCTCCTCCTTCAGCCTCGAGCTTCACTGATATGGAACTGTGCCCTGGGACATCAGTGAGAATTCAGGAAAAGGAAAAGTGTGAAATGTATAGATGCTAAGAAACAGACCATCAGCAGCAAGAAGATGGGTCAGGAGTGGGAGAGTGTGTGAACTAGTGGATTGGCAAGAGGAAGGCTCTATGTGTCCAAGAAGGTCCAAGAGAGTCAGCTGTGGGAGAGAGATACTGTGCAAAGTTAAAAAGACAAAAGTTAAATTGTTTTAAATTTATTTCATACACCAAGGTGAAAAATTTTACAAGAAAAAGTACTTCAATTTATAAAGGTAGAATGTTTGTTCTTTTTCCCCCTCGAATGTGTAAAGTCCTTCAGAAACCAACCCTGGATTTTACATTCCTTTTATTGGGAAAATGTGTTTCACTTTAAACTGCAGCTTTCAGGAACTCGACCACATTTTCCCCATTATCTAACATTCACTGAAAAAGGACTGGGTCTGTAGTTGTCACAGAAATTAAGGGCAGGAGCAGGCCATTTGGCCTTTGAGCTTGCTGCACCATTGGGTTGTTGTCTCAATTCCACTTTCCAGTCCAATTCAGTACCCTTGATTTCCTATTCTGCCATACCATCTGGTGCAGCCTTGAAGAAATTTAATTACACAGCTGCCACCGCTTTCTGGAGAGGATAATTTCACATACGAACATGGGAATTTACAGTAATAGATGACAGTTCCATTGTTACCACAACTGAGACGAGATTTCAACCACAATTTTTTTATTAATTAAAATTATTCCAAAAATTCAATCAGAACCCATTACCCCAGGTGACTATCATAGTCCTGTGGATTATGAACACCAGTACGATTGCCACTATACCACCAACTTTAATAAGACAGGAAGCAACGTCCGCATGGCTTAACACCGATAGTCTTGGGCTGAACTTGCCAAATTACTGTCATTTCACATCACCCTGTAGTCACGTGACTAACTGAGCCAACTATTCATACTTACTATATTAGTACTTAGTTTCAACTAAAACAGATTGGCTTGGGTTCCAGATTATTCATATTGTTTGATTGAACGTAGCACGCACATGTACTATACGAACACTGCCAAAAGGTATGTAACTGCTTTCTTTGAGTATGTGTCAGAACCATTATTGTGGATACTTGTAATCAATTGCACTTTGTGGCAACATTGAGACATTTTGATTATTTGCGCTGTTGATGGTTCATGAACAAATAAGTTCTGCTCCAGATGACTTTTTAGTTTAGTCTGTAATGCTGTGTCTTAATCAGAACAAGAGGGTTGAAAGATGGCTCTAACAAAACAACAATATCTACTTGGTGACACTGGTGTAACTAGCAAGATTCACTGCAGGTTTTAATGCAGCAAGCATAGAATTTATATAGTAATATGGAATATAATAAAATGGAAATACCTTCCATTTTAGCACACAAGACATGCCTTACCTAAAGTGTCATGATTTTTGGAAGGGCTCTTGCGACTTCTCAAAAATTCCTAAACAAATTGAAGCAATTTTTAAAATTTCATCAAAAATGAAATAAACTAAAATCATAAGCAGTGCATTTTCACAACTAAAGGACTCCAGGTGTAAATTACATATTTAGAAAAATTGCTGAAAAACACATGGTGTTTGCTCATTTCTCTTTGGTTCCCATCTAGCAATGCTATTAAAGTTGATATGCATATATAATATGATACATTTATAACATATAACCATATGGCATCAAAATGAGGCGGTGATGTGTGAATCCAGAATATGCCATTTATTTTAAATCATTCACCAAACCTTTCTGTAAATACAAGAATATTATAATCCATTACATTAAAAACACAAGCAATAGGAGCACGAGTCCATTCAGCCCCTCACATCCACCCTGCCATTCAATAAGATCATCTTGGTGTAGCATAGATCTCACTTCCTCTTTCATTCCAGCTCTGAGCTTTCTGAAGGATTATGGACTTGATGGGTATCCACCTCCACTTTAAATATTATCAGCAATCCAGCCTCCACAACTCTCTAGGGCAAAGAATTTCAGACATTCACTACCTTCAGAAGACATTCCTTTACATCTCAGCTTTAAATTGCCTTACTCTGTAATTAAGACCCCTAGTTTGAGATTTCCCTTCTGTTGGAGTGATTTTCTCAATATCTACATTGTCAGACCGCTTCAGAATCTATTTTAAAAAAATGTTCCTCATTCTTCTTGACTCCAGTGAAAAAAAAACTTCATTTGTTTAGCTATTCTTGATAAACTAGGCCATCCAAATCCAGGATTCAATCCAGTGAATCCCTTTTGAACTACCCCCAATGCCTATGTATACTTTATTAAATATAGGGCCCAAACTGTATTTTGTTTGGGCCCTATATTTAGTACTCCAAGTGCACTTTGTATTGTGGTGACAATACTTCATTATTCCAACCCCTTGCAATAAAGGCCAAAATTCAATTTGCCTTCTTAATTACTTGCTGCATCTGTGTGCTAGCCATTTGTGTTTCATGCACAAGAATACCTAGATTCCTTTGTGCTACACTTCTTTGGGAGTCTCCCTTAAATTAAATAGTACTCTGCCTTCTGATTGTCCCTACTGGAAAGCATGACCACACACTTCATTAGATCAAACTCCAACTGCTCTCAATACTTCTACGTCCCCTTGCAGATTCATCATGCCCTCTCAGTTACTTCTGTATTATCAGCAAATTTGAAAACACTCTCAAGGACAAGGGAGTGGATGTATGGAAACACCAGCCCCTGTTAAGTTCCCCTCCAATCGATCCCCTTGCCATCCCAACTTGGAAATGCATCATCATTCCTTCAGTGTCACTGGGTCAAAGTCTGGAACTCTCTCCTTGACAGTAAACTGGTTCAACCTACACAAAATAGATTGTGGCAGGACAAGAAGGCAGCTCACTTCCATCTTCTCAAGGGCAGCTAGGGGCCAGTTATAAATCCTGGCCAGTCAGTGGTGCCCATCTCCCATGAGTCATTGAATAAAAGAAATTCTGCCCTCTCCTCCAAGTCATTTAGATAGGTCGGAACTAATGGAGGCCTTTGGATTGATCCTTGTGGCAATCTACCAATTGTGGTCTTTCTAACCTGAAAAAGATCCATTAATCCTGACTCTCTGTCTATGGCATAGAAAAACTAGCATAAAATCCCACCAAGTGTGAGAATGAGTGTATTAGATGGTGAGCAACAAACCACCCCATCAGTGAGATAGCACAGTCAGCTGCCAATCAGCTTCAGAGCTGACAGGCAAGCATGGGTGAATAACTTGTCATCTCAAGGTATTGATTAGAAGACAGCAGCTTCTGGGTCAAACACTCTTCATTTTGGGGCATTAAGTAGTGAGAAGCGATGCACTGCTTATACTTCTTTGGGGTGCAGTGCCAAGGAAGAGTGGGGGTCAGAGGCAAGGGCAGAAAGTGATTTTCAGAGCCTCTTACCCACCAGCTGTTCCTCCAATTGCCTGCAAGTTGGGTCAGTTAGAGGCCACCCTCAACATGGTAGTTTAGTGGCCATGGCTTCCCAAGCTAGAAATTATCCATCATTGCCACCAGTCAGGAAGCCAGGTCAACGGGGAGAAGGTGAGTTAAACTTCTACCAATTGATCACTTACACTGTTGATAAGCCAAGGAATTTGCCCATGAACCTTTGCTGCCCAGCAATTACTTGCCGGTAGTGAGAAGGAAATATACTTGTTTCTAGGGCTCACTCATTCCACTGTTTCCCCTTCTCACTCTATCACCTCTCTTTGGACTCCACTTTGGAAATAACCAAGTTTAAACTATAAATGCTATGATCCCAGCTGATGTTTTAATATTGGATACATCAGATCATACATTTTTTTGTTTCTTTTTGTTTCCCATTGAAGTCAGTCACTGAACTTGTTAGTAAGAGGTCTCAGCGTACTTTTAACAAAAGAACAGCATGTTTATCACACAAAAGAAAAACAAAACTGTATCCCACTAGATAATACCGATTGAAACAATCTCAGTACAACATCAAAAATAAAAGATTTGTCCTTGATTTGCTGCACATTCATCTGATGCTATTTTCTTCAAATAAATCTTCCTCCCCATGACTGCTAAAACTACTGACTCAGCTCACCGTTACTTAGCTTGGATTACATAAACCCTTGTCTCCAACAGCTTTGTAGGACTCTTCAATAACACTCCAACAGTGTTCTGTTTCTGGAGCTTTCTTCTCACCGATTTGCAAGCATCTCAGGTCAATTCCCAGCCATGATTGCTTTGAGATTGGAAATATCAACATCTCTACTATTATAGGTCTCCAGCCCCTCCAAGAGCCTGCCCTGGTTCCTTCTCCCTCTTTGATAGTTGTAGAACTCAAGTCAGCAAACGTCTTAATAATCTCCTGACGTGGCTTGCTTGTCATTTAGCAGTAATTACATCTCCTTGTAAATCTTCAACATGATTTGCTGACCATGATAAAAGCTCAGATCCTTGCAGACTTTCTATCTTAGAATCCAAGTACTCAAACAACAAACTTTCAGAATACTTCCTCACATAAAGTAAACCAAAAGCTATCTGTAAAAGACATTTTCATTTCCTGTTATAATTTGTTCAGCACAATTATATTTTACTTGTTCAGATTTTATTTGGTCAGTTGCTACATGTTTACACTAAATAAACAAAGACTTCCCAGACAATAATATTCAACTAGTCCATTTTGATCACATTTGTTTTTCTCCATTTTTGCATGTTTCAAGACCAATGATGTTGTTTCTTCTTAAGACATGAATGATTTTCAACTTCTTTGGTTATAGCAGTAAACTCCACCAAAACAGTCTAAGCTTTTTGGTGAAGAAAAATGTTCTTTTCCAGCTTGGATCACATGATTTAAATAACACTCTCTGCAAAGTTGTTGGATATGTAGAATTCAAAATGTTGCACAGTCAACACCAAACTCAATCTTTAATCCACAGCTGAGTACTTCTGTTGGCATGAATTCAACTCATGAAAAAAAAATGCTAGTTGGTTGACGCGTAATCTCATTCATTCTGCTGGGATAAAACTGCACCAAACCTGATATTATGGCATCACCAGCCAGTTTAAATAGCTTGGCATAATTCAGTGCTGCTAAAACTAGTTTCCTCATCAATACAGATTTCAAGCTATCAGAGGCATTCTGGCACTCCTCAGGTAATTCAAATTCCATTTTGAGAACAAACTTATCAAGAAGCCAACCTCGATCCCCTATTCCCAATTCCTCCGCCTCCGCCTCCACGATGAGGCATTCCACTCCCGCACATCCCAGATGTCCAAGTTCTTCAAGGACCGCAACGAGAACGCCCTTGACCGCGTCTGCCGCATTTCCCGCAACACATCCCTCACACCCCGCCCCCGCCACAACCGCCCAAAGAGGATACCTCTTGTTCTCACACACCACCCCAACAACCGCCGGATACAACGCATCATCCTCCAACACTTCCGCCATCTACAATCCGACCCCACCACCCAAGACATTTTTCCATCCCCACCCTTGTCTGCCTTCCGGAGAGACCACTCTCTCCGTGACTCCCTTGTTCGCTCCACACTGCCCTCCAACCCCACCACACCCGGCACCTTCCCCTGCAACCGCAGGAAATGCTACACATGCCCCCACACCTCCTCCCTCACCCCTATCCCAGGCCCCAAGATGACTTTCCATATTAAGCAGAGGTTCACCTGCACATCTGCCAATGTGGTATACTGTATCCATTGTACCCGGTGTGGCTTCCTCTACATTGGGGAAACCAAGCAGAGGCTTCCCCTTCCCCCACCGCATCCCAAAACCAGCCCAGTTTGTCCCCTCCCCCCCACTGCATCCCAAAACCAGCCCAGCCTGTCTCTGCCTCCCTAACCTGTTCTTCCTCTCACCCCAAGCTGCACCTCCATTTCCCACCTACTAACCTCATCCCACCTCCTTGGCCTGTCCTTCTTCCCTGGACTGACCTACCCCCTCCCTACCTCCCCACCTATACGCTCCTCTCCACCTATCTTCTTTTCTCTCCATCTTCGGTCCGCCTCCCCCTCTCTCCCTATTTATTCCAGAACCCTCACCCCATCCCCCTCTCTGATGAAGGGTCTAGGCCCGAAACATCAGCTTTTGTGCTCCTGGGATGCTGCTTGGCCTGCTGTGTTCATCCAGATTCAGACTTTATTATCAAGAAGCCACTGCAGCTTTGAAATTCAAAACAAGTTATATTAAAATCTATTGATGCCTATATTCTGCAAAAACTGTTGTTTTAAAGTGGACATAAGAAAATCCAAGCAAGCTGTTTTGTTTGCATCTGCGGGCGCCGCTTGGCTTTGTTCCACAGAATGGTCCAAATAAATTACCTCTGCTTTGGAAATTTTTTTTGAAGTTTACAACTAAATTGCATCCAAGTACAACTAAATAAATCATTTAATTAGATGCAAATAGTTGTAAAGTCAAAGTAATACAGCATAGAAACAGATCCTTCAGTTCAACTAGACCACACCGACCAGACATATGCCTTCTTTGTCTTCAACATAGCTGCAATTTCTCTAGTAATCCAGCATTCCCTACATGTACCAGCCTTGCCCTTCACACTCATAGGAACATGATGTCTCCGAACTCTGGTTATCCCATTTTTAAAGGCTTCCCAATTCCCAACCATCTGTTTCATGGCAAATAACCTATCCTAATCCACTTTTGAAAGTTCCTGTTAAATACAGTCAAAATTGACCTTATTCCAATTTAGAACCTCATCTTTTTGATCAGCTCTATCCTTTTCCGCAACTATTTTAAAACTAATACTTATGATCACTTGACCCAAAGTGTTCCCGCACTGACAATTGAGTCACTTGACCTACTTTATTTTGCAAGAGTAGGTTGAGCATTGCTCCTTCTCTTGTAGGTACATTCTCATGTTGAAGAAGAAAGTTTTCTTGCACACTCTTAAGTATCTCCCCAACCAAGTAATGACAGTCCCAATCTACGTTTGGAAAGTTAAATTCCCCTACCTTTACAACACTATTATTCTTATAGATATCTAAAATCTCCTGATGTATTTGCCATTCAATTTCTCTCTGACTGGGGTTGGGGGGGGAGGGGGGAGGTACGGGGAAGCTATAATACAATGCCAACAAGGTGATGTTCGCTTTTGATTTCTCAGATCCACCCACATAACTTCCCCAGATGTATTTCCACAAATATCCTCCTCCTTAAAGTACCGCTGTAACGTTGTCCTCCTCTTTTGCACCCCCCCACCCCCCACAACCCTGCATCTATCCTCCCAATAATATTTATACCTGGAACATACAGCTGCCAGTCCTGTCCATCCCCGAGCCCCATCTCTGCAATTGCTCCGATATCCTAGTCCCACGTTCCCAACCATGCTGAGTTCATCTGCCTTACCTATTAGGCCTCTTATATGGAAATACATGCAGTTTAGTTTATTTGCTCTATCTTGTTCTCTGCTTTGTTCCTGATCGTCCTGGCTGTTTGACTTATTCCTTTTCCCCAACGGTATCACTCTCTGACTGATCCCTTTCCTCACCCTCTCTCTGGTCCTTCCCCTCCCCGCACCCCCACCGCCCCACCAACTAGTTTAAAATCTCCTAAGCAGCTCGAGTAAATCTCCCCGCCGTTATATTAGTTGCCTTCCAATTCAGGTGCAATTTGTCCTTCTTATACGGATCATTTCTACACCAGAAGAGATTTCAAAGATCCAAAAATGGGAATCCTTATCCCTGGCACTATTCCTCAGCTACACATACATCTGCTCTATCCTCCTATTCCAACCTTCATTAGCTTGAGGCATCAAGAGTAATCAGATACTGCTATCCTCAGGGACCTACTTTTTAAATTCCTTCCTAACTTCCTATATTCTCTCCTCAGAATCTAAATTTTTTATAGAATCCCCAGAGGGTGGAAACAGGCCATTCCGCCCATCAAATACACACTGACTCTCCAAGGAGCATCCCACACAGACCCACCCGAAACCATCCCTATATTTCCCACCATAGACACAATGGGCAATTTAGCATAGCCAGTCCACCTAACCTGCACATCTTTGGACTGTGGGAGGAAACCGGAGCACCTGGAGAAAACCCACACAGACAGTTGCCCAAGGCTGAAATCAAACTCTGGTCTCTTGCACTGAGGCAGCAGTGCTAACCACTGAGCTACTGTGCTATCCAAGGGGATTAAGGGTTATGGTGAGAAAGTGGGAGAATGGGGTTGACGAACTTACCAGTCATGACAGAATGGTGGAGCAGACTCCATGGGCTGAATGGCCTAACTTCTGCTCCAATGTCTTATGGGCTTATTCGAATCTTATCCTTTTCTATTCCTGTGTCATTAGTTCCAAAGTGTACAATGACCTCCTGCTGGTCCACCTCCCCATTAACATTGTTCTGCACCCTCTCTGAAATGTCCTTGTCCTGGCACCAGGGAAGCAACGTGCCATTCCCACGTCACACTGCCAACCGCAGAAACATCTATCTGTGCCTCTGTCCCCTAACAAAATCGATCGGAACCTGATGTACCCTTTGTTACAGATGTCAGTGCTATTTTTCCCTAAGACTCCATCATCCCTGACATTTTCTGAAACAGCAACAGTTTGAGGTGAGGGAAGCCACAGGAGATTCCTGCATGATCTGTTTCCCTCTCCTATCTTTCCTGGAGGTAACCCACCTACCTGACTGCATCTTCAGTTTATCTCCCTCTTGCAACAGCTATCAACCCACATAGCTGCTTCTCCAACTGATCCATGTGATCCAATAGGATTTGCAACAAAACACATTTCCTGGAGACATAATCGTCAATAACATGCAAACTCTCCCTAATTTGCTACATCCGACAGGAAGAACACATTGCTCTGCTAAAGGCCACCTTTACACCTTAAGAATCTACAGAGCCAGAAAATTGCCCAGTCATACTGCTCTAAAATAAAGCTCTTGGCTAACTTAGTGCCTGAGTTTTATATTTTTAAAGTTTAATTGAGAGACATATCTCACTATAACACAAAATCAAAAATGAACCCATTCTACTCACTACTTTAGATTTATTAATAAAGCTGGTATGGTTACACTTTACAAGCCATTTAGTTGTTCCCTCGCTGAGAGCTGTCCCACACAGGTTTCTCCAGATCAGCTGTGAATTTCACTTTTTTTTTAGACGAACTCCGATGTCCAAAAATACTTGGAATCAAATAGTAGAACAATCAGGTGTGTAGATTCACTGCTGGATCAGAAAGCAGTTCTAGGTTTCTTTCTCCATTTGATTCACTTTCCATATGGTCACTGCCGTTGTATGTCTTCCTCCTTATAAAAGTAGTGTTGTTTTCATTTTCTTCCCCAAATGGTACAACAGGTACAAATGCAACATTTGGAGGGGGTACATGAATAGGAAGGGGATATGGGCCAAATGCTGGCAAATGGGATTGGATCAGTCTTGGATTTCAGGTTGGCTTAGATGAGTTGAACCAAAGGGTCTGTTTCCATGCTGAATAACATTATAACTCCACTCACAGAAATATCCTCCCCAAGTATAGCTGTAATATTATCCTTAACCAAAAATGCCACTCACCCTCCTCTGTTGCCTCCCTTTCTATCCTGAGGTTGCTAGTCCTGTCCATCCCTCATCCACGGTTTGTCTAATACTCATGTTATTCCAGTGTCATGTTTCCAACCACGTCCTAAGTTCAGTGATAATGGGAACTGCAGATGCTGGAGAATCTAAGATAATAAAATGTGAGGCTGGATGAACACAGCAGGCCCCGCAGCATCTTAGGAGCACAAAAGCTGACGTTTCGGGCCTAGACCCTTCATCAGAGAGGGGGATGGGGTGAGGCGGACCGAAGATGGAGAGAAAAGAAGATAGGTGGAGAGGAGAAGATGGGTGGAGAGGTAGGGAGGGGATAGGTCAGTCCAGGGAAGACGTTCAGGTCAGGGAGGTGGGATGAGGTTAGTAGGTAGGAGATGGAGGTGCGGCTTGGGGTGGGAGGAAGGGATGGGTGAGACGAAGAACAGGTTAGGGAAGCAGAGACAGGTTGGACTGGTTTTGGGATGCAGTGGGTGGAGGAGAACTCGAACAGTTCATCCACGTCACCAACACCTTCCACCCCAAAATTCAGTTCACCTGGGCCATCTCCAGCGCATCCCTCACCTTCCTGGACCTCTCAGTCTCCATCTCAGGCAACCAGCTTGTAACTGATGTCCATTTCAAGCCCACCGACTCCCACAGCTACCTAGAATATACCTCCTCCCACCCACCCTCCTGCAAAAATTCCATCCCCTATTCCCAATTCCTCCGCCTCTGCTCCCAGGATGAGGCATTCCACTCCCGCACATCCCAGACGTCCAAGTTCTTCAAGGACCGCAACTTTCCCCCCACAGTGGTCGAGAACGCCCTTGACCGCATCTCCCGCAACACATCCCTCACACCCCGCCCCCGCCACAACTGCCCAAAGAGGATACCTCTCGTTCTCACACACCACCCCAACAACCTCCGGATACAACGCATCATCCTCCAACACTTCCGCCATCTCCAATCCGACCCCACCACCCAAGACATTTTTCCATCCCCACCCTTGTCTGCTTTCCGGAGAGACCACTCTCTCCGTGACTCCCTTGTTCGCTCCACACTGCCCTCCAACCCCACCACACCCGGCACCTTCCCCTGCAACCGCAGGAAATGCTACACATGCCCCCACACCTCCTCCCTCACCCTTATCCCAGGCCCCAAGATAACTTTCCATATTAAGCAGAGGTTCACCTGCACATCTGCCAATGTGGTATACTGCATCCATTGTACCCGGTGTGGCTTCCTCTACATTGGGGAAACCAAGTGGAGGCTTGGGGACCGCTTTGCAGAACACCTCCGCTCGGTTCGCAATAAACAACTGCACCTCCCAGTTGCAAACCATTTGCACTCCCCCTCCTATTCTTGAGATGACATGTCCATCATGGACCTCCTGCAGTGCCACAATGATGCCACCCGAAGGTTGCAGGAACAGCAACTCATATTCCGCTTGGGAACCCTGCAGCCCAATCAATGTGGTATCAATGTGGACTTCACCAGCTTCAAAATCTTCCCTTCCCCCACCGCATCCCAAAACCAGCCCAGTTCGTCCCCTCCCCCCAGTGCACCACACAACCAGCTCAGCTCTTTCCCTCCACCCACTGCATCCCAAAACCAGTCCAACCGGTCTCTGCTTCCCAAACCTGTTCTTCCTCTCACCCATCCCTTCCTCCCACCCCAAGCCGCACCTCCATCTCCTACCTACTAACCTCATCCCACCTCCTTGACCTGTCCGTCTTCCCTGGACTGACCTATCCCCTCCCTACCTATCTTCTTTTCTCTCCATCTTCGGTCCGCCTCCCCCCTCTCCCTATTTATTCCAGAACCCTCACCCCATCCCTCTCTCTGATGAAGGGTCTAGGCCCGAAACGTCAGCTTTTGTGCTCCTGAGATGCTGCTGGGCCTGCTGTGTTCATCCAGCCTCACATTTTATTATCACGTCCTAACTTCATCTGCCTTACTTGTCAGGCCTCTCACATTGAAGTAAATGCAGTTTAATCTATCATTCCTAGCTTGTTCTCTGCCAGTGTCTTGTCTGCCTTGAGTATACAACTTGTTCCCCTCATTGACTGTACCAGCCTCAACCTTTTCTCTTTTTTCACTTCTCACCATTGTTTTGATTCCAACCACCTCCCCTTACCAGTTTAAAGCCTCCCAAGTAGCATTCGCAAATCTCCTTGCCAAGGATATTGGTCTCTTTCTAATTCAGTTTGAACCCATCCTTCTTATACAAGACATTCCTAACCCCTGGAGAAATCCTAATGGTCCAAACATGTGAATCCTTGCACTCTGCTCCAGCGCCTCAGCTACACACTCATATTGTGGTGAATATTCCTCTCAGGTTCAGATGAACACAACCAAATCATCAGTACATACAACATAGTTGGATGATTCTTCACTAAGTTTGTTTATTAATCATTGTAAAGTTGTATTTTTTTAATTCGCATGGCAATCAGGTGTGTAGATTCACTGCTGGATCAGAAAGCAGTGTAGGTTTGTTTTTCCATTTGATTCACCTTCCATGTGGTCACTGCCATTGTCTGTCGTCCTCCTTATGTTGATTAGGTTCATCCATGGTGACAGAAGTTAATATTTCTTTAGCTGTGTCAGTGGAACTTGCCAGGCCATTCAGAGGTGCTGACAGAAAGCATTTGCTCACATAAAGGATAGTGTCAATCTAGAACAACCCCATCAAACCCCCAAAAAAATTCTTGTCTAGGCTTGGGGTCAAGTGAAAATTGCAATCTAACACCCATAGATTCTGGTGAGGTAAAGCAAATTACTTTAAGGTTAAGGGAACCAAGGCAAGAGATGGGGCTGTGATTCGGATCAACCGTGATCTAACTAAGTGACAGAACAGGCTTCAGGGGCTGAATGGTCTCCTCATATTCCTAACTGTGCATTAATGTACAGTTGAGCAAGAAAGCTGCACTATGATAACTTGTATAGTACGGCACCAATCGTCTGAAAGCTAAAATACTAGTTGGGGCTTGAAAATAAACTCTTGACTTGCACTTGAGATTTTGTTTGAACTAATTGTTTGAATTCTACAAAGCAAATGTGGAAACATTGTATGTATGAATGTCAGTAACAAGTGTATACTCAATGTTGTTTAATCACCTCATAGGCAGCCAAGCCTGCTTCAGTCATCATGTCACTGTTGTCTTCAATACTGAATCCCTGCTCTTTGGCAAAAGCAACAGCTCCTCCTCCAACAAGCATTGAGTGATCACTCTTATCCATTACCATACGAGCCACTGTCAGTGGGATACCAATGCTATCGCAAAACACAGTGAAAAATATGAACTGCGGTTATAAAACAAATGATTACAAGCAATGTGTTATTTTTCTTTAGCTCCACACTGCAGTTCAATGTTGAGCAGTTGCTCAAACTTGCACAAGTGGAAATTGCTGTGTTATAATTGGTGCTGTATTGTGATGTGCTATACTGAACTATTTCATTGGCCTGAATAACTTTAGTGCATGCACTATATCAAGGTTTCAGCTTCTGGGTGGATCAAATCTAAGAGAGTTGTCAAATGTGGCATAATCTGGGGAAATGGCCAAATTTGATCTAATATGGCAACTCAAAAGCAAGCAAGACAAAATTTAAAAAAAATTATACAATGAAAGAATCCAGAAAATAGTATATTCTAGTTTAAATACACAAAAATGGGCATTCAACAATACATTGCTTAAATCAACTGAGGTATACAAAATTTCAGAGACACAGTTACACATGTCTTCAGAGGAGTTTAAAAGAGCCTATCACTCAGGGCTTAAATTAATGACAGGAATCCCTGTGTTTGGAGGATGCAACACAAGAGGCCATTTACTCCTTCTTACAATATTCTATAACATCATCTATGATGTCCAAGTCAAGCATTCTGATGCTTATGGAAACAGCCACTAACATTGATAATGACCATAGCTGATAGTCAACACCTACCCAGGTAGGGCTGCGACAGCTCCAAAACGCCCCGGCAGTCCTTCCATGATTGCAGCATCACACTGAACAACTCCAGCTTTGTTTGGGAAGCCCCCACGGCCTACAACAAAGCAGCCAGTCTCCTTGTCATTTTCTACTTCTGGAAGTTAAAGGAGAAACAAACTTATTTGTTTTCCCTGAGATGGAGCTTCTACCATAAAATACAGTTTAAAAAAAACAGCAACACTTTGGAATGGCCTAGGTGAACAGAAAACATGGTGGGAATAACAGTTTGAAATCAAGGTTAGGAGCAGAAGTAGGCCCCTGAGCCTACCAAGCCTCCTCAGCCATTTAATAAGTCCTCAATATGGCTTCAATGAAACTTTTCTGTCTTTAATCCAGATGACACTTGACGACCTCGTGTATCAAAATTCTATAACAGCCTTATCTAAATTTGATTGATATGTACTCTCGACTGCTGGGGGAAGAGAATGTCACATGCTAACAAACATCTCAGAGAAAAGAATTTCTCCTCATCTGTCTTAGAAGGGAATTTCTTAAAACGTGTCCCTGAGTTCTAGTCTTCCCCACCAAAAGGAGCATCCTCCTGGCATCCACTCCATCCAGAGGCCTGTTTCCAGAAGATCACCTCTCATTCTTCTCAAACCAGACTGTCCAACCTTTGTTTATAAGTTAATTCCCCCATTCCCATCTCAGCAATGAGTTGCATGAAATTTCTCTGAACTACTCTGAAGCCATTATGTCTTCTCTCAAATACGATGATTAAAAACTACAGACAGTACTCTGGAAGTCACCTCACAAAGGCTCTGTACAGCTGCAATAAACTGACCCACTGTTATAACTAATTTCTCTTGCAAGTAACAACATTCCATCTACCTTCGTAATCACTTGCTGTACCAGCATAACCTTTAGTGATTCATTTACTAGGACAGTACCTAGATCCTCCTGTACCACCAAGTCATACAACTTTTCCTCATATAAATAACAGACTGAAGAAGGGCCACTCAACCCGAAACGTTAACCCTGATTTATCTCCACAGATGCTGCCAGACCTGCTGAGCTTCTCCAGCAATTTGTTTTTGTTTCTGATTTAGAGCATCCGCAGTTTTGTTTTCCAATTTATGCTGCTTTTCTTGCCTTCCTGCCACATTTCTCACATTTGACTCTTATCTGTCATTTCTTTGCCCACGTACTTAACCTGTCAATATCCCTGTAGAGATCCTCTATCTCTTCTTGATGATGTACTTTTCAATCCACATTGGTGTCGTTGACAAATTTAACTACATTTTGTCCATGGTGTCTAAGTCAATCACATAGACTACAAAAAGAGTTGAGGAACAGGAACTTCACAGTGCTTTCCTTGTCAGGCTGAGGAGCCAACTGGCCTACATCTGCTCAACATTCCTATGTTGATGTGGGCTGAGATGCTAACTTCTATTGGTACTCATTATGCACCCATTTTGTGACATATACCAATTCACCATTGATCTTTCAAGAGGGCAATCTGCCATCCTCAACCAGTCTGGTCATCCTGATGTGACTCTAGGCCTACAATGAATTATGACAAACACTCTTTCCCAGCCAACTAATTCCATGGAATGCTCCATATAAGCTAACCAGAAACAAAAACAAATCCAGTATAACATTGTTAAGCCATCTTATTTGGATAGTAGTTTCATATCATTGCAACCTCCTGAATAGTGAGGAAGGCAGAGATTTGAAACATAAAATCCAGCAGATGAATGAACCTGGTTTCCATTTGAATTTATTCGGAGGGGGGCGGGGGGGAGGAAATGGGGTCACAGTTCAGGAAACATTCTCAGAATTATCCAGAGACAAAGCTAGCTGACCATTGCCATCTACAGGAAAAAAGTGTTTCATGTTCAGGCATGGGATGTGGGCTGGATCAGCAATTATTGCTCATCCTTCAAGAGTCCTTGAGATGTTTGTGTTGACCTGTCTTTTTGAACACAACTGTGTGCTTTCTATGACATGTTGGAAAACAGTTTAAAAACAGACCACAATGTGATGCATCTGGAGCCACATATAGGCCAGGTTCGGCAAAGAGCAGATTTACTTCTCTTTCTGCTTCTCCCATTTCACTTCAGAGTCTCCACAATGCTGGTTGGTCACCCTCATCTATCATGGTTGATATACTTCTCAACCTTGTTGTCTTACCTTCTCCCCATAACCCTTGGATCTCCTTACTAAATGAGAACCTATCACTCTTAAATACACTCAATGACTTGGCCGCGACAGTCTACTTCAATCAGTTCCGCAGATTAACCACTGTCTAGCTGAAGAAATTCTCAAGGCTCATTTCATCACTGACGCTGTGCCATCAGGTCTTAGCCCTACTAGTGAAAAAAAGAACAAAGAAACCAACAGCACAGGAACAGGCCCTTCGGCCCTCCAAACCTGCACCGATCAAGATCCACTGTCTAACCTGTCATCTATTTTCTAACGGTCTGTGTCCAGTTGCTCCCTGCCCATCCATGTACCTGTCCAAATATATCTTAAAAGATGCTAACGTGTCTGCGTCTACCACCTCTGCTGGCAACACGTTCCAGGCACCCACCACCTTCTGTGTAAAGAACTTTCCACGCATATCTCCCTTAAACTTTCCTCCTCTCACTTTGAACTCATGACCCCTAGTAATTGAGTCCCCACTCTGGGGAAAAAAGCTTCTTGCTATCCACCCTGTCTATACCCCTCATGATTTTGTAGACCTCAATCAGGGCCCCCCTCAATCTCCGTCTCTCTAATGAAAATAATCCTAATCTATTCAACCTCTCTTCATAGCTAGAGCCCTCCATACCAGGCAACATCCTGGTGAACGTCCTCTGCACTCTCCAAAGCATCCACATCCTTTTGGTAATGTGGCGACCAGAACTGTACACAGTACTCCAAATGTGGCCGAACCAAAGTCCTATACAACTGCAACATGACCTGCCAACTCTTGTACTCAATACCCCACCCAATGAAGGAAAGCATGCCATATGCCTTCTTGACCACCGTATTGACCTGTGTTGTCACCTTCAGGGAACAATGGACTTGAACACCCAGATATCTCTGTTCATCAAGTTTCCCTCGGACGTTTCCATTTACTGTATAGTTCACCCTTGAATTTGATCTTCCAAAATGCATCACCTCGCATTTGCCCAGATTGAACTCCAACTGCCATTTATCTGCCCAACTCTCCAGTCTATCTATATTCTGCTGTAATTTCTGACAGTCCCCATCACTATCAGCTACTCCACCAATCTTAGTGTCATCTGCAAACTTGCTGATCAGACCACCTACACCTTCCTCCAGATCATTTACATATATCACAAACAACAGTGGTCCCAGCACAGATCCCCGTGGAACACCACTGGTTACAGGTCTCCAGAAAACATCATCTTCATGTTAATTCTATCCAGGCCTCTCAATATTTAGACAATTTCAATGAGGTCCCCCCTCATCCTTCTAAACTCCATCAAATACAGACCCAGAGCCCTCAACCACCTCTCATATGAGGAGGACTTTATCCCCGGGAACTTCCTTCAAAGACTTCTCTTGACACCATCTAATGCCGGCAAATCCTTCCTTAGATGGCTCAATTCTGCTGCTTTCTCTTATTGTCTTACTGTCAGTTACCCACCCCACCTCCAATTCTGCTGTAGATCAGTCTCTCACCGTTGGATCTTTCCATCTGGTCTCGAACCTGCTTCACGGCAATCCCATCTTCAATCAATGTATTGCATTTCCCCACCCTCTCTCTCCCTGTAACAGACAGCCACACCATTTCAATCTCTTCTCTACTTTCTTTGAAGCTCTTACAATCCTCACTAACCCTTGCTTATAGACTTCTGATCTTGATCGCTCTTGTTGCTCCACACATCCGCCTCAGTCTGTCCACCTCATCAGTATCCTGTTGTGCCTCTCTTCCTGGTGTTGCCCCGATTGCTGCATGATAATAGGCCACACTGGCCTGTAGATTCTCCCTCTGAGTTTCAGTAATACTTCCCAATCACAACACACCACTGTCCTTCCCTAATTACTCCATTCAGACCCCATCCACCTTCCAGCACCAGTGACCTCCTGGTACTCGCTTTCTCTACGTCTTCACCAAGATTCTTTATACCTTCTCTAGGCTCAAACTGGAAGTGCATAAATTGGATGCAATTCTTTGCTGGAGAATACGAATAACCTGACAGGTTTATATGACAACATTGTTTCATAATTGCGATGGCTGATCATAAGTTGATCATCTGAATAAAAAGTTAACTTAAAATCCACATGTGCCATAGTTGGATTCTGAAATGCTGTCTTATGATAACAAGTCTTGATCTTGAAAATCATTAATCCAATCATGCAGCTCAGCCTGTGTTTCACAGCACACAGTGCAACAAGCGATACAGAAAGATCAAATCAAGTTTCAATCACAATGCTTTCCAAAAATGTGCTGATAGATTCGCTAGCAGTAACTTACACAACCTCTATTTGTGTTGAGCTATGAACACTGGTGCACAGGGGTCTCAAATCTCATGAAAAACAAACACTTCATTTCTAATCTTCCTCTCCGAAGTCTGCTGCTTGCTGTTTATTGGGTAAATCAAAAATTGCTTTCTGACGAGAACATAATGCATCACAAAATTCAGACATTCAGGCAGGTCAAACTCAGTTGGCTTTGACTCGTCTCCTGAAGTTAAACTTTGCACTGAATTTCTATACAGTACATTTCTGCAGCCCTTTCCAGACGTCCTGAGATCACAAACTGCAGAACAAAAATAAAAGTAATTCTTTTACACAAGATTATGAACACAATTTGGAATCGCGGGAGATTAAACAGAACTGTTCCAAATCCTTAGAGAAGTTTTTAAAATCATGCGAGGTAGAGATGAGGGGAATAGTCAAGGTCTTTCCCTTAGGGTAAGGGAGTCCAAAACTAGATGGTGCAGGTTGAAGGTAAGAGGGAATAGATTTAAAAGGGACATGAGGGGCAACTTTTTCACACAGACGCTGGTGCGTATAGGCAATGAACCCAGACGAAGAAACAGACGTGGGGACATTCACATCGAAAAGGTATCTGGATGGGATGTGAATAGAAAATGTTTAAGACCATATGACATAGGAGCAGAAATTAGGCCATTCGGCCTATCGAGTCTGCTCCGACATTTAATCATGGCTCTTAAGTTCCTCAACTCCATTCTCCCGCTTTCCCACCGTAAACCTTGACCCCCCCTTGATAATCAAGAAGCTATCTATCTCAGTCTTAAATGTACTCAATAACCTGGCCTCCACAGCCTTCTGTGGCAGTGACTTCCATAGATCCACCATTCTCTGGCTGAAGATGTTTCTTCTTATGTCCGTTCTAAAAGACGTTCCCTTGACTCTAAGACTGTGTCCTAGAGTCCTAGACTCCAATGGAAGCATCTTCCCAACATCCACTTTGTCCAGGCCATTCAGTATTCTGAAAGTTTCAATCAGATCGCCCCCTCAAGTCCTCTCAAAATAAATGCCAACATTGCATTTGCCTTCCTGACTATGGACTCAACCTGAAAGTTTACCTTGACAGAATCTTGAACTGGATCTCCCAAGTCTCTTGGTACTTCAGCCTTCTGAATTTTCTCCTCATTTAGAAAACAGTCCATGCTTTTAGTCTTCTAACCAAAGTGCATGACCTCACACTTTCCCACGTTGTAATCCATCTGCCACTTCTTTGCCCAATGTCCTAACCTTGTGCTGCCGAACCAATTCCTCAATACTACCTGTCCCTCCACCTATCTTTGTATCGTCCACAAACTTAGCCAGAATGCCCACAGTTCCTTCATCCAGATCATTCATGTACAAAGTGAAATGTTGTGGTCCCAGCACTGACCCTTGTGGAACACCACTTGTCACCAGCTTCCATCATGAGAAAGACCTCTTTATTCCCACTTTCTACTTTCTGCCAGACAGCCAATCTTCTATACATGCTAGAACCTTGCCTCTAACACTGTGGGCCCTTATCTTATTCAGCAGCCTCCTGTGTGGCACCTTTCAAAGGCCTTCTTGAAGTAGAGGTAGACAACATCCATTGGCTCTCCTTGGTCTACCCTGCTCGTTACTTCCTCAAAGAATTCTAGCAGATTTGCCAGGCATGACCTCCCCTTGATGAAACCATGCTGACTTTGCCCTATTTCACTCCACTTCCAAATATTCAGAAATCTCATCCTTTACATGGATTCGAAAATCCTACTAATGACAGACGTTAAGCTAATCAGCCTATAATTTTCCATTTTTTTACCTTACTCCCTTTATAAGCAGGGGTGTTACATTAGCAATTTTCCAGTCCCTGGGGCCCTCCCTGACTCTAGCGATTCCTAAAAGATCACCACTAACGCTTCCACTATCTCCTTTAGAATTCTGGGGTGTAGTCGATCTGATCCAGGTGATTTGTCCACCTTCAGGCCAATCAGTTTTACCAGCACCTTTTCCTCGGTGATGGCCACCATACCCAGCTCCACCCCAGCTCTCTTGAATTTTTGGGATATTACTCATGACTTCCACCTTAACAACTGCCGCAAAGTAATTATTCGGTTCCTCAACCATTTCCTTGTTCCCCACTATCTCTCCATCTTCATTTTCCAGTGGTGGAATGTCCACTTTGGGCTCTCTTTTGCCCTTTAATATACCTAAAGAAACTCTTACAGCCTTCATTTATATTACTGGCCAGCTTACTCTCATATTTAATCTTCTCCCTCTTTTTTTTTGTTGCCTTCTGTTGATCTTTGTAAGCTTCCCCGTCCTCTGTTTTCCCACTGCCCTTTGCCACATTACTAATTACTCTTTTATTTTTATTCTAACCCTGACTTCCTTAGTCAGCCTTGGTTGCCTCATCCTCTCTGTACCATGCTTCTTTTTCTGAGGGATGAATTTTTGCTGTGTCTCCTGAATTACTTCCAGAAACTCTCGCCATTGCTGTCCACTGTCTTTCCTGCTAGGCTCTTCTTCCAATCAATTCTGCCCAGCTCGTCTCTCATAACTCTGTAGTCGCCTTTATTCAGTTGTAATACTTCTATCTTCTCCCTCTCAAATCACTGCTTCCTAAGGGTTCCTTTACCTTTAGCTCCTTTATCAAGTCTGTCTCATTGCAAAACACTAAATTCAGTATTGCATGTTCCTTCATGGGGTCCACCACAAGCTGTTCCAAAAAGCCATCTCACAGACATTCCACAAACTACTTTGCTTGCAATCCACTACCAACATGTTTTTCCCAGTCCACTTGCATATTGAAATCCCCCATGATCACTGTGACTTTGCCTTTCTTACACAGCTTTTCTATCTCCTGGTGTATCTTGCACCCCATTTTATGGGGATAAGAGCCAAATGCTGACAAATGGAACTAGTTTGGTTTGGGATTCTCCAGTGGCGTGGATAAGATGGACTGAAAGGTCTGTCTCCAGTTTGTATGACAAAGTATCTATCAAAGGAAACGAGCTGCGTTGTCGGAGGGTCAGCGCCGAGCGAGCGGGCAAACCGTCGGAGGGTCAGTGCTGGCGGGGCGCCGCACTGTCGGAGGGTCAGTGCTGACGGGGCGCCGCACTGTCGGAGGGTCAGTGCTGAGGGAGCAGGTACTCTTTAGAACTTGGAGAACTGCTGTTGTGGGTGTAAAGGCCGGCACGACCATCATGAAAATACATCACCTGCCATAGCCTCCTGGACGGTGGCCGAGGCCCCGCGGCCGGTCGCCAACAGCAACCGGGCCTTGTCCACCGCAGCCAGCGAAAAGGCCCAGGTTCCAACGACCGCCGCCGCCATAGCAACCAACCCTGCACTCTGATTGGCCCCCTTTAGGGACCAATCACATTAAAACAATCATTCAAGCTGAGAAGAAATGTTTTGTTAAGCTTTAAAGAATATCAGATCACAGTACAAGAACTAGAACTTAAAAGATACCTTAAATATTCTTCAAAAAGACTTATTTTAGACTTCCCCCTCCAATGTCCCGCCCACCGGTCGCTTCCCGAAGTTTATTGGTTAGCCGGGCGCGGAGCGTTATCAACCAATTAATATTGAAGTGTCCTTACCGACCCCGCCTCCTCACTGCCAATCAACGGCACTCTGCCCACCTCACGTCAATCACGACGTTTCTGGCAGCACCCGGCCACGCCTATCGGAAGCGGAGTGTCACGTGGGAACGGCGCGCCCTCTGGAGCGGGAGCGAGCGGACAGTGATTTCCGGTGTCGGGAGGCGGGTGGAAAGTTTCACCGGGACAGAGGGCGGTAGCGGTTCGGGAGCGGACCATGGACAGCCAGGGTAGGAAGGTGGTGGTCTGCGACAATGGCACTGGGGTAAGTGCTGGCTCTTCGGCCCGCCGTCCCAGGGGAAGGTATGAGGAAGTGAGGCGCCGTCTGGGATTGGGGGAGGGGGTGGTATCTGAGGCAGTCACACCACCACCTCAATAACCCACTAACCCACTAACCCACCAACCCACCAACCCACTAACCCACCAACCCACTAACCCACCAACCCACCACTCTCCCACCCCCCCCCCCCCACTCTCCCACCCCCCCCCCACTCTCCCACCCCCCCCCCCACTCTCCCACCCCCCCCCACTCTCCCACCCTCCCCCCCCCCCACTCTCCCACCCTCCCCCCCCCCCACTCTCCCACCCTCCCCCCCCACTCTCCCACCCTCCCCCCCCACTCTCCCACCCTCCCCCCCCCCCACTCTCCCACCCTCCCCCCCCCCCCACTCTCCCACCCTCCCCCCCCACTCTCCCACCCTCCCCCCCCACTCTCCCACCCTCCCCCCCCACTCTCCCACCCTCCCCCCCCACTCTCCCACCCTCCCCCCCCACTCTCCCACCCTCCCCCCCCACTCTCCCACCCTCCCCCCCCACTCTCCCACCCTCCCCCCCCACTCTCCCACCCTCCCCCCCCACTCTCCCACCCTCCCCCCCCACAATTCCACCGCCTCCTTCCTTCCCCACCCCCTGACAATTCCACCGCCTCCTTCCTTCCCCACCCCCTGACAATTCCACCCCCTCCTTCCTTCCCCACCCCCTGACAATTCCACCCCCTCCTTCCCTCCCCACCCCCTGACAATTCCCCTCCCTCCTCCTCTCCCCAACCCCCCCACAATTCCACCCCCTCCTTTCCCCATACCCCCCCTGACAATTCCACCCCCTCCTTCCTTCCCCACCCCCTGACAATTCCACCCCCTCCTTCCTTCCCCACCCCCTGACAATTCCACCCCCTCCTTCCTTCCCCACCCCCTGACAATTCCACATCCTCCTTCCTTCCCCACCCCCTGACAATTCCACCCCCTCCTTCCTTCCCCACCCCCTCCTTCCTTCCCCACCCCCTCCTTCCTTCCCCACCCCCTCCTTCCTTCCCCACCCCCTCCTTCCTTCCCCACCCCCTCCTTCCTTCCCCACCCCCTCCTTCCTTCCCCACCCCCTCCTTCCTTCCCCACCCCCTCCTTCCTTCCCCACCCCCTCGTTCCTTCCCCACCCCCTCGTTCCTTCCCCACCCCCTCGTTCCTTCCCCACCCCCTCCTTCCTTCCCCACCCCCTGACAATTCCACCCCCTCCTTTTCTCCCCACCCCCTCCTTCTCTCCCCATACCCCCCTGACAATTCCACCCCCTCCTTTTCTCCCCACCCCCTCCTTCTCTCCCCATACCCCCCTGACAATTCCACCCCCTCCTTCCCTCCCCACCCCCTGACAATTCCACTCCCTCCTTCTCTCCCCACCCCCCCCACAATTCCACCCCCTCCTCTCCCCATACCCCCCCTTACAATTCCACCCCCTCCTTCTCTCCCCATACCCCCCTGATAATTCCACCCCCTCCTTCCCTCCCCACCCCCTGACAATTCCACCCCCTCCTTCCCTCCCCACCCCCTGACAATTCCACCCCCTCCTTCTCTCCCTACCCCCCCACAATTCCACCCCCTCCTTCTCTCCCCATACCCCCCTGATAATTCCACCCCCTCCTTCTCTCCCCATACCCCCCTGATAATTCCACCCCCTCCTTCTCTCCCCATACCCCCCTGATAATTCCACCCCCTCCTTCCCTCCCCTCCACCCCCTCCTCTCCCCACCGCCCCCACAATTCCACCCCCTCCTCTCCCCATACCTCCCCCTGACAATTCCACCCCCTCCTTCTCTCCCCACCCCCTGACAATTCCACCCCCTCCTTCTCTCCCCACCCCCTGACAATTCCACCCCCTCCTTCTCTCCCCACCCCCTGACAATTCCACCCCCTCCTCCTCTCCCCACCCCCCCCACAATTCCACCCCCTCCTCCTCTCCCCACCCCCCCCACAATTCCACCCCCTCCTCCTCTCCCCACCCCCCCCCACAATTCCACCCCCTCCTCCTCTCCCCACCCCCCCCACAATTCCACCCCCTCCTCCTCTCCCCACCCCCCCCCACAATTCCACCCCCTCCTCCTCTCCCCACCCCCCCCACAATTCCACCCCCTCCTCCTCTCCCCACCTCCCCCACAATTCCACCCCCTCCTTCTCTCCCCATACCCCCCCCCACAATTCCACCCCCTCCTCCCCTCCCCACCCAACCCCCCCTCCACAATTCCAGCCCCCCCTCCCCTCCCAAAATTCCACCCCAAACCCCCACGTTTCCATCCCCTCCTCACCCTCCCTGCCAACCCCACCTGCTTTCCTTGACCTCCCCAACACCATTCTTCCACTACTTTATCCCTTTTCACCCATTCCCCCTGCTTCCCCCAAAATCTGTGTATTGGAATTGCAAGAGTTTAACTGTTTGTCTGGCTGAGGACGTTTGCTGTTTGCAAATTGATTGCTGTCTTTTCTGCAATGGTTTGAACATCCTTCAAAAGTCATGAGCTTTAAAGTTAGAGAATGTCGTAGGAGAATTGTCTGTTAGGTTTGAGTAGTTTTCTATCAATGTATCCTTCTACTATTTTCTCCATTATATGCTTCTTTAAGTTCCCTTCAAGGGCATCAGAGCTGCTGGCCTCGACTGCTCCCTGTGGTGATAGGTTCCGCTCACCATTCTGGTGAAGCCATTTCACTTGGATTCTGACTGGATTTATTTGTGGTAACATTTTTCATAGTTGCCAGTTCTTGTCCTCTGCACAAGTGGAAGCAAGTTTTCTTGTTTCTGTCAGACATACCATAATTTCAGAGATCACTATCTTATGAGTCCTTAGACTACTGGAGAAATGTATGTTGGGCTGTTCAAATTTTCCTGTCACACAACTGGGTAGATTCTGCACGATCTTTGTGCCCTTTCAGTGCCTCTATATCCCTCCTCTAATTGAGTTTGCAACCATGCTTTGTCCTCTAATCATTTGGGAAGCAACTTTAGGTGCCTCACCAGACTGCACTTTGGACAAAATGTCATGCTGATCATGAAAGATGATATTGCTTTGAAAATGTAAAGTGGAGCTGAGGAAATGGACAGGATTGGAGAAGTACTGAAAGGTTGGCGCGTTGGACATATTTGCAGGGCTGGGGCAGACAATACTGTCATGCTCGAGCTGTCTGTCTCGAGTCAGCAGCCCTGGGAGTGGTTGAACCACTTCTCATGACAGCCTGCTTTCTGAATTGGATGAGTGTCTGAAACATATCTGGCAGGGTGGTAGAATCAGATTGAGTTGTGATTTTGACAAGTGAATTGAATGAATTTGAAAAAAACTGATGGAGAAAGAGCAGGGGAGCAACTGAGCTGAAAGATCTCCTTTGCTTTATGAATCTATGCCTTGAGGAAAGATTGAGTGGGACAGATCAGTCATTCACCAACTTTGTTTTGGTGAAACAAACCAAAGAGGGTGACCTTCCCTTATGGCTTTGACTTTTGATTGCTAAGCTTTGTTTCTTCTGCACTATTTAATGTTTGCAATTTGTACGGTTTTTGGAAATTCTTTAGGTGCAGGTTAATATCCAAGTGAGTGTCTTACAATGTGTGTGCCTTCACGAGGCTTGTGGCTGATTCATGAGCAAACGTGTATTGACAAACTTCAATGTATTCAGTTCTCAGCATATTAGCTATTCTGGATAATGTGTGGGAACTTTGCACATTGACCATGCTAGTTTTTGTGACTAGTTTGATGGTTTGATCGTTGTGACAAAAACTTAGTACTTAAGTGTGAAGATGATCTTACAATTCAGAAACCACTTCAGTTCACAAGAATTTGACTATTTTAATTGGTTCATATTGGTAACTGAAATGATTGCGTGGTAACTGCTCACTTTTTCTGTATAATTATAACAATGAATAAATGAAAACTATGACCTCTGCATTAATGAAGTAGACCAAGGGTTGAATAGCTGCTTCCTGTGTTAAAATATCTCTGACTTCGTAAACACCCTTGGGGAGAGCACTGTGCAAGCACTAACTGACAGGAAGAGCATTAACTGGCCTCAAGCCACATTCTTTGTGGTTATGAGCTGATGCTGCAGTCTGTACATGCTGTGAGGTGAGTATCTCAGAGTAGGGTGGATGATGTGTTTGAAAGTTTACATTGCTCATTGATTAGTGCTTCTGAGGGAAGAAAACTCTGAATGTGTTGCTTGGCATGAGAAAACTGTACAGTCGTTCTTTGGTCCATGTTCTCTGCTCATGTTGACTTGAGTAAACCAGGAGTTGAAGAATTGCGTTTGACTTTGGTCTACTAAATTAGACCAGAAAATGAAAACGCAGCTTCTCAGCTGCCTGACTGCAGTTGGAGGAGAGGGTGTGCACGTCGACACCAGAAGGAAACAGTAACAGAACTCGAGATAACAAAGTGTGGAGCTGGATGAACACAGCAGGCCAAGTAGCATCTCAGGAGCACAAAAGCTGACGTTTTGGGCCTAGACCCTTCATCAGAGAGGTGACCCTGTGTTCATCCAGCTCCACACTTTTTATCTTGGATTCTCCAGCACCTGCAGTTCCCATTATCTCAGTAACAGAACCCGAATTAGTTGCAGTGTCCCACCAAAATGACCTGACAGAGGCTGAGTCTGCTACTTGCTCAGGGTGAGATAATTCTCTGTACATGTGCAGTTGCCCTCAAAATTGAGTGAAATCCTTGACAGACGGTTTTGACATTGTTGAGGGACCTGAATATTGGATTGCACGTGACAGTCGTAAACAACGTACATTTATGTAGTATCTTGAATGTAGCAAAAATGGCATGTCGCACTTGACAGGAGTTAGTATCAAACGTTAGTGATTAGATTTCAGATGATAGTAGGAGAGATACTTGAGGTATGTTTGAAGGAGATGCTTAAATAGAGATGCAGAGATTTAGGAAGGAAATCCCAGCACTTATGGGGGCATGGGCAGTGGAAACCAAGACTGCTAATGATTGAACATGTCAACTTTTTCTCCTCGGTTTAAAAATCCAGGGGTTGTTTAATTGGAAGCCAGTGAGGGTCAATGAGTACAGTCATTCTTGTACTCATTGTAGTCATTCATTTTGAAGCCCATTCCTAGCATAGGGGAAGGCTTCAGTCTGTTTACATAATTCAGTTGTTAGCAGAGATTCCATAATTGTCTTAGATATTTATGTTAAGTTCAGTTGGAGCTGTTAAAATATAAGTATTAAATGGTGAATTGCACGTGGAGCAGTTTGTTTTATTGTGAATGCAATATATTGGTTGTGAATGAAGTGTAGTAATGAAAGACGATATGTATGATAATTGTTACATGTGCCAGAAAGTCAAGGCTAAAGTATAGCAAATGCTTAATAGTTTGAACAGTGCTGTGATTTGCTATAAAGATTGACTTGTACTAGTGGACCTAGTTTTACAAGAAGAACTACCCAGCTATTAGAATGAAGACTCCACTGGTAGTCAACCTTACTTCCAAATCTGAATCGAGGTGGATATCTCATTTGTAATTACTTATTCATACCTTGGGGACTGTCATTTTTGTTGCTGTGTGTATATATCTGACTATAAATAGCATGAATTTTACTTGTTGGACTTTTACTGATTTTATGAATTAGTGTACCCCCCTTGAGGAATGGATTATGGTCGTCAGTTGTCCCTCACTGAAGATGATGCCTTGTCAGGATTCTGAGTTTCTGTCATGAGTCTTCATGTGACTGATTCTCAAATTGCAGATCTTCGCAGGCCTTCCCCAACGTGTTTTCAAATCAGCCTGTTCTTTCGAGAAAACTTGGAATGATTAAAGCTTTCATTGTGGTAAAGTGTGGAACCATACCACGTGTACCTAGGACTGTACTCTAATTTGTGTGCCATTACTTTTTTTGTACGTATCCAAAGTTACAGTGTAGGGTAAGTCACTAATGTGGCTCTTGAGAAGAGGATGGGTATCTAAAGAGGGATAGGTTTTTAATAGTCATGTGATAACTGAAGGTGTTGAAGTGGAGCGTGTGTTTTATTTTCTAATCCACCTGTTGCGAGATGCTATAACTCACTAATGGAGCATTTGGGACTTGAGCCCAGGTCTCCTGGTCCAAATGTAGGAACAGTGCAGTTTTTCCCCCCCCACACTTAGAAGTTCTCTTAAGCACAACTGGATGTTCATCGTCACCAAATCAGTTGTATGTTTTCATCTATTAACACCCACCAGTAAATCAGCTGTTTCCCAATTGATTAATTTGTGCTCAGCCTCATCAAAGATGGAGAATTGCGGGGTGGAATGTTGATAGTGCACTCCACCCCCTATGGTGCCCACCCCCCTCTAAAGACATGGAGATTATTGGACACTACGTGTGCTCTTACTCCAAGCACATTTGGGCACTCCTCCACAGATGAGCAGACAATCTGTGGTTCAAACCCTTGCCCCTGCCCAGACCAGTTAAGAGTTAACATTACAAAGTCTAGGAACAGACTCTCAAGGTGACTCTCCAACTTCTGCACCACTCCAGATGCCCAAAGATCAGGAGCATGGGGTTAAATTGCAACCAGAAGCATGGTAAAAGATCTTTCAAACAGCTAAAAAGGAGATTCAATCACCCAGAACCCATACGTGGTTCAAGGACCCCATAATACCACAAAGCAAACAGTTGTGCTGGGAGCCTATGAACCACTGTAATGTGCGTTTACATGGCACTGCTGCATGTAGCACCTTCCACCCCAGCTCCCCAGTGCGAAGTGGGAGGACTCGTGCAGAGAGAATCCTTCACTGGGGCCCCACTTTTTTGGTGGTTTAAAGTACACCAAGGCATGTTCAGGTAGTGGATGAAGGAGTCAGTTGGTAAAGGAGCACCTCTGCACCAGGCCCATCAAAGGAACAGGTTGGAGGAATTAGCTGATGGTTTTTAGGTATAGCTCAGTGACCAGAGGAGATTTTCAGATGGTTGATGTCTTAACCACTGCAATGAGGAATATTTGGCATTTCCATAGTGTAACAGTGCCAATATAGCACCTGCTTGTAAAATAAGAACCTGAGTCCCAAGAGGAGATATCAAAGACAGTGGCCCAAATGTTTGAACCAAGCAGTCTACAGTCAGCCCGAATGCAGGAAAGATAAATGGAAGAGAGCTGTTGCATTTAGGATCGTCAGCCAATGGCACAGCTGCCAACGGACTGATAAAATCAGGGATGCAGAAAAGGTCAAAATGGGGCAAAGTGATTCTGAAGTTGGCAAAGCCATAGAAAACAAGAATGATGATTCCCGAAACTGAGTTTAAAAATTCAAGCTGGCGAAGAGAGTTTAGCATTCTAAAATTGAAGATTTTTAGGGAATTTGCCCATAAGTTGTGCTGTATGACTGTAATATTTTCTTTATTCATTCATGGGATGAGGGCGTCACTGCTAGGTGGCATTTATTGCCCATCCCTAATTGCCCTGAGGCAGTGAGTCAACCACGTTGCTGTGGGTCTGGAGTCAAATGTAGTCCAGACCAGGTAACGATGACAGTTTCCTTCCCTGAAGGTTTTACAACAATTGACAGTGGATTCATGGGTCGTCATTAGACACTCAATTCCAGATATTTATTGAATTCAAATCCTGAGATTCGAACACTGGTCCCCAGAATGTTATCTGGGTCTCTGGATTAACAGCCCAGCAATAATACCACTAGGCCATCACCTGTGCTGCATAACTGCACTGTTGAGTTCACTTCTAGTCTCGGATATTCTGGAACTTGTGGAATTGGAAGAGCTATGAAGTTAGTTCCACTTGATGGTGCTCGGTTTTGGTGACAGTTGGATGGAGAGACAGTTTCTTTAACCTTGAAAATGAGTGGCCAAGAGATGTTGGATGTAGTAAAGGTAGATGGGCAATAAGAAAAGAATGAATTTAAAATTGAAAACAGCTATAGGAACTAAGGAAGGATAGGTTCAAGCAAGTGAAAGACAAATTTAGGCCTGATATCAGGAAGTCCTCCACTGCATGAAACTGACTTCTGCATTTAATGGTGAAAGCTGGAGTAATTTTACAAATGGAGGTTAGGGAGGCAGAGACAGGCTGGGCTGGTTTTGGGATGCAGTGGGCGGGGGGAAGATTTTGAAGCTGGTGAAGTCCACATTGATACCATTGGGCTGCAGGGTTCCCAAGCGGAATATGAGTTGCTGTTCCTGCAACCTTCAGGTGGCATCATTGTGGCACTGCAGGAGGCCCATGATGGACATGTCATCTAAAGAATGGGAGGGAGAGTTGAAATGCTTCGTGACTGGGAGGTGCAGTTGGTTGCGAACCGAGCGGAGGTGTTCTGCAAAGCAGTCCCCAAGCCTCCGCTTGGTTTCCCCAATGTAGAGGAAGTCACACCGGGTACAATGGATACAGTATACCACATTGACAGATGTGCAGGTGAGCCTCTGCTTAATATGGAAAGTCATCTTGGGGGTGAGGGAGCAGGTGTGGAGGCAAGTGTAGCACTTCCTGTTGTTGCAGGGGAAGGTGCCGGGTGTGGTGGGGTTGGAGGGCAGTGTGGAGCGAGCAAGGGAGTATGGAAAGTCATCCGATCCTCTATTCCCAATTCCTTCGCCTCCGCCGCATCTGCTCCCACAATGAGGAATTCCACTCCTCATCCCAGATGTCCAAGTTCTTCAAGGACCGCAAGATTCCCCCCACAGTGGTCGAGAACTCCCTTGACCGCGTCTCCCGCATTTCCCGCAACACATCCCTTACACCCTGCCCCTGCCACAACCGCCCAAAGAGGATCCCCCTCTTTCTCTCACACCTCCCCACCAACCTCCGGATACAACGCATCATCCTCCGACACTTCCGCCATCTACAATCCGACCCCACCACCCAAGACATTTTTCCATCCCCACCCTTGTCTGCTTTCCGGAGAGACCACTCTCTCCATGACTCCCTTGTTCGCTCCACGCTGCCTCCAACTCCACCACACCCGGCACCTTCCCCTGCAACCGCAGGAAGTGCTACACTTGACCCCACACCTGCTCCCTCACCCCCATCCCAGGCCCCAAGATGACTTTCCATATTAAGCAGAGGTTCACCTGCACATCTGCCAATGTGGTATACTGTATCCATTGTACCCGTTGTGACTTCCTCTACATTGGGGAAACCAAGCGGAGGCTTGGGGACCGCTTTGCAGAAGACCTCCGCTCGGTTCGCAACCAACAACTGCACCTCCCAGTCACGAACCATTTCAACTGCCCCCTCCCATTCTTTAGATGACATGTCCATCATGGGCCTCCTGCAGTGCCACAATGATGCCACCCGAAGGTTGCAGGAACAGCAACTCATATTCCGCTTGGGAACCCTGCAGCCCAATGGTATCAATGTGGACTTCACCAGCTTCAAAATCTTCACCCCGCCCACCACGTCCCAAAACCAGCCCAGCTCGTCCCCTCCCCCCACTGTATCCCAAAACCAGCCCAGCCTGTCTCTGCCTCCTAACCTGTTCTTCCTCTCACCCATCCCTTCCTCCCACCCCAAGCCACACCACCAACTCCTACCGACTAACCTCATCCCACTTCCTTGACCTGTCCGTCTTCCCTGGACTGACCTATCCCCTCCCTACCTCCCCACCTATACTCTCCTCTCCTCTCTACCTATCTTCTTATCTCTCCATCTTTGGTCCGCCTCCCGCCTCTCCCTATTTATTCCAGAACTTGGTGAGAGCCGAGTGTGGATTCATTAGGTTTACAATATGGCTTTAAAAAATTTCAGAACCCTCACCCCATCCCCCTCTCCGATGAAGGGCCTAGACCCTTCATCAGCTTTTGTGCTCCTGAGATGCTGCTTGGCCTGCTGTGTTCATCCAGCTTCACACTTTATTATCTTAAGATAATAAGGCACTTGTGGAAGACACGAGTATGTAATTTCCTCCACCATTGTGTGATGGAATCTCTACACTTTTAACATTTCGATTTGGCTACTTATCAAACATTGACGTAAGCATGCAAACCACCACAACGCAGTTAAGAGATAGTAAGGTATAGAGCTGGATGGGCCGCAAGGCTGACGTTTTGGGCCGAGACTTTTTTCTTTTCTTTTGATGAAGGGTCGAGGCCTAAACATCAGCCTTCCTGCCCTTCTGCTGCTTGGCCTGCTGTGTTCGTCCAGCTTTACACCTTGTATTCGCAGATTCTCCAGCATCTGCAGTTCGTACTGTCTCTGAAACAATACAGTTAATATCAGCTGAGATGTGAATTTTTTAAAGCCATATTGTAAACCTAATGAATCCACACTCGGCTCTCACCAAGTTCAGTTAATCCTTCCAAAGATGAATGCAGAAGTTCGAATAATTTGGAATAAGGCTCTGAGAGATCACTTTTTTAGATGTGAATCCACTTGGGTTATAGGCCAACCTTGTGTCATTGTACATAGCCTTTAGTGATTTGCCTGCGCAGCTTCATTCTGAACAGCTACGAGTGTCACCATTTCAAAATCTAAACAGATCTGATTAGTCTTTCTCAGAGCTCTCCTTTTGCCAGATTTTAGCCCTTGGTTATTCTGTGGACCCTTTGTGACTTCCCACCCTGTTTACACAAAGTACTGCATCTCCTAATTTTGTCAGCCGCAACTTCTTTTGACAACTTCGTTGCTTGATTGATAATGTACGATGAAAAGCAGATGCTATTGTTCAAGTTGGTGCCACAATATGAATTCTGTCAAACAATGGGATCTTCATCCCAACTCTACCTCAGCCCATGTCTCCAAGTTGCCTCCTGTCCAATGAACGTTGAATTTTTGAACAGGTTGTGGTGGAGAGTCTTATTGATTGTCTTCTGGAAGTCCCCATCTGATGTTTAAATAGAATTAAGGAGCAGAAACAAAGTTGCTGGAAAAGCTCAGCAGGTCTGGCAGCATCTGTGAAGGAAAAAGAGTTAATGTTTCGGGTCTGACCCCTTCCTCAGAATGGAAATAGACTGTAAATAGAATTTCCTAATTGCCAATTCAGTGGGCTCCAAATAAATCACTTAAACAAATAAAACGTTGACTGAGTCCTTCATATTCATGATTATGCAAGAGTTGCTAGATCTCTCTGCCGGTTAATCCCTGTCTTTATTGATGTGACATGAGATTTCAAATCTAAATATTCAAGTCTTTAATTGTGAGTGCCGGTGGAAAGTAGACTGTCACATACACAATTTACTTGCTTTCAGTGGCCTAGCTTGGAAATCAGGGCAGAGGATCTGGCTCTTGAACAATTTTTTTTAAATTACCTGTTTTAAATCTAAGTTCCTCCTCTTTGTATTCCTACTTTGTTTCTGCTGCTTTTACCAAACTGTTTCGAAGCCATTTCTGTTTCACAGTTGGGGCGGGGGGGAGACTAACAGAAAATAGGAACAAGCATAGATCATTTCCCCCACCTATCTTGCCTGCTCTATCATTCAATGTGATCATGGTCAATTGTCCATCTCTTGCTGCCTGCCATACTCCATTACGCTATGAGCAGTTTCTGAAATATATTCAGGGATGTAGCCTCTCCACTCTTCTGTAGCAAATTCCTCAGGTGAAAGGTTACTAATGAATGGAATGAATGTCTATGGGCAGTTGAAACTCAGCCGTCGATAAATTCATCACATTTGCCCCCTTTGTCTTGTTAATAAGGCACTCTTGTGATAGTTGGCCTTTCTCACAGCTCCAGTTTTGATTGCAACATTGTACATTTAGCTGTAAAGATCGACAAGCTTAAGAATTCCCTCTGCCTATTTTCTTCATTCAGGCGTTCTTGAAAAGTACTGTTTTGGAGTTTTCTGTCACCACTCCCTCACGTTGCCTTGTGTGGCTCTGTTGTGATAATTATTTCTGTGGGGTAGTTCACTGCATGGCACAGATTATTTTATACACTGGTCTGCAGTAATAAGATCCATGTGGTTGATTTACAGTTGACGTAACAATATGGGATATAAGTAGGATGAGTGTTTTAGCCACTTTATACAATAGAGATTTTTCTTCTTTTGAGTCATTATGTAACTTGCACTATTTGGACGGTAATAACAAGATAACACCATGTACAGCTGGAAAAGACAGGCCAGGCAGCATCAGAGGAACAGGAATGTGGGCGTTTCAGGTCGGGACCCTTCTTCAGAAACCTGCCTGGCTTGCTGCATTCTCCCACCTCCACACTTTGTTGCATCTAACTCCAGCATCTGCAGTTCTTTGTTATCTTGGACAGTAACTGCTTTTTCCTCACTTTAAATTTCAGAGAATAAAGGAGAGCCAAGCAAGTGTCTTCTGTTTAAAATCAGCACAATTATCAGCAATTATTACAGGTTCACTAAAACTAGTTTATTATGAAACAAACTTGACATATGCAAGGTTCTTGACAGCTTCTGAAATGGCCTTTGAAGAATTCATTTGAAGTCTGAGAAGTGTATGACCATCTCCAGGAAATTAAATGGCCAATTCAAGTTTTTACACCCATATCCCATAAATGAATGAAAACATAATTTGTGCTGATTGACAGTTTTTCTTCGCGTTTATATATAAAGTTTTTTAGAACCATAGATGGAATGGGTTTTCTCCAGGTAAAGATGTAATATGTACTTGATGCTTGCTATGTAGAGCTTTTTGTTAGTTCTAACCAAGTATTATGTATATTCTGAAAATGAAAAATGTTGATCTTCAAGGCTAATTTCCAAGTGTTTAAATTGCTATGTTGAAACAGCTGAGTAGTATCTGTCTTTTCATCAATCTGTAGCAACCTGTTTTTCCCTCCTGTTTTGATGAATAATGACATCTTTAAGAAATGAAATGTTTTTTTTCTGTCCTGCTTTGTATAGTTTGTCAAGTGCGGATATGCTGGCTCCAACTTTCCAGAACACATTTTTCCAGCATTGGTGGGCCGTCCCATTATCCGATCCACTGCCAAAGTTGGGAATATTGAGATCAAGGTAAGGTTATTGAGAGTTGTGCTGTTAGTAACTTTGTGTGCTAAATTTTCTCTTGCCTGTTTAATTCCAGTGTGCCAAATCATTTTCATTACTCCTGTTGTGTAATGAAGTAAAGGAAAAAGCCCAACACTGTTCTTTGTACTAAACCAGGCAGCACTTTAAGAAATATTTGCAGAAGCTTTTATTTAATCTTTTAAGCGATAACATTTTTAAAGCAGGTATGATTGTACTGTATAGGTTGCACAGGTATGCAATTTTTTTAGATGTTTACAGAACCAAATTAAGGTAATATGCCTTTGCCTTTTGCTATTAGGCTATTGCAGATATGGTGGGAATTGATGTTTAAATACGATGTCAAATTCAAATTAGGTAAAGGTTGAATGAGTAACAATGAGTGCAGTGTAGTTTTCACTTGGGTAGAGCTGCTATTTGGATGGAGTAAGTAGGTTCCTCTTCTACTTTGCTCCTTTCCCTCTTGCCGCCTGAAATATTTCCTCAGTTTAATTAAACAACTGGCTAACTTCAGAAGGAGTTTCACTCTGCCAGTAGCTCTGGCATGCGTGCATGATGGATATATTTGCAAACAAGATACGTTGTGAGCTCTGCTCGAGGAGTCAAAAAGTTGATCAGTTAAGCTTGGTCAGACGATGCAAACTACGTGAGAAATATGCTTGCTTCCCATTTGTGAAAATCGTCATCTGAATAATTTCCGAGACAGTAATTCAGGTAGTCCTTTGGCCCCAGGGTGCTAACAAGGTCATGAAAACGTTCCATCGGGGCTGCACACAAAATAATTAATTGTAGCTATCGTTTATATTGTATGTGAAATGAGAGAAATGGGGAAGTAGTGCATATTGTGTTCATTCTACAATGTAGGTAAGCAAATTGTTTGTATTATTGCAGCAATAATGTTTTTGAAATACATTTGCAGAACTCTAAATATCCCTTGAATTTGATAAAAGAATCATATTGAACAGAGCTATATAGTCTAGCTGAACTCTAGACTCTTCACACCTAATGGGGAAGTTTCTCAAAGTTCCGTCATTTTTCTTTTAATTTTGGAAAGCACTTGGATCTTTTAAGTTCCTGGAGTGATGTTTTCACTCAGACCTTTTCTGACCTTTGTTTTTACCTTCTCTCTCTCTCTCTCTTCTCTTTTTCTCTTCTTTCTTCACCTGTTGAAGTAGAATAACAAAAAGATGGTAAGTAAGTTATTGGAGTGTGGTGTGTTCCATCTTTTCATTTCATTTTATTTTGGTGTTGCAATCCAAACATCCAAACTTTGCGTTGAAATAATTTCCTTTTGTTAACATTTTGCAATTTTATTTACTTAAAACAAAATAACTGTTCCCTCTGTTATGCTGGAAAGTTAACTTGTCTGTTCTATTGAAATTTTAAAAGCACGGATAAAATGGGTTTTGCATTGTGGCATGTTGCTGGGCTGGTGCATTGCATCTGACCGATAGCACAGGGCTATGCAGCATATTTCTCACCTCTTTTCCAAGCCATTTGGGGGAGGAGTTGGGTAGAGTTGATACAGTTGGTAGGAAAAATCAAGAATATGTCGCCCACTGCAATTGTACTACTCCCACTCCTATTTGCTGGAAGCTATTGGCAAGGTTTATGGAATTAGTCTGTTTGAATCATCACTGAGCCATGGAGTGTTGCAGTGGGAGTTAACTGTAGTTGGAGTTTTGAGTGAAATCATTTTTGAGAGTTGTAAAAAGGTAATCATTATGATCGCCTTGAGCATTTCTGCACGCCTATTGAATTGCAGTTGCCGGTAAGGTTGCTCGAGAGTAGGTAATTATTCGTAGATCAGCGGGTGCTGCTACAATGTCGATGCACCGATGAAATAACATTGTAAAAATGGTAGATTTACCTTGGTGTCTGCAAAATCTTTGAAAATCTATCAGATAAATGTCATGGAGCTGAGGAGCTTTTCCAAGCAGTTAGGAAAAACAGGAGAATTCCAAGGTAATAAAATGTGAGGCTGGATGAACACAGCAGGCCAAGCAGCATCTCAGGAGCACAAAAGCTGACGTTTCGGGCCGAGACCCTTCTTCAGAGAGGGGGATGGGGAGAGGGAACTGGAATAAATAGGGAGAGAGGGGGAGGCAGACCCAAGATGGAGAGAGTATAGGTGGGGAGGTAGGGAGGGGATAGGTCAGTCCAGGGAAGACGGACAGGTCAAGGAGGTGGGATGAGGTTAGTAGGTAGATGGGGTTGCGGCTTGGGGTGGGAGGAAGGGATGGGTGAGAGGAAGAACCGGTTAGGGAGGCAGAGACAGGTTGGACTGGTTTTGGGATGCAGTGGGTGGGGGGGGGAAGAGCTGGGCTGGTTGTGTGGTGCAGTGGGGGGAGGGGACGAACTGGGCTGGTTTAGGGATGCAGTAGGGGAAGGGGAGATTTTGAAACTGGTGAAGTCCACATTGATACCATTAGGCTGCAGGGTTCCCAGGCGGAATAGGAGTTGCTGTTCCTGCAACCTTCGGGTGGCATCGTTGTGGCACTGCAGGAGGCCCATGACGGATATGTCATCTAGAGAATGGGAGGGGGAGTGAAAATGGTTTGCAACTGGGAGGTGCAGTTGTTTGTTGCGAACTGAGCGGAGGTGTTCTGCAAAGCGGTCTCCAAGCCTCTGCTTGGTTTCCCCAATGTAGAGGGAGCCACACCGGGTACAGTGGATGCAGTATACCACATTGGCAGATGTGCAGGTGAACCTCTGCTTAATATGGAATGTCATCTTGGGGCCTGGGATAGGGGTGAGGGAGGAGGTGTGGGGGCAAGTGTAGCATTTCCTGCGGTTGCAGGGGAAGGTGCCAGGTGTGGTGGGGTTGGAGGGCAGTGTGGAGCGAACAAGGGAGTCACGGAGAGAGTGGTCTCTCCGGAAAGCAGACAGGGGTGGGGATGGAAAAATGTCTTGGGTGGTGGGGTCGGATTGTAAATGGCGGAAGTGTTGGAGGATGATGCGTTGTATCCGGAGGTTGGTAGGGTGGTGTGTGAGAACGAGGGGGACCCTCTTTGGGCGGTTGTGGGGGCGGCGGGGTGTGAGGGATGTGTTGCGGGAAATACGGGAGACGCGGTCATGGGCGTTCTCGATCACTGTGGGGGGAAAGCTGCGGTCCTTGAAGAACTTGGACATCTGGGATGTGCGGGAGTGGAATGTCTTGTCGTGGAGGCGGAGGCGGAGGAATTGGGAATAGGGGATGGAATTTTTGCAGGATGTTGGGTGGGAGGAGGTGTAGTCTAGGTAGCTGTGGGAGTCGGTGGGCTTGAAATGGACATCAGTTACAAGCTGGTTGCCTGAGATGGAGACTGAGAGGTCCAGGAAGGTGAGGGATGTGCTGGAGATGGCCCAGGTGAACTGAAGGTTGGGGTGGAAGGTGTTGGTGAAGTGGATGAACTGTTCGAGCTCCTCTGGGGAGCAAGAGGCGGCGCCGATACAGTCATCAATGTACCGGAGGAAGAGGTGGGGTTTGGGGCCTGTGTAGGTGCGGAAGAGGGACTGTTGGGATGAGTTTGTGTTATGGTCATGTCATTCCAGCCTGCCAATGGCCAGAAGGCAACCCAAGAAAAGGAATAGTGAACAGAATGGTTTGATGCACATGATGGTGGTGGGTGATAGATAAACATTTGTAGAACAAGTCTGTCATGCGACAAGAATGCTTAAATCAACTACAATTTCATGCTGATTGTAAAAGCACTAAATTCTGTCTTGATTAGGCTTGTGAATAAAATGTGTAAAATTAGTGTTTAAACATTTCAAGAAACCTATTGATGTTTTCAGTGTTTCACCTGCAGCATGAATTTGCCACAATTCCTTTGTTTTGCTTTGAAGCATGACTTTGAACTATACTTATCCATATTTTTCTGTGCATAGGTAGCAGTGTTTGTTTGGTTGGGGCTTAAAATTAACATTATCCCACGAGATATGAGTACTTTTTTCATTCCTTTAGTGACAGTGGAATGTTGATTGCTCGAGTGAAGCAGTAGATGCATTCCTGTATAAATGCAGATTGTGGGCTGACAAACAGGTGTGTCTTACTTTGTCCAAAGTCGATGCAACATATGTGATTTAAGTCCTGCACTGGGGAGGTGTCTGATGCTATCACTTATTGGGCAGCTCTTTGTCCTGAATTTCCAAAATTGTTTGTCTGCCTAAAACTGACTGCATGTACTGAATGGATCACTTCAAAATTTGATGAATCCTTTAGTTCATCAATTTTATCAGAATCCAAGTTGAAATCTGACTAGGTTTGTGTGCTTGTTTTGTGGACATGAAGTGTTTTCTACTTGGAACTAGTCAGTATTTGGGCATTTAGCATCATCTCGTGAACTATCCAAGTATGACTGGTTATTACTTTGTTGTTCTGTGCTTATACACAGACTTCTAATATGCAGGCATTCTCAAACTGCCTTTATTAAGTATCAAGGCAGACAGTGAAATAAGTTTGCGTAGATTCTGGAAGGTATTTGTGCTGGTGACAAGTACCTGACTGGAATGTCAAGGACAGAAATGATTGATTCTTTGAAAAAAAGCAAAATTGTTTAAATTCTTATCTGTGATCTTCTGCTGTGGGTTAGCTCTGCTGAACCTTAGGCTTGCATGTCATCAGTCTTTTTTCTTAATATCCATTCTGCATCTCTGAGCCCATCCCATTCACCTAGACCTGAAGGATCTCAATTTTTTTCGAATGTGATACTTGAATGCAAAATAAAACCTTATAGTGTGCATGCATACAATAAACCACCACCATCCGCCTGTATTTGCTTCCCGTGCACAGGTACTTGATACCAGAATTACTTGTCCCGATTTTCAGAAACCTCAACTGTGGTTGTTCCACCGCAGTATTACACAAATCATCCTTTTACAGTGCTGTTGTGTACACAAGTGGGTCATTTCAGTCAGGGGGGCAACGGGAAGATTGGAGTCATTCTTGGCCTCTCTCAACCTGGCTTGGGGGTGGGAAGAGCAAATTCCCTTATTTGTTACAGTCAAACAATCTTTGGATGGTTGTAGTCAGAGATAGTATCAACTTGGCTTTGGCCATTAGTCTGCTTATTCATTTCCTCTTTGATGAAAATAGCTCTTTGAATGCATTGTCTTCCCTGGCTATATCTCCACTGCTTTTGGGTGTAAAGATTAAAATAAATGGCTATGAACCTAAAGCACAAGCTATTTTTAAAATAAATTTTAGTTTAAAATGGCTTTCGTAACTCTGAACTTGGCACTGCAGAATTCAAGTATCTTGCAAGAGCATTTTGGCCCAGTGTACCTTTTGATCAATACTTTTGGAGATATTTTGATATGTTTCACCACTTCTCTCATAGTTTACTCAGTTGTAACCCTCACAATGGATGAATTTTCTGAATTTCTACCTTTGCCCACTTCCATCATGTGCGCTCGAACCCACGGTGATCATCTCCAGTGATCTATATCATGACCCAGGGCCGTGTTGTGTCATTACCTTGGATCGCTTCCCACCCACAGCTCTACGTCCTCTGTGTCTGTCCTTGCAATAAATCCCTTTTATGCACTCCACTCTTTCAAAGGTCAGTCCTCACTTTGTCCTTAAAGAAAATCTCCAAGCCTCTGTCCTTGCAAATTAATCCTGCATCACCAGCTCAAGGTTTGTGGACGTTTCTTGGTGTTTAGTTTTATGGCGTACAATTGTGGTCATAAACACTTTACTGAACAAATTAATTCAAATAAAAACTTGCCCAGTATAGAGTTTTTTTACTGTAATTCCTGTTTTCAGAATTTCCTGGTGATTTTACTTGTTTCTGACATTTCAGTAATTTTTTTTTGAAGTTGGATTTTGTAGGCTTGCCACTAGCGAGAAATGTTGTTTGGAGTCTCATTATGTTGTTTCACTATATTGAATTTTTCCGCTTGCAGGATCTGATGGTGGGTGATGAAGCCAGTGAATTGCGTTCGATGTTAGAGGTTAACTATCCTATGGAAAATGGCATTGTTCGAAATTGGGATGACATGAAACATCTGTGGGATTACACGTTTGGCCCAGAGAAGTTAGATGTTGATTCCAAGAATTGCAAAATTCTTCTAACTGAACCACCAATGAACCCCACAAAGAATAGGGAAAAGATAATTGAGGTAAGAATATTTGTTGAGGAAACACTGCTTTGGTTGAAAACTGATTTTGGGACGATCAAATGGAGGGTTGCCTTATTTTAGAGGCAGTTCTTCTGCTTCTGGCTCTCCACTCAATCATGATCTTGTCTAATTTGGGGAATTCTGGCTCAATGTAACTAATTACCTGAGGGCTTTCTATGAGTCAATGTTTAGCTCCACTGAGATAGTTTGCTGATGTTTGAAAAGGAGAATGTGCAGAACAATTGGGGACGATGCTGGTGGTGGTGGAATATGTGACCATGTTGGAAAAACCACGGTATGTACCTGTTGAATTTGGGAACATGCATGAGATCTGAATGCCTTGTGGCAACACTGATTTACTGGCAATTGATGCCTCTTTATGGAAAGGATTGTGTAAAGAATTTGGATTTCTTTCCAGGTCCAGGTTATTAGTGCATTCCCTGCTAGTTGACCTATTGAGTTTACAAAAATGCTATTTGAGCACGTGTCGGTGGAGAATTATGTCATAGTTTCTGTGTAAGCATTTGATCCAGGAAACTGCCCATTATCTGAGAGAATCTGGAGTGTAACTTTATTTTATCTTGCTGGTACCATCAGTCTAGGATTTTGGGAATGTTGTTGGTCATGTCACTGCAAACTCTATTTATTTGTCAAAGTTAATCTAAGTTACGATGCTCTGAAACTTGATCAGTGTTGACTTTGTAATCTGCCCATGTTTACACGTCTCACCTTAATTTTGAGATCAGTCTATTATAGTATTGAGTATTGCATTTTTTACATTCTTCCCTACATAAGCACCTCATTTCACAACAGTTATATTTTTTGTTTTTGTTGCTGCAAAACTGTCATGGTGTTATTCCCAGACTGTGGAACACAATCCCAGATAGTGTTATCAGCTCCAAAGCAGCAATGGGGCCTAGGCCAGAATCCAGTATGTGAGGTTTTCCCTGCTTGGTTGGTTCTAGCTAATCAGGTTTCCATAGGTGTGCTTGTTGTGACGGAGGCACCCGGGCATGTGTTGAATTACGTCGTGGACCTCTGGTTGGCATTGTATCTCTGTCTGCTTCCGAGCTCTGATGCCCTGTCATAATCTTGAAAATGACATTGGCACATACTCCAAAACAACTTCTGCTCCCAACCTAAAATAAAATCAGCATCTCCCACTTCAGTCCAGATGCCCTACTTGTCAATTCCTGTGTCTGTAGCAGCAAATTAGCATAGGTTCAGATCCTGCCAGTGTACATAATTTGATGCATACATATATTGAGCAGTGTGGTACTGAGCTGCTTTGGTTGAAATGACTTCAGGAATATGGGGGAGTGGTTTCAATTCTTTTATGAATGATTAATTTGTGTACCAAGAAGTGCTTTCATGCTCAAGAATCGTAGTAATGACATGATTATGGAATATGAGATTCAACACTGAGTGACAGAGCCTTCCATACATGGTAATGATTTTCACTGTTCTGTAACTTTAGTGCGCTTCAGCAATGTGGCAAGTACTTTTGAAGGACCAAACTGGGAAGAGCTGTCCCTGACAGACTACTTCAGCCCAAGGCAAAACTGCTCTGCTGAAAATTGGAGAAAAGCTATCGGTTTAAACCTGTGAACTTAATTTTTCTCATTCTTCACGGGATGTGGGTATCACTGCCATCCAAAATTCATTGTCTAACCTTAATTGACTCAACTGGCCTCTGGGCAATCTGCCAACCTATCATAGTGGAGTTTGAGCCTATGTCCCTAGATTCTGGTGTGCTAATCCAGTGACGTTACCACAATGCAACCACATTTCTCCTCTGATCATATTAACACATCAAAGCATTACAGTTCTTGTCAATGTCACTTCAACATTGTCTCATTAGTCATTACGCTGTCTGCTGCTTATAGATTTTCTCCCTCTTAACAAAAATCCTCAGTCAACCTTTGACATAAAAATGTTCAAGGACTTGGCTTCCACCACCTTTTCAGTAAATAGGTTCCCAGGATACTCAAATTGCAGAGAGAATGTTGCTCCTTTGTGCTGGTTTTAATTGAGTGACCCCTAGTTCTAGATCCTTCCAGAAGAGGATACATCCTGTCCATGTCCACTCTGAGATTGTCACGTTCTTGTTTTGAATCAAGTTGTCTGTTACTCTTCTTAACACTAACATACACAGTCCTGGCCTGTCCAACCTTTCCTCATAAGACCACTTGCACATTACAGTGAGTAGCTTACTAAATCTTAGCTCAGTTGCTTAGGATGTCCAGGATTGTGTGCCGTATTTAAGATCTGGTTTTGCTGATGCCCTGTACAACTGAACTATAACCCCTCTCCTTTGTCACAAGGAATTTAGTGCAAATGATGTTCATCAGCTTTTCTAATTATGAACTCTACCTCCAACACTATCTAACCTTTTTTCAATTCCTGATTAGTGTCCTGATGCTCCTTAATCTCTTGTCATTAGGATAACATGCTTCTTTATATTTCCTATCAAAATGAATAGTTTAATATTTTTCCACATGATACTGCATTTGCCACATGCTTGCCCACTCAATCTGTCAGTAGCTTCCTTCACTTTCTCTTCATGTTTAGTTTCCTACCTTCTGTGCACCTTCAAGTCAAGCAGCCATGCCTTCTGCCCCTTTATCCCAGTCTCATTAATATGAAAGTGATGTCGTCATGGTAACAAAAACCCACTGGTTTACTGATGTCCAGATGGCGGTCTCCATGTTAATGGTGATCACGTGGCTATTAAGACAGGAGCAGAATGAGGCCTTTCTGCTAATCGAGTCTGCTTTACCATTCCATCATGGCTGATATGCTTCTAAACCCAATATCCTGCCTTTTCTCCATAATGCTTGATCCCCCTTACTAATCAAGGATCTGTCTTAAATACACGGTGATTTGGCCTCGAGCCCTTTTGTGGCAGTGAATTTGACAGATTCACCACCCTTTGAATGAAGAAATTCCTTCTTATCTTAATTCTGAAGAGTTGTCCCTTCATTCAGAGACTGTGACCTTGGACCTTAGTCTTTTCCCGTGGTAACATTTCTACACAGCCTGTCTATAGTCTAAATTTTGATCAACTCTTCCCTCCTCTCTAAGCTCCAAGTCTGCACCCAGTGTTCTCAACTGCTTCTCGTATGACAATTCCAGGATCGTTCTTGTAAAGGTCCTCTGGACTTCCTCAAATGTCAGCATATCCTCGCTTAGATGCTAAGACTGCTCTCATTATTCTAAACGTGGTCTGACCAGAGCCTTGTACAGCCTCAGCAGTACATTTCTGCTCTCATATTCTAGCTTTCTTAAAGTGAATGCTAACGTTGCATTAGTCTTCCTCATTGCCAACTGAACCTACATGTTAACCTTGAGAATCTTGAACGAGGACTCACCAGTTCCTTGCTTCAGATTTCTGAAGCCTTTCCCCATTGAGTAAATAGTGCACACCTCTTCTTCCCAACTGTGCACAACATCACATTTTCTCACTTTATCCCATATGCCACCACTTTGCCCACTCTCCTAGCCTTTCCAAGTCCTTCTGCAGCCTTCCCACTTCCTCAATGCTACCTGTCCCTCCATCTATCTTTGTGTCATCTGCGTGCTTAGCTTCATCCAGATTGCTAGTGTATAAAGTGAACAGTTGTGATCCCAACACAGATCCCTGCAAAATTTCACTAGTCCCTGGCTGCTGCCAATCAGCCAATCCTTTTTCCGTGTCAGTACCTTGCCCCTCACACCTTGGGCTTTTTATTTAACAGCCTCCTGTGTGACACCTTGCCAAAGGCCCTCTGGAAATCCAAAGAGGAGATATTCCTTGTGTTGACTCTGCCCTACTTCATGCACTTTGGAGTGCTCTGTAATCTTATCCTTAATAGATTCTTAAAGTTTACCAATGACCAAGGTCAGGCCTGTCTTCTACCTCCCTCCCTCCTTAAACAGTAGATTTACATTGGCCATTTTCCAGTCCTCTGGGACCCTCCGACTCGAGTGCTTCCTGAAAGATCACGACCAATGTCTCCAAAATCTCTTTCAGAATTCTGGTGTAGTCCATCTAGTCCAGATAATTTTACCCAGCTTAGGACCTTTCAGCATCCCCAGCACCACCTCCTTAGTAATGGCCACCGCACTCATCTCTGCCCCCGACTCTAAGTTCTGGTATGTTGCTGGTGTTTTCTGCCGTGAAAACTGATGTAAAGTTAATATTCAGTTCCTCTGCCATTTCTTTGCTCCCCTTTAATACTTCAATAGCCTCATTTTCCAGTGCTCCAATGTTTTTTTGCCTTCCTCAACTTTTAAGGAGCTCAAGAAAACTCCTGTAACCCTCTGACAAGCTATTTTACAGTCCTATTTCATCTTTCCCCTCTGATTGCTTTTCTAGTTCTCCTCTGATTTTTAGAGGCTTCCCACTAATCTTCAACATATGGTGAATACTTTTGCATTTATGCTGCCCCTGAGCTTCCTTGTCAGCTGTGGTTGTCTTCACCCCTCTCCATTCTGTTTGTTCTTCCTTGGGATGAATTTCTGCCTTGCCTCCTGAATTATCTCCAGAAGCTCCTGCTATGACCCTGAAAACAATGAAAGAGGCTTTAAGTGCATTAATAGTAGTGAAGTTTTGGGAGGGATTTCCAGCGTTTAGGGTACAGACAACTGAAAGCATGGCTGCCGTTGGAAGAATTAGTATAAGCAAAAGGTCAGAGTTGAAGCAGTGCAGACTGTAAATGGACTGCTGCTGTTCACGTTCCTATTTTTGTCACTGCTTCAGGAGATCCACACACTAGGTGCTTGTACTGCCTGACACTGCAATATATCATTGCACATCAGCTCATGCATTCAACTGTGAGCTTTTTCCTGCTATTGACATTGATATGTGACTGCTCGAGGGTTTGCTTGGGCAATTTCTTCTCGTCGTCCAACCCAATTTCCCCTCTTGCTATTGACACTTATTGCCAGGATCTTCTGTGATATTAACAGGTTATTCCTCTCAGTTGACAATTCCTAACCCTTGCACACCTGTATCAGCAGGGTCTGTTTGGCGGTGGTTTTAGTCGCCTTGGGAAGCACCCATTCTTATGTGTTTGATCCTTTTAGTAAACCTTAATTATTGATAGAGGATTGTGTGAGGCTGTCAGATCTGTCTGGCAGTAACATTTCCAGAACTTGATACAGTTGAGCAACAATAAAAGTTCTATGTACTTCCTACTTGGTCCTGAGATTTACCTCCTGCTCGTTCCAGACATGTTGTCTTAAGCTGTCAGTCATGGAGCTTGTCATTGCATTTCCATCTTGCTTGCTACTTAGCAAGATGCTACACATTGAGTGAACTACTTAATGTGGTCACTTCACTCGGGTAATTTGAGTGTCATTGCTTTTGGTTTTAGTTTGAGTATAGTAGTAGGGAGGTCAGCTATACAGGACATTGGTTAGGCCACTGTGGAATATGGCATTCAGTTCTGGCCTCCCTTCTATAGGAAGGATGATGTTAGACTTGAGAGGGTGCAGAAAAGATTTACAAGGATGCTGCTGGGGTTGGAGAGTTTGAACTATAGAGAGGCTGAATAGGCCGGGGCTCTCTTCCCTGTAGTGTCAGAAGCTGAGGGGGTACTTTTATAGAGGTTTATAAAATCATGAGGGGCATGGGTAGGGTGAATAGCCAAGGTCTTTTTCCCAGGGCAGGGGAGTCCAAAACTAGAGGGCATAGATTTAAGGTGAGAGGGGAAGGATTCAACAGGGGCAAAAGAGGCAATGTTTTCATGCAGAGAGTGGTGTGTGTGTGTGTGGAATTGGCTGCCAGACGAAGTGGAGGAGTCGGGTACAATCACAACATTTAAAAGCCATCTGAATGGGTATGTGAATAGGAACGGTTTCGAGGGATATTAGCCAATGCAGGCAAAAAATGTGACCAGATTCATTTAGGATATCTGGTCAGCGTGGATGAGTTGGGCCCAAGGGGTTTGTTTCCATGATGTACAGCTGACGTGGACAGTAACTAGAATGGGGACCAGTTTTGCAGTTGTATTCTACAGAGTATAGCAGTGAAACCCAAATTAACTTTCACACTCTCAGGACACAACATAGGGCTGCTAACTCTGGTTAACTTGCGTTCACCACCTGACCTGCCTCCAATGACCCCACCCTGACACTCCCTTCACTGATCTGTCCTAGAACCGTTTGGTCGGTTAGTGGAATGGTTATTTCTCCTTTGCCTCATAGTTTGGAATCTTTTTTGCAACTCAAACGGCAATCTTTAAAGAAAAGATGTCTTTCTTTTCAAGATCCTACATATTTTTCCCCCTTACTGTGGTGTTCCTCAGTATGCCTTGGAGATGCATCTTGCTTTCAGAGAATGCTGCACAATCCTGGAGGGTTGCTAACTCTGTTCCTTTTGAGGTGAAATTGGATTCTGAAAATGTGATTCAGCTTGCCCTGTTTGAAGATGTATGTGCTTGTCAGGATTGAGGGAAGAGTTCTGTGTGTGATAGACATGTTTCAGCCCTACTGCCATTTTTTAATCATTCATGGGATGGATGCATCTGAGGCCAATATTTGTTGCCCCTCCCCCATTGCCCTTGAACTGAGTGTCTTGGTTGACCATTTCAGAGGTCATGTAAGAATCAACTGTATTGCTGTGGATCTGGAATCATATGAAGGCCAGATAAAGGAAGGATGCTAGATATTCTTCTATAAAGGGCATGCATGAGCAAGAGAGGTTTTGCGAACTATCTATAGTTGTAATAGCTACCCACTGCTGGCACTTACTTCCAGAGCACAATGTGTACTTCACCATGAACCATGGCATCCACTGTCAGATGAAGAATGCAGAAAGCCAACATTTCTCACTTTAACAAGTGAGAACAAATCCTGTCATGTGTTAGACTTGTCAGTTGGTCTATGCTTCGAATGCGAGCGTAGAAAATTACAAAATCCAATATACTACCGCAGAATATGCTGCATCACACCCATTATAGCAATGTCGTGATAATAAAGTGCTTTCTGGCTCTGAACAGTTGACAGAAAAGCTCTGGTGGGGTTGGGGTTGGGGTCGGGGTCAGCTTACTGGAATATATTCATAATTCCTGTCTAATGTACTTTGTTAATGACTTAGAAATAGAATTGAAACACCTTAAGTCCTCATCATTTGTGATGGTTTGTGTTATTTCCCATTGCATATTTGCTGAGAGATGTTAAAGCTGCTGTTCTGATTTCTTGTAAGCTCCAGCGCTGGCCAACTTCCAGGTACGTAGGGCTCAATGTTTTAAAATGGGATAAGTGACGAATCAGAGGAAGGAACTGCGGTCGAGAGGGAAAGCAAAAGAAGATTGGCTTCCTTCTGTTCTCAAATCCATTTTGAAACGAGGAGCCTGTGTAAATTTCTCATGTTCGACCTTGTCAGGTCACAGCTAGGTTAGGAATGTTTGACGTTCAGGGGAGAATGAGATGCTAGTTGTGTAGGAGTATATTGAAATTGGCTGTTTGTCAGTTGATTTGAGAAGTGTATGACGATAAGATGACGAGGATGGGTTTGGCTAAATTACAATTTTGTGTTTCAGGTGATGTTTGAAACCTACCAGTTTAGTGGAGTCTACATCGCTATTCAAGCTGTCCTCACACTCTATGCTCAAGGTATGTATGCCTGAGAATGGAATTTGAGGAATGTTGAAGTTAAACCAAGATGTTGTATAACATACAGCTTAAGGCTTGATCAACTAAACTTTGTTTAAAATTGCAGTAACGTTGATCAGATTAATCTTGTGTAAAACCATTTTGAGAGTGAACCTCCTTGTAAAATTTGAGTTCATTGCCAGGTACAGTTTTTCATAGCTGAAATGTTGCTGCCGACTGCACTGTGCCCTTGGAATAAAATCATCTGCAACACTTTCCTGTTGCATCACAGTCTCAAATATGATACAATTTGCTTTTTATGATAACCTTGTAAAACAGAGTGATGTCCCTTGGGAATACATACAGTAACAATTACTGCTTGCCTGATCTCAAGAACATGATAAATTGTCAAGTTGAAAATGGAAAAGTTATGAAATACCATAGTAAAATAAATTGTAAATAAGTGATCCAGTGAAATTATGAAAAAATTATGAAGCAATGCCAAAAGCATGGAAGTTGCAAAATATAAAGAGTAACAATCTTAAAATCAAAGCACCAGAAATAGGCTAAAGCAGTCACCTTGAAGTTTGTGAAGTGTTTCCTTGACTGAACATTAAGTAGCAAGGGTGTGGGTTGTAGAAAGTAAGATAGCAGCTTAGCATTGATTGAATGTGATTTTTAAACCTGGGTTGTCAGCAGAACAGGTTACAAGTCCCGTTGTTGAGAACATTGAGAAATGGTTTAAGGTAACATTTTAAACTGAAAATGAATATTTCACAGAACTTCAGACTTATTACTTCGATCAAGACAGGAATGTTGTAAAGTTGGTTTTGCCCAGAAGGGTGAAACATTGCATGGTTGCCGATTTATGGATCTGCACTGCATCCTGCAGCTTGATCCAGCTTTGAATAGCAATGTGATCTCCTCAGAAAGATGGACTTCCTGGGTATCATGATCCCACTATAACCAAGTGTTGATCCTTTCGCATGGGGGCAATCCCCATGGAAGACTGTCACGTGCTGTTTAAGCATCTAAATCTCCAGCATCAATTACAATACAGCCACCTCAGTCATAAAGCTGCTAGCTCCAGATGTGTAACCTGTAGTCAGGAGGCAATCTCCTTTATCTGAAGGAAAAGTTCAGGGCCACGTTCTCCAATTCCTGGATGTGATCAACAAAATTCCTGGAGCATTCCCATTTGAATCTTTTTACTCCAACTGTAGAATATGAAACAAGGCTACTCCCTAAATGAAAAGTCAACATTTAACAAAAGTGAACAAAAGCTTATGAAATTTTGGTTGTAGCTTCAGATTTCTGGTGGAATATACACCAGGGCTGATAACCCTGCAGGTGGCCTTTCACGAACACCTCACTAATTTTGTAAAGTTCAGCAAAACTACTATAAGAAGGGCCATGTCTCCGACTTCACTTAGTGTAGTTATTGGTATGTACATATCCATCGTTTCGGGTGCCTATGTCTTTAACTTTCTCATGAATCTGTCAGTTTGTCTTTATTGGCTTTCCTGGCCCGCATATATGCTAATAGTCTGGAGAATAGAGACGACATTGGCTTCACCTGTATTAATGACCTGGGATCGGGTGTTGAACGCTGACTGGTCATATTTTGTCAATAGTACAAAACAAAAGTGTAATGGCCTGAAAAGGTTTACCAGGATGTTCCCGGGGCGAGAGGCTGGAAAGGTCTGCTCTGGTCACTGGAACAGACAAGGTTAAGAGTTGAGATAATATGGTCTGAAGCTGGATGAACACAGCAGGCCGAGCAGGAAATTTGGACATTTTGGGTTGAGACCCTGCTTCAGAAATCTGAAGCAGGGTCTCGACCCAAAACATCAAACTTTCCTGCTCTGCTGCTTGGCCTGCTGTGTTCATCCAGCTTCAGATTCTCCAGCATCGACAGTTCCTACTATCTCCGTAACAAGGTTAAGAGGGGACCCCGGTTTTCAAGTTGAGGGGGTGAATTAAAAGATGAGAGAGGGGAAATTATTCCTTCTTTCGAATAGGCCAATCAGCTGCATGACAATCCCAACATTCGTCAAAGATGAACAGGGTATCCTATAGAGAATGTGTCCCTCAAAGAGCATCAACAAAGAACAAATGATCGTCATTATTTCATTGCAGTTGATGGGAGCTTGTTGTACACAAATGGGTTGCCCCAGTTAAATAAATGACTACCCATTCGAAGTACTGCATTGAGTGAGAAGTAGTCTGTTGTCTAGTGATGACGGAAGGTGCTGTACAGCTGCAAATCTGTCTAGCATTTTTAAAAATCATTAGGTGAGATGAATATTTCTGCAGAAATGTTATGAACTGAAGTGGAAGCTGATTCTATGAATAACTTTGAAAGGAAGTTGAGTAGGCTTATGGGGATGAGGAACTTGGGAGGCCTCTGGACAAAAAGCAGAGACATGGGGAACTAAGTGTTGCTATTTCTTCAATCAGCTGGAACACTGAGCTAACTCGCTTCATTTCAATGATCATATGGAGGAACAGTAGTTGAATCTGAGGGGTTGCAGTGACATAGCAAATAAATCAGATAAATCTGATTTAAGTACTGTGTTCACTTCAGTGACAAATGAAATGGATTGTAGGCAAAGGCAAGAACTGAAAAGTAGAGAAATACGGCGAGCATTAGTAACCATTTCCATAGTGCTTTAGTAGCTTGGGGAAATGCAAGCTATCTGCAGGCTTTAGTAGAATAACTACTTGGGTAGTTACGTCACTGAAGTGAAGCCAAGAGGATGTAGAACTGTCTCATGACAATCCAAGGGAAGTGAGTACAGGCTGTACAATGCTCCGATCAGATCATAGTTGAGACCAGAGGGTTCATTTCTAGTGACTGAAGCACAAGGGTTAAAGCCTTTCAAGGTGTTGGGGGAAGACCCTGAGACTTCCTGTCACTGGGCACTGAAGAAATTATGGCAGACTGGGACTTTTTCAGTGTTGAGAGCTGATGTAATATTGCAAATTGGTAGCATTTCCCAAAGCTGCTCCTTAGGCCATGGGCTCTGGTTCTGGTTCAGTTCATAAAATGACACTCCGAAGCTGGTAGGATTCCTTTGGGGAAGTCCTTTAGGTCAGAAACTGAGGTGGAAATTTGGAAATTGGGAGTGAACTGTTTGGCTTTCTGGTGGCGAGCTCAGCTGGAGCAAATGTCATTGAGGTGTTTGTGGCCTCTGTGCAATTTAACGCCATATTTTTAAACCAAGACACACTTCCATCCAAGACTCGGGCAGCATTTTCATTACAACTGATTCATTCTTCCAAAGAAACATTGGCTGATCTGCTTTTTGATGTGCAGAGGTTGAAAGATGCACACTCTTCCTCACTGCCTCAACCTCGTGTTGAACGTAGTTGTGATGATCTCAGGGCTTCACTGAGTAAGATCAGCTCAAGCACCACGCACGTTTAAGATAAATTCTTGGACATGTTAAGTGTTTTAATTGGGTTAGAGATAACTTTAGCATGGAAGAAAATGGGTCAGATCTATTTAACTTGCTGTAAAGTGTGTCAACCTGACTCTACTCTTATCATCCCGATGAAGGTGCGTTCTCTTTGTGTTAGAGCACGTGGGAGCTAGCTGTCTGTTTGGGCTGCCTCTGTAGGGAAAACAGCATTTAATTCAGAGCTACTCTCTAAACAGGAGAGAGAAATGGCTCATGACTTGTCTGGCTGCTGCCTCCACCTGTCACTACAGCACCAATTTACCAATCTCTATCAGATTTTAATATAGGCTCCTTTGTGAGGAGGCGGTTATGAGATGACCAGCAGAGCAATGATGGAACAGTTAGCGGTGATTGAGGATAAAAGGAGTCTATCTTGGGATGGGGCAAGAAAAATTAAAGGGAAGTGTAAGTGAAGCAAGGATAATGAAAAACTAATTCAAAGCATAGTTAGGATTTGAAATACCCTGCTAGGGAATGTGGTAGAGGGCAGTATCAACTAAGGCATTCCAGGGCATTGGATGGTTATTTGGGTAGAAATGGTGTGCAGGGCTTTGGGGGAGAAAGCAGGAATTTGGCACTAGGTGATGTTACTGGTACAGGTAGATGGACTGTGGCAATTTCCTGCACTATAATGATTCAGAAAGCGTGACCAGAGGGTTAAGTTTGAAGAGGGACCCATGGCAAAGTGAAAAGGAGGACAATGATCGTATGGAGGAGCAGTAGTTGAATCTGAGGGGTTGCAGTGACATAGCAAATAAATCAGATAAATCTGATTAAATACTGTGTTCACTTCAGTGACAAATGAAATGGATTGTAGGCAAAGGCAAGAACTGAAAAGTAGAGAAATACGGGGAGCATTACTACCATTCCCATAGTGTTATAGCTTGGGGAAATGCAAGACATCTGCAGGCTTCAGTAAAATAACTACTGAACCAAAGGTTGGGAGGGTGCATGAGACAAAGCTTCATGTTCCACGTGGAAGCAGAATGGATCTGCGAGAGGGTAAGTATGAATTTCGGCTCTCAAACTGACACTCCATGGAGGCCATGGGGAATTGGAGTTTGAAGGCTCTTAGATGGTTGGTATAGAGGTGAATGATGCAGGGACATAGCTGGGAAATGTTCACTGGGAATCAACAGCCTTGGCAAAAGCTAAGTCTGAGGATTGAACTGGGTTTTATACTGCTGAATAATAGCACAGCTTCAGTTTCAGATATTCAGGTTGCAGCCCGGTTTGACTTGCCCGTGGTTTAACCAGACGTGTCTGACAACATGGAGGTACCTGTGAGACCAGTGAGAGCATGAGCTGCTGCAGTTGGTGTAACAAGGGCAGACGGTGATGTCTGACCGAAAAGGTCAATGGAGGGGCATATTGTGCTTCAGGATCTTGCAAAAAGTGTGGTACTACTACCTGTGTGTCTGGCTAAACCATAGCAGTGAACCCATGAAGAGCAATGTTTCCTGCCCCTTTGCTCCATCTCCCCACCCTTCCCTCACAAGTACCTGTCTCCTTCAGAGCTGGGTTTCAGGTTGTGACAAGATATGGTATGATGCAGCTGAGAAATTCAGGCAACCTTCCTGGCTGTGTCCTGCTTTAATAACTACAGCGTACAATCATTGACAAATGTTTGGAGTCTGTCTTTGCTAATGAACTGTTGGTCTTCCTCCAGGTTTGCTAACTGGTGTGGTTGTGGACTCGGGTGATGGTGTGACACACATCTGCCCAGTATATGAAGGGTTCTCACTGCCACACCTAACACGGAGGCTCGACATTGCTGGCCGGGATATCACCCGATACCTCATTAAGGTGAGAAGTGCCATTTGATTGCAATGCTTTAAAAAGTTGAGCTTGTACTGTCTTTCTGTTCTGTCTTCTGCTTGTTGGTGGCATGCCTAATGCTGGAAAGATATATGGGGTATTAGTGTGCCTTGGTAATGTCTAATAAAATAATTCTTCACTCAAACCCTGAAGAGGATGATTTGTACCTCGGGTGCTGGTTGTAGATGCTGGTGTGTTCGCGGAGCTGGGAGATTTCACCCCCTTACTAGGTGACATCCTCAGTGCTGTGGAGTCTCTGTGAAGCACTGTTGTCTTGTGCCTGTTTGAATTCATATGGTCCGGTTTTAAAAAAAAACACAGACCATATAAATGTTTTGACTAACTCCAGAATCAATCTAGTCAATCTCCTCTGCAACCCCACCCACCAGTGCTAGTCTGTACTTTGTCAAGTAAGGAGACCAAAACTCTACACAGTACTCCAGCTGTGGCCTTGTCAGCATCCTGTTCAGCTGCAGCACAATCTCCCTATTTTTAAACGCCATCCCCCTCGCAATGAAGGTCAATGTTCCATTTGCCTTAATTACCTGCTGCACCTGCAAACCAATGCTGTGGACCGCAACTTCCCCCCCCACAGTGGTCAAGAACGCCCTTGACCTCGTCTCCCGCATTTGCCGCAACACATCCCTCACACCCTGCCCCTGCCACAACCGCCCAAAGAGGATCCCCCTTGTTCTCTCTCACCACGCCACCAACCTCCGGATACAACGCATCATCCCCCGACACTTCCGCCATCTACAATCCGACCCCACCACCCAAGACATTTTTCCATCCCCACCCTTGTCTGCTTTCCGGAGAGACCACTCTCTCCGTGACTCCCTTGTTCGCTCCACACTGCCCTCCAATCCCACCACACCTGGCACCTTCCCCTGCAACCGCAGGAAATGCTACACTTGCCCCCACACCACCTCCCTCACCCCTATCCGAGGCCCCAAGATGACTTTCCATATTAAGCAGAGGTTCACCTGCACATCTGCCAATGTGGTATACTGCATCCACTGTACCCGGTGTGGCTCCCTCTACATTGGGGAAACCAAGCGGAGGCTTGGGGACCGCTTTGCAGAACACCTCCGCTCGGTTCGCAATAAACAACTGCACCTCCCAGTCGCAAACCATTTCAATTCCCCCTCCCATTCTTTAGATGACATGTCCATCATTGGCCTCCTCCAGTGCCACAATGATGCCACCCGAAGGTTGCAGGAACAGCAACTCATATTCCGCTTGGGATCCCTGCAGCCCAATGGTATCAATGTGGACTTCACCAGCTTCAAAATCTGCCCCCCCCCTCCCCCCCCCTGCACCACACAACCAGCCCAGCTCTTCCCCCTCTACCCACTGCATCCCAAAACCAGTCCAGCCTGTCTCTGCCTCCTTAACCTGTTTTTCCTCTCACCCATCCCTTCCTCCCACCCCAAGCCACACCTCTATTTCCTACTTACTAACCTCATCCCACCTCCTTGACCTGTCAGTCTTCCCTGGACTGACCTATCCCCTCCCCACCTCCCCACCTATACTCTCCTCTCCACCTATCTTCTTTTCTCTCCATCTTTGGTCCGCCTCCCCCTCTCTCCCTATTTATTCCAGAACCCTCACCCCATCCCCCTCTCTGAAGAAGGGTCTAGGCCCGAAATGTCAGCTTTTGCGCTCCTGAGATGCTGCTTGGTCTGCTGTGTTCATCCAGTCTCTCAATTTATTATCTTGGGTTCTCCAGCATCTGCAGTTCCCATTATCGCTGTGATTCATGCACAAGGATACCCGGATCCCTCTGCACAGCAGCATGCTGCAGTTTTTCACCATTTAAATAATAGTCCATTTTGCTGTTATTTCTCCCAAAATGGATGACCTTGCATTTACTGATGTACCCCATCTGCCAGACCCTTGCCCACTTATCCCCCCTGTGCAGCCATTGTGTCCCTATCTCACTTTTCTCTACCACTCCTCTTTAGAGCCATCTGCGAACTTTGACACATTGCACTCGTTCCCTGACTCTCAACCATCTCTAAATTGTAAAACAGTCACGGTCCCAACACTGATCCCTAAGGCACACCACTAACCACTGATCACCAACCAGACAAAAACCCAGTTATCCCCACTCCTTGCTTTCTGTAAGTAAGGTGGAAGTGCAGCCAATGCAGTGTGGAAATGGAAGGAAGTTCTCTTTAAACTGACTTGGAGTTTTACTGATTCCTGGCTGTGGCCTGAATAATACCTGCAGTAAATTTGCAAAATCCTGTGCCCAATAAGAATATTAAAATCAGTAACCATTGCATCTGCTCCTTCTTGAATTGATCTGTTGTGTCGAAGTATAATTGGAGACTTTTGTGGCGTTAGGTTAAACTGCCTTACACTTGAGATTTTAAGTCACAATAGAGACAGAATTCTAATCTCTGTTGAGATGCAATTATATTGATATTTAATTAAATTGGTTAAAATTGCTATAGTCCTACTGGACCATGGGGCTGTTGTCTCAATGGGGAGAGATGACATGGTTTAACCTGAAGGTCATCTCTGATAAGTGTAGAGGTTGAAGAGAGGCCTTCATGGTGACCCCAGCCAGTGCTGTGGGCCTCATTCTGCATTGCTAACCAACCTCCATTAATGCAATGCATACATTACTGAGATAAAACTGAACTGAAAATAGAGGCAGGCTGTTTGGCCTTGAGTCCATGGTTGCAGTAATGGCTCACTGACTTCTTCCCTGTCAGCCTTAGTGTCTTCATTTCTCCTTTCTGTTTATCTGTTTTCTCGATCATAGTATCTGTGTTACTCATTGTGGTGTTGAGTTCCACATTCTCACAGCTCCTGATGAGAAGTTGCTTCTCAATTTCCTATCGAGTTTCTTGGTCGTTGACTTCTACTCTCAGCTTCTAGCTTTGCTGTTCCTAAAAAATAGATCTGTCTGTTCCACCTGATCTAAAACTCTCCTGGTGCACAAACCTGATTGAACAGTAAGAGCCAGGAGCAACACTGGTGATAATTTGTTACCTTTCATTGAAAGAGGATCCAAGTAAAAAGAGAATCCTTGAAGAGAGCTCTGAGCAGAGAGCGCCACTAACTGGTTATAGGACCACTTTGCCTCAATTGCCGTGCGTTGGTCTCGGCTCCTGTCTTGAATGTTCGGATGGGGTTTAAATCACGTGCCATGTTGAAGCACCCATGAGTGATTGATGCATTGACTGAGAATTCAGCCAGAGCTGTAATTCTACGCTGGTACACTTGCACATGCTTTGCTCGCTATGGGCTGAATTCTCTGTTGTACAGAGAATGCTGGCTTTTTTTTGTTGTTTTCTATGACTCTGTTGGGCCAATGTTGGTGAAGGTGAGGAATAATTTCAGTGGTGTGGTTTCAAGCCCTTAAACAAGGGACTAATTCTAGGGCATGAGTAAGAATGACAGACAAACTTTGCAGAGGTGTGACCTTCACTGATGCATTTGAGGGGTGTCATAGGGCAAGATCTGAGGCAGCTGAAGGAGGAATTGATGGGGATTCAATGTGAGAAATGAAAGACTTTTTGACTGTTGCAACCAGGTTTAGCAGAGGCCATGGGGCTGTGCACTGTATTGGAGGAGAATCGAAGTGTCAGTAGATGTCACTGTGGAGTGGCATCATGATGAAATTCAGTCTAAGGTTATCCCTTGGCAAAGGTGTTGGGGAGTTCTGGATATGAGCCAGGACTAGAGACAAACACCTCCATGGCTCTGAACAGCACTGAGGAGTCTAGATGAACCCCACAACGCAGCATGCTTATCGGGTAGGGCTAATGTAATGGTACCAGTCTACTTACGGCTGATAGTACGCTGGATGTCATAGCTTGGTTCACTCAGTTGGTTGGATGGCTGGTTTGTGATGCTAAGTAACACCAACAGCATGGGTTCAATTCCACACCATGACCATGAAGGACTGTCCTCTTGCCTAAACCCTCCCCAGTCGTCGTCCTCCAATGAGAGTAGTCCTCTGGCATGAACCTGCCTTCTTTTCTGGATCATCCTGCATCCCTCCCTTGATCAGCAGTTCCCTTACACTCTGTGCTAGCACCTGAGTCTGAATACTGTCTAGTTTTAGTTCCACTTTATTTCACCTTTGCTAAAACCTAGATAGGCAGGCTGTCAATGACTTGTGTCTATAATGTAGTCAGAAATGCTGTATGTGAAGGATGGGTGACTGCAGCTGGATGGTTTTATTTGGCTGTTTTTAAAGGTGAATTTCTGACATGTTTGGGTTTTTCCACGTGATATTGTAGGAATGAAGTAAGGTAAACTGGAGGAGCGAATTACAGCAGATGCTGGAATCTGTGCTCCAAACAAAAAATGCAAGAGATCACAGTGGGTTAGGGAGCCTCTGGAGAGATAGCAAGCTAATGTTTCGAGTCAAGATAACCCTGCATGAGAGCTCTGATTTAGATTCAAAACATTAACGTGCTCTCTAAGGTGAACTGCAATCAGGTGTTCATTGTCTCCAACCTGCCCACCCGGCGTGTTGCTGTTTGGGATGCCACTGGCTTTCTGTCTGCCTGGCCTATTCTCTTGGACCATTGGGTAGAGCCACACGTCAGTGGGGACACCTTGGACTATGGGCAAATGCTTCATTCTTATCCTGACGGTGTACTTCCTGCTGTATTTGAGAAGTCAAGAGAAATGCTGGCATACTGAATGGGTATGGCAGCCTCCAGTGAGGAACAGTTAATTCCTTGAGTCAGTGTGGAGGGGAAATTGGCATTTTGGAATCCACATAGTTTTCACCCATTTGCTTGTGGGTTTTGAAAGAGTGACAGGGGCCTGCATGTCTTGGTGGTCCATTCTGCACTTCCTTGCATGCTGATAGATACTTTACACTCGATACAGCAGGCACCCACCCACGTGCTCATATCCAGTTGGATTCCTGGATAGTGAAATCAGCAGTGGAATTCCTAGCCTGTCAGCTGTTCCCTTACCCTCCGAGCCGGAACATAAGTCTGAATACTAGAGAGAACAAGGTGTAGAACTGGATGAACACAGGCCAAGCAGCATCTCGGGAGCATAAAAGCTGACGTTTTGGGTGTAGGCCTTTCTTCAGAAATCTGAATACTAACTGGTTGTGGTTTCACTGGGCTTGTTTTCCAATGAGGATCTTCAAGGAGTTTTGGGGGTGCATCATGTTGGCCCTCTGTACCGTTGCTGCTCCCGGGTACAAGCCCGAGGAGCCCCAGTCATTCGTTTTAATGCCTGTTTTGCCTTGGCTTTTCAGAACGTGTGGAGGTTCTGCTTTCTCAGCTTTTGCAGTTCTCGCTTTCACCACCAGGTGGCAATGCAATGCCACCTGGTGGCAGTACGTGGTACTGCAAAGATTCTCGAAGAGAGCGAGTCCAGATGACACTACAGAGTTGAAGTGATGTGTGGAGGGGACAGCGTTTATGTTAAAGTTGGAAGTCGTGTGGGGGGTTAGAGGATGTAAAGTGCTGGTGGAGAGAAGATAATTCAGATTTTACATTCAATCACTTAATCTGAACTATCATTATCTTCTCTCCACCCAATACCCCCACACCACCCTCAAACTAGAGCATAAATGCTATCCCTAGCCACACTTCAGCTCTGATGGCGAGTCATCTAAACTCAAAGCATTAGCTTGCTTGTTCGCTCTCCATGGCTACTGTCTGACCTGCTGTGATCTCCAGCATTTGTTGTTTTCCATTTTGATTCCAGCATCTGCAGTTACTTGCACCTAATCCAGAAATATTGCTCTTTTCTTGAAAAACAGTTTCTTCTATGGACCTGTTAGAGTTTTGATGGACGACTGTTGCAACAAGCCAGAAGAAATTATGGGGTTACTGACTTCAGCCATTAGCAACGTCAGTCCCACTTAGACTTGATAATGGTGTGATTAATTGATTGTACATTTGCTGAACGGAATTTAAGGCATAGCTGTACTGGGTGATGTTGCAATAAGGTTTGCTGAAAAGGATGTGTTTGATTAAAACTTATTGACAGACAACTTGCCCTTTTGTCGATATAACAATCCCTTTATGAAACAATATTTCGTTCACTAAAATAAAGGCAAAACGCTGCGGATGCTGGAGGCCTGAGATGAAAAATAGTGTGGTGGAAAATCTCAACAGGTTTGGTGAGAGTGTTTAACTTCAGTTCTGCAGCAAATGAAGGTCTAAACAGGATTCAGCAATGATGTAATTGATGTGTGTAGATGTTGAATCCATGGCAGACTGATGTTGGGGTGTTGGTGAGGGAATGGTGTTGGCATGGGGAGAGAAGAGTAGGGATTTTTCTCCTTGGCCAGCATCTCTGCTCAGATTGTTCACTGCTTTGGGACCTTGCTGTGTGTGAATTGTTTTGTGTTGGACAACAGAACCATCTTTTGAAAAACAATTGACTGCAAAATCATTCACTTGTAGTTGGTGTTCTTAATTATGAATTGCTGAGCTGAAGGTTTGAGGACATGCTTACTGCTGAAAAGATATCACTTGTTATCAATGAGCTTTGGTCATGGTTAAATTTTTCACTTTCACTGAAACTCATTTAATACCTTTTGAGAATTGAGTAACTTAAACCTGAGCTTCAAAAGGTTTTGTCTCAACAAATGTGTAGTGTATTTTTAGCATTTGATGAGATTTACATAATTTTTAAGAAGCATACAGGTCACCAGCTTATGTAGTTGCTTGAATTTGCAAATGTTTGATATTTGGCTGCTGATCCTGCTATAAAGTCATTATCATCTGGCTTTGGAAGTTTTGCTTGTATCTGTTGCTTTTTGGTGATGTTGTCCAGTGTTTTAAGGGTGTTTGAATCTTCCAGCTGCTTCTCCTGCGAGGTTATGCTTTCAACCATTCAGCTGATTTTGAAACAGTTCGTATGATGAAGGAGAAGCTGTGTTATGTGGGATATAACATTGAGCAGGAGCAGAAACTGGCACTGGAAACAACTGTGTTGGTGGAGTCCTACACGGTAGGTATTATTCTCAATGAGCCATTTTCTTTTTTTGCAACATGCACTTATGGTGCAATCTCTAACTACTACATTGAATGTCAGTGTGTGACTTGTACAGAAGTTAGACCCAGTGTGTGCTAAATCTTTGCATATCCCCCAGCTAACCTCTGATGGAGTGTCCTTTCTCTTTCTCATTGTCCTCAGCAAAGCTTGCATTCTCCTTTGTTCTTCTCTAGTTTTCCCTAATCTCTCGCACCCTCCCCTTCATGCTGTCTTATTTGGTGAACTGTTTGCATTTGCTTTTACCTGATTGTTTATAGCTCCGTTTCTGCTGGCTTCTGGGCTGACAGCCGTTTGGAGTGATCAGTGTTTTGCTAACCTGACGGCAGCTTAGAACTGAGTTTCAACAAGGTGCTCAGTAACTCCAGCACCTCTCCTGAACACCCTGGTGCCCCCTCAGGGAGGTGGAGTGGGGTTGCCGTGGGCCTGTGTTTAAAGCGACCATTATACCTGTGCTGCCTGGAGATTCAGCAGCTGTTACTGAATGATGGGTGAGAGGCTGGTGAGATGTTATCGTCTGCATGTCCCCAGCAAGACTCTGTTGAGTAATGGGCAAAAGTTGTTTTTATTATTTCTATTGCAGCATGTTGGCATTGTTGGAAAAACTGGCATTTATTGCCCATCCTTGAACTGAGGGACTTGTTTGGCCATTTCAGAGAGCAGTTAAGAGACAACCACTGCTGTGGGTCTGGAGTCACATGTAGACCAGACTGGGTAAGGGTGGCAGATTTCCTTCCCTAGAGGGCCTTAATAAACCCGATGGATTTTTCCAACCCATTTGAATCATTACATGGCTGCCATTTAAACTAGCTTTTAATTCTGAAATTTATTTGAATCTGAGTTTCTCCATTCACCATGGGGCTTGAACTTTCATCCCTGGGAACATTAGCTGGGTTTCTGGATTACAAAATGGGTGTTGCTATTACATCACTGCCTCCCCTTGCACATTGGAAATGATCACTCTTTGTTTCTAACTTGGAAGGTGGCAATGTGCCAACCCATTCCCACCCTCGGTCCCGAAAACCAGCTGCTCTGAATGTGCTGCAGGTGGTTACATCCCTTTTGGTTCAGGGATTGAGAGGTGGTGTCATCTGAAAGGAAGTGATAGCTTTCGCAACAACAGAGTCCAGTCAGTGCTCTCAACCCAATCCTCCCTGGATCTCTCGACTCTTGCGAACTGGTTATCTGGAAGTTTGTCTTTAGAGGCTGGTGTTGCTGGGTTTGTGTTCCTAAAGCCCAAGGTTTTTTTCAGCTTCCAGATGGCCGAGTGATAAAAGTTGGAGGAGAGCGTTTCGAAGCAGCTGAAGCCTTGTTTCAGCCTCATCTCATCAATGTGGAGGGTGTCGGTGTGGCTGAGTTACTCTTCAGTACGATTCAAGCAGCTGATATTGATACCAGGTATGTAAGCAGCTGGCATTGGGCCTATGGTTTTTGGAAGTGTGGTGTCTCCATAGTCACTGGCACCTTTACAAATGCAGTAACTTGTGCTTAGCCAGTGGCTTCCAATTCAATCTGTTTCAGGTGGTTTGTTTCTTCACTCGGAATGTTAAAGCCATTTTGTAAATTTGTACCAAGAAGCAGATGAATAGTACTCTGAACCTCTGGCCCAGTTAATTCCTTGCTGTCTGCAATTGCTCCCTCCCAGGTCAGAATTCTACAAGCACATTGTCCTGTCTGGTGGCTCAACCATGTATCCCGGTTTACCATCACGCCTGGAGCGTGAGCTCAAACAGCTGTACCTCGAGCGTGTTCTCAAAGGGGATGTCGAGAAACTTTCTGTAAGTCACACTACTATTCAAAGCGATTCTCCAAATGTCATCAGGCCTGGTTTGGTGGACTGACATAGTATGGTCTTGGTGTTACTCCAATGTGTAGAAAGTGTTGTGATCTAATTGTGCAGTTGTCCCACTCTTACCCCACGCATCCATCCTAAAATGCATCTTCCTTTGTCCTGGTCTTGACCTTGTTGTAAAAATTCTCTTGGTTTTCAAATCCTGTCTCACCTGCCCAGATATGACCAGAGAATCACAGGCACTAGTTTCTCTTCCAACAATAGTGTTCTCCGTTTTCCATTGATTTGTGACTGCTTGTTGGGATTTAAAGGCAAGTGTTAGTTTTCACACGTATGCTGGTGGCACCAATTTCTTTTGATCCCTCCACACTCGCTGAGTAATTAGCTTCCCTGTCTAATGCCCATGTTGGGTGTAGAAGTTTCCTTTAAATGCTGGGAAGATCAGTCAATGTCTCAGTCCCTTCCACCAGATCCATCCACCTCAGCAACTGTGAGCGACTGAGCTAGACTGTTCATGCCCTCGAGTGTCATGTTTGAACCCACAGTGGTCAGCTGGCCACACCCATACCATCACTGATTCTGTCTCATTTAATTTGGCCCCAGAACAGCCATTTCCACCCTGTGCTGAAACCCTCACCTATCCATTTATTTCCTCCGAGATTTGACTCTTCCTGTAGAAATCCTGGTCTCCATTAAATTGCTTCTCTTAAATTCAATGGCTGTGACCCAACTTACATCAGGTCCCATTGATTTGTTCACCCTCCATTCACCATTAACTCCCAGATCAGTGGAAGCACAAATTTACAAATCTCTTGCTGATTTTTAAACCTTGTCATACTCCTCCTTATCTCTCTCACCTCCTTCAAACCCAAAACTTGCACGACAACGGAGTGCCCCAAATTCCAGCCTCTGGATTTATCCCTGATTCCTGTTATTGGCTCTGAATTCCTCCCCCCCCCCCCCCCAAAAAAAACATACCCCTTGCCACTGCCATTCTTTTAAGATACCCTGTCAAAGGAGCCTACTTGACCAGGCTTTCGGTGTCTTCATATGTCAGGTGTTGTTTGGTAGCATTGCAGTGCACTGCCTTGGGGGTAATAAAGCCATTGAAATGCAACTGGTGATGTAATAGCGATGTACCTTCTCCCCCAGTGGCAGCAGAGGTTCAGCCCTCCGCCTGGAGGTGTTTCTAAATCCATTTAGCCATTTGCCCTCTTTGTGAATGCCTTGTCAAAATCCACCAGTGCGTCTGCTCCTGCCTTTGTTTAACCTGCCTTCACCTTCTCTTTGTTGCTCAGTGTGTAGTATTGCTGCTTGAAAATTGCCATGTGATGTTTTGTCACAAGAACTGAGTGGGATGCTTCACCCACATGTCCCTTCAGCAGCGTGACAGGGTTGGTGTTGGGTCAACCTCTTAGTGGTCTTGATAGCTGCCAGTCCTCATTCCTCCAAGCAGTGTATAATGTGGCTACATTACTGACCTTCCAACCCCGACTGCAGTAGGCTGTACAGCAGCTCCAAGAGCCTGCACGTATGCCAGTACCATTCCCAGCATTGGGTTCCTGTTTTGAAAGTTTCTGCTGTGCAGAAACCAATGAGGGAGCAGTCAATCCAAAGAACTATTTCCCAACTGAGCTGACAACCTGAATCCAGTTTTGAGTGACAGAAAAAATCTTGTCACTAAAATCTGGTTTAAAGTCAGCATGAAGCTATTGATTTGTCGTATAAACACAACCAAGTCCCTCTGCCTTTTGACAGAAGGGGCTTTGTCACTGTTACCTGGTTTTCTGTACGACTCTAGTCCCAAAACAGCAACCCCTCTCAGGAATGGCTGAGCAGACTGTTGCGATCAAGGCAAGTTGGAATGAGTTTTTATATGTAGCTGATAGCTTCCCAGAATGATTGAAGAATTCAATCAATCCATTCCTCCTCTTTACACTTAGCATGGGGGTATCATGCTTTTAACAAAAAAAAAAGGTGAGCCACAGTGCAAGTGCCACCTGGCTGCAACTCTCCACCTTCTTTGTTGCTGGGTCGGTCTGTGGGAGTGTGAAAGCTGTTACCTTAGTCTCTACAACACTGAAACAGCGCTGCTTCCTCATTCCACTGACCCCTGCACCAAGGCATGTACGTTCTGAAAACCCTGAAGATAAGAGGAGAAGTCATGGACCAATCAACCCGTTGGAATCTTTAGCATTGGCGGAGCAGATTCAAAGAACTGGAAGTTAGAGATTGGTGGGAAGCAAGATTTTTTTTTCATTGACTGCATTATTTTCACTGACAAACTTTGTTTTCCAAGTAGGCTTTTCTAATCCGTTTCCTTCAGTATCACACTTGGGAAATGAGTTATGACACAGTTCCACAGGCTGTGGTTGATATTTGATAACTCACTGCAGTGTGGGCTATTTATAGGAACGTCTTGGCACAGCATAAACTGCTGGACTCAACTGACCCTGATTGTGTGTCCCTATCTGATAGCTTTGTGTCCAGTGGGTGTGTCAGTAAACCTACTGTGGGAGGGAATCCCAGCCGATTGAGTCAGTGCACTGTGCCTTCCTGCTGAGATGTACAGCTCAGATTTGAAGGTTAAAGTTGGCAGTTAACAGTCTCTGACAAACTGCTGTGTCATGAGTCTCTAGTGATATTTAAAGAAGACTCAAGCAGGTGCTTCTTAGTGTCAGCGTCGTGCATAAACTGACTTCAGGATGCAATTAACAAATTAGAAGTACCAAAACAGTACCGGAGGCTCAAAATCAATACTTAAGACTACTTCTAAAGTTGGGCGTGGGAGGAACAAAGAGAAATTAGCTAAGTGATTGTTCAAATGACCGGGCAGTGGATTTAAATGATGTTGGCATGGTGTGAGAAATCAAACCTAGGTTTAAACCTATACTCACTGACTTTTGCTCCCATTCAGAAATTCAAGATCCGTATTGAAGATCCACCTCGGCGCAAACACATGGTGTTTTTAGGAGGAGCTGTCCTTGCTGACATCATGAAGGACAAGGATAGTTTCTGGATGACCCGACAGGAATATCAGGAGAAGGGGGTGCGAGTCTTGGAGAAACTTGGAGTGACTGTTCGATAAATTCACATGCTCATTTCGGTCCAACGGTTCTCACTGCTTTTTTTGTTATTTCTTGCTCCTCTTTAAATCATTTGACTGTTTGACCTGGAGAAGCTTCTGCCCTTTTGACTCCTGGGGTCAGCTTTTTTTTTTTGTTCACTGGTACTGCTGGTTTCCTGGGAGAGCTTTCTTCCATATCTGTCAACTTCCCGGAATTGTAAAAGCATCCAACTTGACCATTTCCTTACAAACAGAAAAAAGGGTGTAGGGGCTGGTAGTGGAGGGAGGGAGGGTGGATTTGGGAAAAGGCTGTCTGCCAAGGTGTGACAGTCCTGTTGGCACTTCAAGAACCTCCTGTAGGTCGTAGCTGCAACTGTAGTGTTGGACTGTTCACTGTCTGTAGAACACAACCTAGTTTGATGCTCTGGCTCAGAGGGACCACCACACTCAAAGTTGTCTTTTCAAAAAGCAGCTTTCATGACCACTGCCTCGCAGTGGTTAGTGCTGTGACTTGATGCATTTTAATATAGATTCACTTCCTGGAAGTAGGGCTGGAGTACAATGTCAGTGTCCTTTTCTTGTTTTAAAACAAGCCTTCATTGTAGTGTCTGGGATGGGGTTGCGGTAGTGAATAGCAAAATTTGGGTTTGGAGATTTTTGTGTTGTGGGATGTTTAAGTGGTAAATGCCAGCTAGCCTGATTTAACTCTTATGTTGCTTCATCTTTAAAACAATGGTATGCAGTGCTGCACATTTCTGATAATTGGAAAGACGACAAATGTGGCAGTGGATGGGCAAAAATCTTCATTTGGTGCAAGGCCTCAGCAACAAAACCTTGTATAACTGAAAGGGACTGGGTTCCCTGGTATTAGATTTAAAACGTTTGTAGCTATGTTCACTAAAATTAAACCTATATTATATAAATATATATAAAATATGAGAAGCTAGAACTTATAAATTGATAGAGGTGATATTTAAGTCGATCAGCGCTCCACTTATTCATGAAGTGCTTCATGTTCGGACTCATTAAACATTTAAGGGGAAATTGCAGCATGTACAATTACACAGTGCCAGAGGCGTCTTTATAACTTGGATCTCTCTTTACACACAAACTGCGAAAAAACAAAATAAAGCAGTGATTTGTAGATAATTGTGCATACATTGTTTAAATTGGTCTCATTGAGTTGGATAAGGTAGGAAACATAAAGCTTCACAGTGTCATAGAGTTGGAGATTTGGATAAGATTGAGCCCATTTAGTCCATTGCTCTTCTGTTATTAACCCACTGACCTAAACTCTCTGCTGCACTTCACCTGTAGCTTTGAACATTGGTTTCTCTTGTTGCTTATCCAACTCCCTCTTGAATGTGACTGACTTAGCTTCAGTGACTCCTTGTAAAATGCATTCCATATTCTGATTTGATTGGGTGGGTGGGTGGGGTGGGGGGTTGGAGAAAGATGCTTTCTACCATTGCAGTTCTTTTAGAACTATCTGAACAGTATAAATTTTGGTGCCAAACTTCTCAATCTGTTATCTGCCAAACTTCATTTTAAAACTTGCAGCTGAGGATCTGTATCCAACCTTTGACAAGCCTGGTGTGCCTGTTTGTATGTGAGGGGAGGGAGGAATGCCACCTTTTTCAGAAAAGTCAGGTGAATTGCATACAAGCTGTTTGGGTGTTCGTAAGTGAGCTCAAAGCCATTCAGAGTCCCCTTCAAATTGTTTTAAAGAGATGTTATCTGCTGACCTAACAGCTCTAAATGGCTGAATTAGCAAGGTCCATACCCACATATCTTTTTTCAATTATCTTTGATCTTTAATAAAGTTTAATTTGAGTTACCCTCATTATCTTCGCTTAAACCAGCACTGTTTAAAAATGAGTAAACTGGTGAGTGTTGTTTGAACGTTGGTTTTTAATGGTTGCTCTGTTTCCTAAAAATGTATTGTGCAACTTTCAGAACCAAAAGTTGAGCGAGCAATTTGTGCAAATGATTGCTATTAAAATAGTACAAAGTTGGCCACAGAAATATTGTTAATCTGTGATCTTTTGTACGTGAGCTGGTTTCCTGCACCTGTTGTGGTTTCACACTTGCTTCAGGAGCACTGTCAAGCTTGAGAAGATACATCCCCTCGACTGTAAAAACCAAATCCAAAAGCTGCCTGTGGACTAGCAGACTATTACCCATCAGAGTAAATCATCAGGAAGCCTGGAATTGAGTCTCCTTTGAAAACTTCCTTTTTTTATTAAATCAGGGATTTTTCACATGCAAGGTGAATTTAATGAGTGCATTGTGATAACTGGTCCATCTGAGTGCGTGGTTTGATTGACCTCTGTTGGCTCTGTAGCTTGAACACTAGCTACAGTTGCTGCCTGTCTCCGATGTCGAGAATTATCACCAGAAGTGGGATCAGTGGGAATCTGACACCAGGGTAAGTTTACAGCTTCATGTTGTACCATTGTCCCGTGTTACCAGTTTACAGTTCAGTGGTTCAGATCAAGAGCCACTAGACTTGAAACGTTAACTCTGCTTTCTTCCAAATGATGCTGTCAGACCTCTTGAGTTTCTCCAGCAATCTCTCCTTTTGTTTCAGATTTCAAACATCTGCAGTTCTTTGTTTTTATTTTACTGCTGTCCAGTGGTAATGGGTTTTCGTTCTAAAATTATTTCGCCAGTGAATTTTGTGAACAATATGCTTCACGTTCATTACAAATCTCGCATGTGTGTAAGACCTTTGCTCTGTCAATACTTTTGTCTCTATCTGGGAATTTTCATGTATGAAAGATTTGGGTGTGTTCATATAGCTCAGATTATTTGAGACAGTAACAGATTTTACAGAATTGGAGTCTTTAAAAACCAAATTTCTAGCAAGCGCTATGTAATTTTCAATGGTACTGAAACATTAAACATACATATGCTGGCTGTGTAGGCAGCTAAATGGTGAGATGTCCAAAGCATAGCTGCATGAAATACCCATGATGAGAGTGATTGTACGTGTGCATCTGTTTTAAGATACCTCCTGATATTGCAAAGCAAACTGTGTGCAAGCTTTGCTGGGTCAGCGCACAGTTTCTGCAGTGGTCTTACACAGGCATGGCAATAGAAGGCCGGAGTGTCCGTCAGAATGCTTGCATTCCCTGGTCTGGGGCAGCATTCTAACTATTAAACAATGTTTGTTTAATAATCGATATGAATAAGTCAACCACCATCTTATTGCCCAGAGCACGGGCGGCACAGTAGCTCAGTTGTTAGCACTGCTTCCTCAAAGCACTCGGGACCAGTCTCAGGAATCGAACCTGGGAATCGAATCCTCCGTCTGTGTGGAGTTTGCACATTCTCCCTGTGTCTGCGTGGGTTTCCTCCCACAGTCCAACGATGTGCAGGTTAGGTGGATTGGCCATGCTAAACTGCCCATAGTGTTCAGGGATGTGTAGATTAGGTGCGTTACAGGGGGATGGGTCTGGGTGGGATGCTCTGAGGTTCAGTATGCACTTGTTGGGCCGAAGGGCCTGTTTCCAAACTGTAGGGATTCTGAGAATCCAGATTCTTTCAATTTACCACCTGTCAACTGTTGAATTCAAATTGTCCTTGTGCTAAACTTATTTTTCTTTTTGTCTGCACAGAAAAATAAAAATGATTCTTTAGTCCCTTGTGTGCCAGCTCTGAGGTGAGGGGATTGTAGAAACTAAGGGTTGGGAATGTGGGGTGGGATGTGTGTGGGATTTCAGACCCCTGAAAATATTACATGTGAACAAGTCGACTCTTGCATTTAGCTTAAATTCAACTCCAGTTTTACATTGTATACATAATCCCTGCCCTGTTACTTGTTTGATTGTTAACTAATTGTGAAACAAAACCAGACTCAATGTTGGAATTAAATTTCAGAAGGAAAATGGCACATTTTTCAGCTATGCAGTACACAGTTGTTTGTCATGGTGTTTTTAACTTTGTATTTTCTTTTGTACTTGTTAAGATGTGAGCACAGGAAATAAAGGATTTGTAATCTCAATTCCCCAATGAGGTCTGAGCATAGATAAGCTGGGTGCACAGTACAACTCCCTCAACTTTGTCCCAAATCACTGGTGCAGTCTCGTTGATTTTGCTAAGTACCAGCCAGTACTGCGCACCCCTCCGAATCTGGATTCTGTGTTAGACACTTGATCATAAACCCTGAGCCAATGCTCTAGTACAAGATGAATGCTGCTTTGGTGGGCTGCAGATGTTAAACTAAGGTCCTTTCTCCTGCCTCTGGATACAAGGTGTTCCGTTGTACAGTTTCAAAGCAAGGAGATATCCCTGGCTGACATTTCTCCCCTTCATTACTGCAAAAAAATCTGTTGTTGGTGAGAGCTAGCTGTGACCGAAAAGTTGCTGATTTTTTTGGCTGAACTGCCCGCACGAGTACCAATGTAACACACTGATATATCCTGAGGTTAGAAAATGTATAATGAGAGATCTAGCTCTGCCTGCCCTTCCCCTGAAAGCCGCAGAATGTGATCCCATTTGGAGTGGTTTTTAAGGCTCTCCATCTGTCACAGATGAGTGTTGTGATTTGTAATCCCACAGCTATTCAGTTTCCCCAGAAATAAATGTTTTCTGAATTAGAATAACACTTTCAGCTGCAACTTCAATCTTTTCTCTAATTTTGTACGGAGCTTTTTGACAAATCTTGTACTCGTTTTGTTCATGTCTGTTCCTCTGTCCCCCCCCCCCCAACCCCAACATCATTAATGTTGCCGGTTAACCTTTGTGTACCTGCTTGAAAGCTGTCATTAAGTAACTTCGTACAGGCATTTATAAGCCAATACCTTCACTCTGTAAATTTCCGTTGAATTTACCTAATGAACGCTGGCTGCAATTTACTGTTGGGCAGAGCCTGTGATCTGGAGGAAGTGAAACTTTTCTTTGGGTACCTTTACAAAACTTGACATTGACTTGCATGTCTTTCAATCAACACTCCCCAAGACTAGGAACCTTGTCCTGAGATGACTACAGTGTTCTTGGTAAGGAGCTGGGTGATGTCACAATAGTTTTCATGGCCCTTGTTTCAGTCTAGCTGGTGTTTGGGTAGTTTATACACATGAGTTCATGGGTTAAAACTAAATTGTGTGCACCAGTGTGGTACATGGCTTGTTTTAACTTGGCTACTTTTATAGCTGTCAAGCAGAATCAAGTCACCCATTGAACAATTGGAAACAGCAATTATTTTCATTATTCTTTTGTTAGTGTTTTGATCCTGTGGGTGAAAATGTCCTGTATAAATGGGTTAGTTTCACCAAGAAATGATGTTGGGGGGGGCAGCTGCAGGAAGAAGAGGAGGAACTGGATGCTCTGCAACTTTCTACTGTGGCTTTGTCGTATAAACGTAAGTAACAAGAGTGCCTTTCATGGCCCTGTGTGAGCATTGTTCAGAACGTGCTTGAACAGGGCAATGCAGGAATGTCTGCTAATGGTTATTTTTCATCTGTTTGGGTGGCTAACAATACTGTACTGTATCATGAAAAATTATTTAATCTATGGATTAAAACCATCATATTTTGAGCATGGCGTAATGCTTTATTTACACTGTCACATGAAGGGTACACCAGCCTCTGACCAGGCAGAGGTTAATGTATCTAAATTGCAGGCATCTGTATGCAAAGGCCAGTTCAGGTTTGTCTGTGCAAAAGCAGTCGTTGTGAACCCTGTGACTAAATTGACAGTTTCTTCCTCCCTCTGCTTCAGCCTGCACTGCAACAGCTGTCTTGCATTTAAGAATATTTTAGAAATAAAGATGACTTTCACAGTGGACAGAAGTGAGGAGAAAACCTTGATACAGGAGCAGTCTCATGCCATGTTAGAGCGAGATGGGCAGGATCAATGGCAGCCTGCTTTTCAGAAACTTCAGTGTGTCAAAGCAGGCTGTTTGACCCACTGTGTCTGTATCAGATTGCTGAATAATCAGACCCCCAGCCATTCCCTCTGAACTTGCACATCTTCCTTCCCAAACAGCAGCCTCGCTCCCTTTTCAAAGCTTCATTTGAACCTGTCTCCTCCTCATGCTTCGACAGCACATTCCAGATCCTAATCACTTACCCTACAAAAAAGTGTTTTTTTTTAGATTTAACACCGTATGGTGCTGGATGAACACAGCAGGCCAGACATCATCAGAGGAGCAGGAAAATCGATGTCTGAGGTCGGGACTCTTCTTCAGCAAGCCAGGCTGGTTTCTGAGGAAGGGTCCCGACCTGAGTCGTCAATCTTCCTGCTCCTCTGATGCTGCCTGGCCTGCTGTGTTCATCCAGCACCATACTGCGTTATCTCTGACTCCAGCATCTGCAGTTCTTGCTATCTCTTATTTTCAGATTTGTTTCTCTTACAAATTAACTGTACACACCCATTTTATTTGTTCATCTAAGGGTTGTGGGTGTCACTGGCTGGCTAGCATTTATTGCTCGTCCCTAGTTGCCTTTGAGCTGCAGTCCATGTGCTATGGGTTGACTCTCAATGCACTTAAGGACTGAATTTTACCCTGTGAGTTTGAAGGAACAGTGATGTTTCCAAGAACGAATGAGTGGCTTGGACTTTGCAGGAGGGTTGTTTTCCCATGCTGTCACTGAAGCCTTGAATTTATCTGTCATATCCCAAGCATTTACCATCGGAATTCATTTTCCAGTGCAGTTTTCGCTGAGATAAGCAAAGTTGTAATTAAGCCAGAGCTGAATCCATGGTCTGTCTCTCGTAAAGACCCTAGCGGCCAGCCCATTCATACCCTCAGCTGTTCCAGTGCACTCAGCTGACTACTCCAGCTTCCATCCTCTGTAAACCATCTCACTCAAAACAGCACTGTTCTTGTGTCCTGTCCCTTTGTCCAACCCCCTTCTGTCCTCCTTCTGTGATGTTGGCTTCTTGGCCCTCAACGTGCTATTGATGGTCTGTTTCCTTGGGGCAACCTGAAACTGCTCATTGGCAGGAGCACTCTGGAAAAAAAAACTGTGCGCCCAACCTGTGGCTTGACATTGCCAGCACACAGTGGGCTGTGTGTGTTGAACATCTTGGGAGTTATTTGTTTTGTGTAAACTCTCTTGGCCTCGTCCATTGTCAGCACCAGCTGGATGTGTTCAGTTATACTGCCAAATGGCTGAGTGACCTTTGTTCCTTTAGTTATTGTGCGTTTTAATGGACTTTAGATATCCTTCATTTGTAGTATTTCTGTTTCCATTGGGGGCATGGTGTCAGAGTTCTTACAGCACCAAAAGAGGCCATTCATCCTGTGCTAGCCATTGAAACCCATGTTCTAGCATTTGTCCTGTGGCCCTATTTGCTCTGCTCTGGTGTTTCTAGCCTCCTGTGAATACATAAATTCCTTAAGGATTTCTGTCTCTACCACCCTTCTGGGCAGTGAGTTGCAGACACTGCACCCCTTGAAGTGAAAACTTATTTTCCAGAAATCCCTTGTAAACCTAACGTTACAGATTACCAGGTGGAAACCTTAAAACCATGCGTTCCCCCCCCGCCCCCAAACACCATCCCAGTTATTGACCCCTGTGCTAAGGGGAAAGCATTCCTCCAAAACGCACCACCTTGCACTGTTTGGGATTAAATTCCATTTGCCACCATTCAGCCCATCTAGATTATCCTATAGTTGGAAGTTTTCCTCCCCACTGTTTTACCACACCACCAATTTTCATGTCATCTGTGACCTGGCTGATCATACCCACTACAATCAGTCTAATTCATTAATGTGCATCAATACCACTGGACATAAGCTTCCAGTTGTAAAAGCACCCTTTGACCACCACACTCTGCTTCTTGTCACAATGTTAAGTTTGGAACCTTTTTACCAAATTGTCCTGAATCCCATGGGCTCTAGCTTTTTAAACCAGTCTACCATGTGTACCGTGAGTATACTTTGTAAAAAGCCTTGAAGTCCATGTAAACTACACTACCCTCACCCACTGGCATGGTTACCTTGTAAAATCCAATAAAAGATTGATAGACATTATCTCCCTCCTGACAAAGCCAGGTTTAGTTGAAATCACAAGCTTTTGGAGACTAACACCTGAAGGAGTGAGACTCTAAAAGCTTGAGTTTTCAAGTAAGCCTGTTGGACTAACTTGGTGCTGTGTGATGTTTGAGCTGAGTTCGGTGAGCCTGTTAGATTGTGTCATTACTTTCTTGTTCAAACCAGTGAAGTCACCCCTGTTCAACCATTAAGTAACAAATTGCTTTCAGATATGCCTCTGAAGTATATACAGTCCTGCCCCATCCAGTTTAACCAGTCAAAATAGCCTAAAGCAACTGTTATTAGCATTTGTTTTCAAAAGATGAAGATTGAGCAGCAATTTATCTAATTGCTACAATGAGCACATGAACATTGGCAACTCCTGTCCACAAAGGAAGTGTTTAGAATGTTCAAATAGATTCAAGTTTGTTAAACTTTGTCTCTCAAGGAAATGGTTAAGACTGCCCTTCCTTTCCAACAGCTTGTGTTGCTCATGACCTGGTTATATACTTGGTACAGATTGAATCTGAGATGGCTCCTCTAACAATGTCAAACTGCTCCTCCCCACCCCAGTACCAATCCTTCAGAGCAAGAGCGACAGAGATACCATTTTCCAGGAGTTTCTTGGTGGACACTTTTTTGTTCCAGTTGTGTGAAGGCTTTAGGACCCTGAAGCAGCACATATTTCAGCATTTTATCTTAATGTATGATTTGTCTCATGTAGAAACCCAAATCTGAAGGCAGTTCTTAACCTTGCTTTCTTGCCAACTTGTCTGTCTTGAACCCAATCACAGTGAACTTGGCTATAAAACTGTGATAAAGATTTCTGTATATGAGCAGTGAAACTCTGACGTGCTCTGTTATTACTGTGGCCTTGACATGTTCTCAACTCTTGTCTCATTCTCATTCTCCTTTTAAAATTATCTACTTGTATTCCACCCCCCACCCCCCGCTGTTTCTCCCCGATGTGATCTTCTCCATCTCTCTAGCTTTTAAACAGAAGCTTGTGTTTGAAGAATAATCTACCACAGTGGCACCTCACGGATCACAGTGGGAATATGTTGAAATATTGGCATTGCAAAATAATTCTGACAGGTGTTCCAGATTTTTGGGATGTTTAGGATGCATAGGAAAGCTTTACAAGATACTCGCCTCTGATGTACTTGTTTAAATTTGACTAAAAACCAACTTGGATAGTCTCAATATATTGCATCTTATCTTGTCCATTTTTCTCAGTACCTCTTGTCTATGTTTTAGTATCCAAATTATAACTGATACATGAAGGAGAGAAATCTGCTTCAGCGTTTTCTAGTTGTTTAGTTACTGCACGTTTTCCCACCATTTGGGATGTTGAATATTCTGAAACTATTGCCCCTGAATTACTCCCTGTCCAAGGATAACCTTGGGTTCTAGTTCAGCATCTGCCATTATCTTCCTGGGAAATTACACTAAAATGGAAATGTTGAAGGGTGAACGTTTGCTGAACTGGTTTCAACTGTGATTGAAACCAAAGACTTTTGACCCCTGATCCACCACCTCCCATGTCCTTATCCCTTCACCCCAATGATCCAGCTCACATCCTTCAGCAATCCACTCTGCTCATGGGGGAGCCTGGGACCAGACTGCACAGCCTCAGAATAAAGGGGCACCAATTTAATACTGAGATGAGGAATTTCTTCTGAGGGCTGTGTCTTTGGACCTCCTTGCCACAGAGAGGGGTGTGGGGGCAGTGTCCTTCTGTATATTTAAGGCTCAGGTTCTTGATTGTTTGGGGAATCAAGCATAACGTGGGGTAAGACATGAAAATAGACATGAGAAATGTTGGCTCAGTCATGATTCTATTGAATGGTGGAGCAAGCATGAGCTGAATGGCCAACTCCTGTTCTTATATTTTATGACCATCCTGCTCCATTTAACTCAACTTTTGTAACTCCATTTTGCTGATTTTAATTTCTCCTCCTTTACCTGCTGTGCTGTGACTGCTGTAGGGCCTTAAGCTCCAGCCGGCCCTCAATCTCTGCCTCCTTTTAAAGTACTTCCTACAGCCTCTCTGTTTGGCCAAGCCCTTGATCATCGCTTCTGACTTCTCCCAGTGTGACTGGTTCAAGCTTGCTCTGATGCAGCTCTTTATCACCCTTGTCAGGTTTTAAGTTGCTTTGTAAACAAGTTGTTTCCTGTTGCTTTGGATGTGACCCTGGGGTGAGGGGGTGCTAATACAAAGTGATTGGTACATGAGTTGGTGCCAGTGGATTTTTGAATTGTACAGTCTGTCTTCCCCTGTGATATTCTCACACGAACTTTCCTGAAAGAGTCCCTAGTTACCCAGTGACCAGTAAGTTATTGGCCAAGCTAATCAGCTTTGTGATCAGTGAAGTTTTCTACTCCTTTTAAAGTAAATTTCTCAATGATTTAAGCAGTCCCCAAAAAATGTCATAAAGTTCCATTCTTGTAATTTAAGATCATAAGACATAGGAGTGGAAGTAAGGCCATTTGGCCCATCGAGCCCACTCCGCCATTTAAATCATGGCTGGGCATTTCAATTCCACTTCCCTGCACTCTCCCCGTAGCCCTTGATTCCTTGTGAGATTACGAATTTATCGATCTCTGCCTTGAAGGCATCTAACATCCTGGCCTCCACTGCACTCAGTGGCACTGAATTCCACAAGCCCACCGCTCTCTGGCTAAAGAAATGTCTCCTCATTTCCGTTTTAAATTGACCCCCTCTAATTTTAAGGCTGTGCCCACGGGTCCTAGTCTCCCCGCCTAACGGAAACAACTTCCCAGCGTCCACCCCTTCTAAACCATACATTATCTTGTAAGTTTCTATTAGCTCTCCCCTCAGCCTTCTAAACTCTAATGAGTACAATCCCAGGGTCTTTAGCCATTCATTGTACGTTAAACCTACCATTCCATGGATCATCCGTGTGAATCTCCGCTGGACACGCTCCAGGGCTAGTATGTCTATTAACAAGGCCGAGGTAAACCATTACAGGCTCCAGAACAGGAGTAAACCATTCAGCCCCTGTGGCCCCTGATCATTATGTCCATCTTTGTCAAATTTTGGATTGATTTAGATTTACTGCTTGGGGTGTTTTTAATTTTTTTACAAACAGATCAAACAATAGTGTCTGTCACGATCAATCAAGTCGAGGACCAGGCCATTCAGCCCAGCTGGGCTATGCTGGTGTTTCCACATGGGAATCCTCCTAGTGCTCAATAGTCTGGAGGTGCTGATTCTCAAGACTGATAATAAGACAGCTACTGATGAACTCCCCCAAGTTAATTCTTCTCAGCAAATTAGAAAATCGATTTAAAACCTAGCCAATACTAACTCCATCAAAAAACATTGCTTTTCTTTAGAATCTACAGTCATAGATTAATCATTACAGGAAGAAGTAAAATAACTGGCGAATCACAAGATGTCAAAGGTGTTCTCGAGTCAAATGAGGTTCGTGTGCCAGTACAGTCAGTAATCAGGAAGGTGAATTGAGTGCTAACCTCTCATGAGGGGAGTTGAACATAATGTTCCACTTCAGTTATGCAAGACATTAGGGAGATCACCTCATGTTTTGTGTGCAGTTTTGGTCTCCTTAGTTAAAGAAAGATATAAATAAATTGGAGGTGGTTCAGATGAAATTTACAGGTTTTGGTATCTGGAGTGAGTAGTCTGTTTTATGAGGAAAGGTCAGACAGACTGAGCTTGTTTCCACTGGAGATCAGTGTGTGAGGGGTGACTTGAAAGCATATAAGACCCTGAATTGTCTGGACAGGGTGGCGGTGGAAAGGGTGTTTTCACTTGTGGGTCAGCCCAGAGCCAGGGGCCGTAATTTTAAAATTATCGGTCACACTTTCAGGGCAGAAATGAGGATTTTTTTTTTCTGTTGAGGGAGTTTAGAACTCGGTAGGTTACACCTTACAAATATAACATGACTGGCCTGTTCATGTGAGTTTTCAGAACTGCATTGCGAAGAGTTCAAATAAAGGAACACCTCACAGTAGTGGAAATCCCTGGAGTGTTGCTCAGAAGCTTCCCTTCAACATCCCCCAAGTTCCATTGCAAGAGGAGGCTGCTGTCTCTGTGCCAAAGGGACCAGTGCGAATGTGTATGGAATAAGAACATTTCCCATCTCTATGACAGGGTTTACTGCCCAAAAAATGTGGCGTCTGTATTTTCTCTGAAAAAGATACAAACAAGCGGCAGTTTGAAGCTGAGAACTTATTGGTTCATCTCTGCATGCAATGACATGCACTGTTGAAAATCATGTTCTGATATTTCTGCCCAGGTTGTGTGCTGGGAGTTGGATCGAGAGTTTGTAATTACAAGGCAATCCCTCCTCTGCTTTTCCCGCTGCCCTATATTTTCTGTGTTCCACATCTCTCCAATCTGTTCAAAATCGTGTCATTCAGAAACTTGGCACCAACATCCCCCTCCTTCAATCACGGGCAATGGGCCAACTCTGCAAAGGGTGTGTTTTATCTGCAGTTAGAACTTTGATCCTCAGATCAGAACATGTCTCACTCGTAGGAAAGTCATCCAAAATTTCTCCCCTCCCAATGCAACCCTTAAGTCAGTACATCCCTTAAAACAATGTGCCCGCACGATTTGGCTCACTGTCTCATCTTTGAGAATGGTTTATCTGTTTTGTTCCTACAGCAGTGCAATCTCATTCCATCCATCAGTGAGTAACAAGACTGAGCTCAGGGGAGGGCCTGAAGCTTATGAGCATTTGCAGAAGGGAATTGTTTGGTAAGGCCAATTCTTCAGACTTTTTTTGAACAGATTAGAAAGTGGCGGATGACGACTCTGTGGGCTCAGAGTTACCACTCTTGGATTGCAGTATCCCTGGCTCTGATTTTAGGTGCAAGATGTGAGATCTGTGATCTCTTTACAAACTCTTGCTCCTTCAAAGGTTTCTCAAATCAGCCCCCTCTTTTCTGGCAGTGTGAATGTGTCACTTAATCAGCTTCATTTTCAATTGCGCTTGTCTGCCCCCTCCCACATTATTTTCTGTTTGGTTTTTCTTTTCTATGCCTAGAGTGAAATTATGCTACATCTTTGGATAAGAGCTAAGTGTAATATCCCCAAGTTTGCAGATAGCATAGCACTGGGTGGGAGGCTGAGCTGTGTGAGGAGGATGCTAAGATGCTTGAGTGTGATTTGGACAAGCTGAGTGAGTGGCTAAATATATGGCAGATGCAAATTACTGTGGACCACACCTGGAGCATTGTGTGTAGTTTCGGTCTCCTTGTCTGAGGAAGGATGTTCTGTCTCTGGAGGAAATGCAATCAAGGTTTACTAGACTGAAAGTTTTTAACGTCATCAAATTTGTAAACACAGACACTGGAAGACAGACTAATGAGCATCTGTGAAAAGGCAATTCTAATCTAAGGTCACTGGGGATCTCAGTGAATGTGCTCGGGCTCTCTCGCGCTCTCTCTCTTACCCCACCCCCACCCCCCTCCCAACAGATGCTGCACTGACCTACTGAGTATTTCTGGCAGTTTCTGTTTTTTATCTTTATTCCATATGAAAGGCTTGGCCTAGATCCCAGTGATCACCACAACATGTTTCCAACTGGCCTTGCCTGTTCCAGGAATCAAACCTACCCACGGCTGTCCCAATATACTCATACATCTTAAAGACATTTCCTTTGGGATAGATAATACAAATTGTAGAGAGCCTGTAACAGTGATCTGTTGTGATTAATAACTCCTACACAGAGACAGAGGAAGTGAATGGTTTTCTTTTCTGGCTTCACTTGGTTGAGGTGGGAACATGTTGTGGGCACAGTAGTGAATAAAGAAATGTTTCTGGTTCAGGAGGAGATCAAGAGTTTGTGAATTAAGCTGGGTGTTCTGACAAAACATCTGCAGAGAGAGAGAAGCTTCGGCTTGTTTTGTGATTTCTCATTGAGACTGGGGGTGGACCTCAGGGCTACCAATGAGAAAACCACAAACCTTTCAATTGCTGTACAGCTCAACTGTTCCATTGATCAGCAACTGCCTTAGAGACCTCCCTTTCTTATTGCAATTCCAGCTTCTTGTGATTTACCAGATGACGAGAATTCAGCAAGTCACTTTTTAGATCAGTGAACTCATGGAGGCCAGAGTTAAAGAGCAGATGTTTGATGTGGAGATCTCATGAGAGGTTTGCACAGAGTAAATAGAGAATGTTTCTCCCTCAAGGTGGTTAATGAGAGCACAGGTTTGAAGTAATTAGTGAAATAAGCAAAAGTGAGAGAAAGCTTTAGTGCACAATCTGTGGCAGGAATCTCCATATTCACTGACGGATAGTATGGTGGAAGCAGGTTCAATCAATGCATTCAAAAGGGGCTCAGACTGAGAGCTGAGAAAGACCAGTCTACAGGGTTATGGGCTACTCACAGCTTCAAGGGAGCATGGGTTATAGAGAAAAGTCACTGTCTCATTTTGCAATGTGGCACAGGCACTATAATAGTTTTGTAAATGAGAATTGGAGAATGGGCTAATGATCTTGCTGCAAATAACAAATCTTTTGGGTTTTTTATTTACTAGTTTTTCCTTCCACTTCTGCTTTTGTTCTTGCCGTCTCTTCAAGGTGTGCTGACTAACGCTAGAGCTCTCCAGCATTAGACTGACTGCAGCAGAATCTCTGGTATGTGTTACTGTCTGAGGAAGGACCACAAATGCCAAACACTGCCCTTGCACCCCATTCACAGGGGAACAAATTGCGGGAAAAGCTCAGCAGGTCTGACAGCACCTGTGGAGAGAAGTCAGTGCAGTCACACTTATCCAATTCTCTATCATCAGGCAGTCTGTGTAATTGCTCTGAGCTCAAGGAGCAGTTTGGGACAACAAGCATCAGCATTGTCATGGAGTTTCAGGACTCAGATTTAACTGTTTCCCTCACCACAGTTGCTGCTGAATTTCTCCAGTGTTGTTTGTTTCAGCCTGCACTGGGGAAGAGAATTCCAAAGACTGATGACCATGGCAGAAAAGAATTCCTCAAAAAGGGAAATTTCATCCACACAATCACTTCTGAAGACAGGTATTCCTAGCAAGCTGACAGATGGAGATAGCCTAACATCAAAGTCCATTGGGTAATCGGGAAGATGAATGGAACATTGGCCTTTGTTTCAAAGGGAATGGAGTATAAATGTAAAGAGGTTTTGCTAAAACTGTATGACACCAGTCAGACCACAGCTGCAGTACTAGCAACCACTTGGGGCCCCCTATCTGATGTTGGGATATACTGGCATTGGAGACAGACCAGAGAAGGTTCAGTCCGATCCTGGGTATGGAGAGATTTGTTGGAGTTTAGAATAACGAGTGCTGACCTTATTTGAAATGTTCAAGATTCTTGGGGGACTTGACAGGGTTGATGTCAAGAGGTTTGCTTGCCCTTGCGGGGCAGTCCAGCGCCAGAAGGACGACATCTCACAATAAGGGGTCACACGTTTAAGGTAGCGATGAGTAATTTCTCCTCTCTGCGGGGAGTGAATCTGTGAAATTCTTTACTGCAGGGGCCAGTTAGGTGTTGGTTATTACGTATATTTGAGAGTGATACAGATTTTTAACCAGGTGGGGAATCAGAGGTTTTCAATATAATGGGTAGGCTGGATATAGTTGCCACGGAGCGCAGCAGAGGTTGGGACGTTAAATGTCTTCAAGGCAGAGATCGATAAATTCTTGATCTCACAAGGAATCAAAGGCTACAGGGAGAGTGCAGGGAAGTGGAGTTGAAATGTCCATCAGCCATGATTACTGGGGAATGGACTCAATGGGACGAATGGCCTTACTTCCTCTCCTATGTCTTATGACCTTATCATTCAGCCCCTTCAGCATTGTGCGATCATGGTTGATATTAGGCCTGCAAAGCTGTTAATGCTCAAAAAATGAAGAACACCACATGTATACACTGGAAGTGGTTCAATTGAGATGTTTAGGAGGGATATTTGGATGGAGATGGTGTGGAAGGGTATGTGCGTAAAGCAGAAGATTGGCAGAAAGTAATGATGCTTGTTTAGTGTTCCACTGCAGACACAATGGGCTGAATGGCCTCAGTTTTATAACAATTCAGTGATGTGGACCTCGTTCAGAAATCTGAGTAGATTAGCTCGTTGGTTCCTGGTTCTAGCATAGATGCTGTTGCTCGATAGTAGGAACCAAAAGATGAATGAGATGTTCAGTGTAGTTTCTTTCATCTCACTGAGCTCCCTGGAGGGAGCAGAATGACTTGCTGCACTGTCTCTAGAGACTGTGCTGGAGTAATTCCAGAATTTCAACAGGGAAACCTCTAATTTCATTGAAAATGAGAGCAGCCAACCAGCTAGCATCTGACTTCCTGGATCCTGCAGGAATATCTTGCTCCTGACTGCTCTTTGGAGCTGTTGCAAGAAAGCAGAGAAACCCAATTTGTCACTGAATTTCTTTTGTCAATGGATTTGTTCCTCTCTTCTGGGGCCTGGTAAGAAATCCCTTTCCGACTTCTCACTTTAAACTAAGCCCCATCACTAGGGCCTTGTCAGCTGGCAAGCTGCAATATTAAAGAAACATTTGTTGACAAATAGAGTTCCTGCCACGTTAAAGGGGCCTCCTGTTAACAGGAATGTTTGCTTAAAGGGAACATTTACTTAGGCTCACTCACTCATTCTCAGTCTATCCTGCAATGTTGACTTAATTGGAAAGACTGAAATAACACCACAGGCTTGTGAATATTAAGAAGTCTTCAACTCCTCATAAAATAAATAAACAGCAAAAAAAAACAGCTCATTTATCCTCTTTTTGAAAGGGTTAAGTGTTGTGATTCAGAAGAAGGCCATTCACCCTGTTATGCCTACCCCATTTCTGTTCCTGGTGCTAATCTCCTGCCTTTTCCTCCTATCCTGCCTGACCAAGGTCAGCAATGTTTCTTTTAAACATGTGCCTCTGATCATCTTCCATTGGTCTCAGATTAAAAGCAAAGAGGCAGGGAGCTATACAGCATGGAAACAGATTTCAACTCATCCATGCCCCCTGGATGTTCTAGATAAATCTAGTCCCATTTGCTAACATTTTGACCTATATCCCTCTTAAACCCTTTCTAATCATATATCCCATCCAGCTGGCAGCTCATTTCATCCAATTACCACTCTCTTGCTCCCGCGGTCCTTTTCGACTCTTTCCCTCTCACTGCACACCTATGCCTACTGATTTTTCCCACCCTGGGGAAAATACTTTGTCTATTTACTCTCTCCATGCCCCTCATGATTTTATAAACCTTGATAAGGTTCCTCCAACGCTCCAGGGAAAATAGCTCCAGCCTGTTCAGCCTCTCCCTGTAGCTCCATCCCTGGCAACACCCTTGTTAATCTTTTCTGCACCCTCAGGTTTTATAACCCCCTTCCTATAGCAGGTAGATCAGAATGGAACACAGTATTCCAAAAGTGGCCTGAGCCCATGTCCTGTACAACTGCAACATGACCTCCAACCCCTCTGCTCAATGCACTGATCAATAAAGGCGAGCGTACTAATGCTGCCTTCCCTTTCCTGTCTACCTGGAACTCCACTTTAAAGGAACACTGAATCTGTATTACAAGGTCTCTTTATTCAGCAACACTACCCAGGACCTTACCATTAAGTGTCTAAGTCCTGCCCTGATTTGCCTTTCCAAAATGCAGCATCTCACATTTATCTAAATTAAACTTCATCTGCCACTCCCTAGCCCATTGGCCCATCTGATCAAGGTCCTGTTGCAGTCTGAGGTAATCCTCACTGTCCACTACACCTCCAATTTTGGTGTCATCTGCAAACTTACTAACAATACCCCCTATATTTACATTCAAATCATTTATATAAATGACGAAAAGTAATGGACCCAGCCTGATCCCTGAGGCACACCACTGGTCGCATGCCTTCAGTCTGTAAAGCAACGCTCCAATACAATCCTCTATCTTCTACCCTTGAGCCAATTCTGAATCCAAATGGCTAGTTCTCCCTGTATTCCATGTGATCCAAGCTTGCTAACCAGTCTACTGTGAGGAACTTTGTTGAATGCTTTAATGAATTCCATATAGATCGTGTCCACCACTCTGCCCTCCTCAATCCGCTTTGTTACTCTTTCAAAAAACTCAATCAAGTTAGTGAGACACAATTTCACACACACAAAGCTATGTTGACTGTCCCTAATCAGTCCTTGCCTCTCTGAACACATGCAAGTCCTGTCCATCAGGATTCCCTCCAACAACTTGCCCACCCACTGATGTCAGGCTCAGCAGTCTATAGTTCCCTGACATTTCCTTGCTACCGTTCTTAAACAGTAGCACCATGTTAACCAACCTCCAGTCTTCTGGCACCTCACACATGGCTTTTGATGATACAATTATCTTAGCAAGGGGCCCAGCAATCACCTCCCTAGCTTCCCACAGAGTGCTAGGGTACACCTGATCGGCTCCTGGGGATTTATCCACCTTTATGCATTTTAAAATGTCCATATTACCAAGGAAGAATTGCTGGACATCTTTTTTTAACATGTCGCTATTTTACTTCCCCACGTTCTCTATCTTCCATATATCCTTCTCCACAGTAAACACTAATACAAAATACTCATTTACTATCTCCCCCATTTCCTGTGGTTCCACACATTAGTGATCTTGCTGATCTTTAAGGGACCCTGTTCTCTCTCACGTTACTCTTTTGCCGTTGATGTATTTGTAGAATCTCTTTGGATTCTCCTTAACCCTATCATTCTTATAGACAACTGAGATTTCCTTACAAATTTGATTCTCGATTTCCTGCTGAATGTTGGGAGGTTTATAGTACAGTCCCAATAAGGTGATCATCCCTTTCTTATTTCGCAATCTACAAACCCAGAAAGTAGCCCAGTCTAACTGCTCTTTTTTTTAAAAAAAAACACTTTTTTCTGGGCTAACTTAGTACCTGGGTTTTATATTTCTGAAGTTTAATCAAGACAAAGATCTCAATAATAACATATAATCATAAAAAACTGAATCTACTCAGGATTGTAGATTTACAAAATAAAAACAGTAAGGTTTAAAAAAGCCACTTAGCTGCTTAGCGATTTTTTACTATCCTCCATTTTGGATTACCCAGAGCCCGTCCTGGGAGGTAACAACATTCACGCAGTTTGGTCAAGTTCATTGGCAATGGCCGATTAGTGTATCCAAGTGAAAGACAATGGTGAGTGACATTTATCTGATAAAACATGTTTGAAGGTCTTCGTGATGACAGCGGGAACTTTGAGGAAGACAAACTTACGGTGACAGCTGTCAGTCTCTCTAAGTCAGAGACCTTTTGCTGCTTAAACTGCTGTGACTCATTTCCTGTGCTATTACAAATGGCTTGGAATTGGCCCTTCAGCCCAACTGATCCATGTTGTTTCTACTCCACACCAGCCTCCCGCTGCCCTGTTTTCCTGTCTATGCACCTGTTCCTCCCATCTGTTTATCCAGCTTCCAACTTAAATGGTCAATATTACTCACCTCAGTCTCTCCCTGTTCGACTGAGTTGCACGTTGTCCCCACTCTCTGGGAATAGCACATCCTTCAGACATCTCCTCACCAGAGTTTCTCATCGGGTAGGATCCAGCTGGCCCATTTTCTGTCACGATCCTTAATTCCACGTCGGGCTCGATCTGGTGTGGTCAATGAAAACTACTCAGCTGTTTAAGGAGAAAGGGCTCCTTGTGAACAAGAGTAGGCCATTCGATCTATCAAGCCTGCTTCCCCATTCAATAAGCACATGGCTGGATCTGATTTTAACCATAATTCTACATTCCTGTGTCTTCTCTGAAAATCTTTCATCCCCTTGGTCCTCAAGAGTTTATCAATCTCAGCCTTAAAAGTATTTAAAGATTCTGCATCATTTTGAGGAAATGAATAAAGCCTCTGAACCCTTTGGGAGAAAAACATATTTCCTCATATCCATATTAAATGAGCAACACCTTATTCTTAATTAGTGGCCACAAGGTCTCCCACAAGAGGAAACATCCTTTCCCCTAAAGGCAATCCACTCTTCAAGGTTGTTAAACAGGCTCTAGTTTCTTGTAAGATGGTTACTGTGTACAGGATCTGTTGCTGTGATGGGCATTGGTCCTGAGGCAGTTTGGAGACTTCAAAGTTGGGGCTGTCTCCTTCAAGATCCAAAGCTATTCTCTGCTTGCATCCACACAACATCATTGAACCCCTACAGTGTGAAAACAGTACATGAGATCCAAGCTTGCTAACCAGTCAACTGTGAGGAACCTTGTTGAATGCTTTAATGAATTTCATACAGATCGTGTCTACCACTCTGCCCTCCGCAATCTGCTTTGTTACTCCTTCAAAAAACTCAATCAAGTTCTGATGGGATAGTGTAGGGGAATGGGCTTAGATTAGTTCACAGGTCAGCGCAACATGGAGGGCCAAAGGGCCTGTTCTGCGCTGTGTTGTGTTGTTCCATGTACAAGTTAGTGAGACGCGATTTCCCACACACAAAGCTGTGTGTTCCATACATCCCATGGAGTCCACACTGATCCTCCAAAGAGCTTTCAGAAAAGTAAAAGCTCTTTGGGAAAATGGTTATTCTTGAAAGCAAAAGACAGAGAGCAGGGTGTTTCAGAGTCTGGCGCTGTTATGTGGCCTGTGTGTTCACCGTGCCCAATTGTCTCTGATGTATTGCAGACTCAGCTTGCTCAGGGAATACAATCTTAAGATGTACTTTCAATCACTCTTTCAAAAGTACAAACAATTATTCCCCCAGCTGATGCCCAGTGTTTTCCTGATAGAGATGGGAAAAATCAGCTGGGCAGCTTGTCCAGAGCGAACGTTTCTTAGCTAGTTGCCAGCAGGTGTTCCTCGAACTGCATCAGAACAAACAGGAACATCTCTAAGACGGCCAGTGTTTGAAACAGCCCCAGCAGGGGTCCATAGCAAAACAAGCTGTTATCAGGCAGTTGTGTGTCTTTTAAAAATGCATTCATGGGATGTGAGCATCAATAGTTGAGCTGGCATTTATTACCCATTCCCAGTTGCTGCTTGATTCACTCGGGATGTTTCAACAGGCAATTAAGAGTCAACCACATTGGTTTGGGTCTGGAGTTACATGTAGGCAGACCAGGTAAGGACTGAAGGATTTCAGCAAACCAGGTTGCTTACACTAGACCCTTCATCTAGGCCCGAAACGTCAGCTTTTGTGCCCCTGAGATGCTGCTGGGCCTGCTGTGTTCATCCAGCCTCACATTTCATTATCTTGGATTCTCCAGCATCTGCAGTTCCCATTGTCACTGGTTACACTAGGTTCACTTTGAGCATCTGATCTTCATTGATTTAAACTTCCCCATCTGACATGGTGCAATTCAAACCCACGTTCCACAAAATTTGTCTGGGACTCTGGATTCCTAGTTCAGTGACAGTACCACTGCTACAGGAAACCTTTGGCAAAAAAAATTCCAACATCTGCAGTGAACTTTCAATTAAAGAACCACCAGGTCCACAAAACAAAACGTTCCATAGCTTTTTGCCCCACCGTCTTTCAAAGCTAAAACTCCCTCAGCATATCAAATACAAAGTGATCTTTGTACTAAATTGCAAGTGAGCATCAGGTCCTTTATTAAACCTCCAAATCGTGTGCCTGTAGGCTGCTGCGTCTCCTACACACAGTGACCATGCTACAGGCTGGTTATAAAGCACTTTGGGAGGTCATGGAAGTCACAATATAAGTTTTTTTTTAATTTAAGTGATAATGGAACGCAGACATTTACTACATTTCCGACATTGCTGAGTGCCTGAGTTTAGGAATCCGCGTGAATTTGTCACAGTTGAGGCAGACAAATGGTTAACCTCCTTAACCCCCCACTAATGCTGAAAACAGTACTTTACTGAAGCTGAATACCTGATGGTTAGTAATGTTTAAACAAAAGTGTTCTGGACACAAACGGTGTGACCTCATAAAAGATGTAGATGTAGGGGCTATAGATGTTGATATAGTGGGTACGAATCGACACTGATGGAGCTTCCTCATGAGAACATCTGCTCAACCCTTACCCCCTAACAGGAGAATGATGGACAAATTAAGGAGATTCCTCCAAACGATCATCAAGGGTGTGTTTCTAAACTCCTTTAAACTGGCTATAATAAAGTGCTGGGTTAGCAAGGCAACTGAAAACAACAAGGACTGTGATGCTCCCTCTCTCTCACACGCACACATGCTTGGTTTGTGGGAGCGGGGGTGGGGAGCAGCTTTCTGTCCTGCTTCAAAGCCAAGATTCCTGAGAAGGGGAACGTGCTGCAGCAGTTTATTGTTATCACATGTACCCGCTATGCAGTGAAAAGTGTTGTTTTGTGTGCTCTACCGGCAGATCATACCATACAGAGTGCTTCAGGGTAGCGGAACAGAGCGCAGAGTGCAGTGTTATAGCTGTAGGGAAGGTGGGGAGGGAGAGAGAGATCAGAATTAACGTGTGAGGGGTCCTTTCAAAACAGCGGGGATGAAGCTGTTCTTGAACCTGTTTGTCCATGTGTTCAAACGTTTATATTTTCTGCCCAATGGAAGAAGGTGGAAGAGACTGGGGTGATGTGTCCATTATTCCAATGCGATCAGGACTACCATTGCATGTATCATCATAAGCACAAGGCAGATGGTGCACCTTGGAGGGATTGACCAATATTTTGGAATTAACCCAAACACATTTGGCAGCGAAGGGAAGTAGATGCCCACACTGGCAGTGCGAGACATTCTGTGCTGCCGAAGCCAATCTCATGAGTAGACTGAAGAAGTTACAATTGTGACAACAGCTTCCCTGACTGAGGAGGGAACCTGGAGAGAAACAACACTGCTCCAGTCCCAATGGCCCAGATCCTGTTACTCAGCAAGAAACCTCTCCCTCCAGAAACACCCAGAGGATCACACCCCGATTTCACAGCAACCTCCTGGAGAGATGAGCAGCTTTAATTACAACCAGTTAGCTCTCAGTTTGAAATTGTTAAGGAGCATCATCACAGCAATTTAAGCTCCCCAAGCAAAAAGCACTCAGGCACAATTTGATTCCCTGGGAAATGATGAGATTTCCTTCAAACAGCAGCTGCTTTAAGCAGTAAAGTGAATAATTTTGCACGTTTGATTGAGTATAATCTTACTCTTTGCTTTTAATGACATTTTAATTTGTTGGAAACATTTAGGAGGAGCAAATTGGACATTATGTAACTACCTCTGTCCCAAGAAGTCCTCATTAGATTTAAATAAAACCCTCAAGCCGCCACATAATCTGCTGTGACCAATAGGATGGAAGAACTCCAGCAGGGAAGAGAAATTAGGCTGTTAATCATTTTCAAGATGGGCTGAAGGGCCTTCCACGGAGTTATCAATTTTCTATATTGCTCTGTAACACATTCACTCTAAACTGTACTGAAGATGCTATATTGATCACCAGATGTTTTCTGCATATATTTAGCCCACATGCAGACTTGTCAATAACTTGTATTCATCACAGAACTGCTACAATACTGCAGGAGGCCATTCAGCCCACTGTGCTCTAGTTCAGAATGAATATTTTATTTCATGCCATTGTTCTTGCCCCTCCTTATAACTCTGCACGTTGCTCCTCCTCACTGCTTTCTGAAGGATATGAGTGACCCTGCCAGCACATTCCAGGCCCTAACCACTGGTTGCGTCAGAAAGCTTTTCCTCATGTCACTTTTGCTTCTCTTGCCAATTGCTTTAAGCCATTCTCTATCTTTGCACGAGTTTCTTCCCATCTCCTCTGTCCTGACCCCTCACCAATTTGAATGTTTCTATCAGATCTCTCTCCATTTGAGCTGTCTCTTCTGCAAGGAGCACTCATAACACATTGCACACAATGGACTGACACACACATCATTATAATGTTACTCACAAAGACTATTTTCCATAAGCTGTTTGGTGTTTTGGTCAGTTGCATACTTGATGGGCTGAAGGATCTCTTCTGTACTGTGTGATTCTATGAACATCTCAGGGTACTCTGTGGATCAAGATATACATGCTGCTGTTATAGTTGCATATGTTAAAACAAATTTGCTCTTAAATCACAGCTGGATTTTTCTGCTGTACCTATCACATCCAAGGGATCAATGATTAATTGCTACTTCCTGGAGCTGCAGTTTTAGGCTTCCTATGCCAGTTTGTGTTCCAAAAAGTAAATTTCTACACATTTTAACATCTAATTCATTATTTACCAACCCCCCATCTTTGAAAGTGACAGGCAATTAAGTGTCAGAAATTTGATTTCTAGAGGTTAAGGGTATCAAGGAGTATGACATTGAGATAGGATCAGCCATCATCCTACAGAATGGTACAGCAGCCTTGATGGGCTGAGTGGCCTGCTCCTGCTCTGGGTTTCTATGTTTCTGAGGTAAGAATGGCATTGTGGCAGTTTCCACCTTCTCCATTTCTCCAGCAACAAGATATAAGCTCATTTTTGAAGTTAGATTCACTTTAAATCTTGGTCTCCTGATAACTCCTTTGTAGCTCTGTCAGTTGAGGTGAATTATACCTTTAGCAGGGATTTGTCAGTCCTGGGTCTCTTGAAGATGGGGTGTTGTAAACCTGGTGCAGGGTGTCTGCTCCTTGGTGAGAGCAAAGTAAATAGCTTTTGGATTTTTTAAAAAAATTAGGCAGAAGCATGAGCGGGTGGAGTCAGGCTCAAACAGGCCCTGGGTTTTAGTTTTGTTTTCAGGTGAAGTTGGAATTTTGGAGTTGAAACTGCTAGATACAGCACTCTCTCTTCTGCTAGATTCATTCTCAGTGTTACTTCGCCTGGATCAGAAGAGATAGCAAGTGAGGGAAATCTGTTTTGCTGAATTTGCCTTTGCCAAGGGTGTTTATGAAATGCTGCTTTATTGGACAGTTGGTGTTTAGTAGTTAAATAATGTATTATTTTGTTAGGTATTTCTATAGAGTTAAAGTTATGCCAATTCTTTCACCTGTGGTGTAAGAATGAAGTGTGCTCTGCTTAAAGCTAAGGAGTGTGACCCATCGTCTTGCACAGGAACACAGCACCTTACACTTGCCTTTAAACAAGATAAGAGCTGGGGGTCTAAGCTTTCTCCTTGATATGTTTCAGAGGGTTTTGTCTGGTCCATGACATAATTATCCTTCCTAAAAAAAAACTGTTGTTTGACCTGACCTCCAAATAAGCAACATTAGCGGAGTTAAGAGTTATTCTTACTTTGGATGTGGACAGCGCTTTGTTGCCCATCCCTAATTGCCCCTTGAACTGAGGGATCGGCCTTAGCATTTGAATAGGGCCTGGAGTCATGTAGAGGGCAGGATGGCAGATTTCTGGCAGCCCCACCCAGGGGAATGACCCTGGAGAGACATTGAAAGGGTTGGGGGAGGTATTGGGGAAGTTTGCGTTTCTCACAAACACACGGGATATCATCTGGGAATCTTGCTGAAAGTCAGTTTGATACGGTGTCAGGAGCAGGAACCTGATTAGAAGGATGCAAACATGGAATTGCTTGGAAGACTGACATGGATTTAAGAGACTGCAATGACATTCTGACACGGGGGTGGGGATGCTTGGAGGATAGGGACCTCTGGGATGGGACAATGGTCCGCAGGGTCGGGGACTCACAGGTTGGTTTTCCCTTGAGGAAGTGAGTGGTGGCAGTGATTTAGAGGAGATAGCAAATGAAGAGAGAGAACTTGAGCAGCAGCAAACATGGCAGTCAGGAATGTGCATTTAGTGGGAGCTTGAAGGGAACCGACGTAGGTTCCATCATTCAGTAAAGGTCACGGCTGTTCTGACTACTTGACATTCCCATCTCCTCCAGATAAACCTTTCACTTCTTGGCTTAACAAGAACCTATCACCTGAGCTCCCTGCCTCAGGATTCCACCTCCCACAAACTTGAGGTCAATCTAAAGTCTGCTGTCCAGTGCCCTGACCAAACACTCTGCACCTACCCATTACTAACTTCCTTGACTTTAAAATTTGCACTTGCATTTGCAAATACTTCCATTAGCTCACCCCTGCACATCTCTCTAATCTCCTCCAGTGCTGCAACTCTGACAACTACGTATTCCTCAGTTCTGGTATCGTGCATATCTTTGAATTTAATAACTTTACCATCGATGGCCATGTGCCAGCTGCTGGGGTCTCCTGAAGTAATTCCCTCTGAAACCTGTCTGCTCCTTTATCCTCTTTAAATCCTCTCGTTATCACCTACAACTTACAATGAAATTTTGGTCACCTGACCTAAAATTAAATGCACCTCGACATCAGTTTTTGTTCTGAAATGCTCCCAGGAAGTATATTGAGCTATTTGTTTACACTGAAGGTATTTTACAAATACAAGTTGTTTCAGAGATAGTCGGAACTGTAGATGCTGGAGAATCTGAGATAACAAGGTGTAGAGCTGGTAGAACACAGCAGACCAAGCAGCATCAGAAGAGCAGGAAGGCTGACATTTTGGGTCTGGACCCTTCTTCAGAGGCCGCTTGGCCTGCTGTGTTCATCCAGCTCTACACCTTGTTATCTCTTACACAAATATAAGTTGTTGTTGAACATGGGTGAGGGACTTGGGGACAGGAAACTAACAGGAACCTGCAGGAGGAACAGCTCAAAGTGATACGAAGGTGTTCCTCAATGACAGAACCATTGCTCAATTCCACTTCTTCGCCTTCTGAGAAGATCCCTTCGAAGCTGGAGCAGAAATCCCTAGAGAAGGCTAGACCCATGCCCTCCACTTCACTGAAATACACAAGAACCAGGGGACTGGCTTAGCTATTGACATCCACAACCCAAACACTAACTAAACACATGGACTTTACAGCAGGGAAATGCAAAATGTCCACAACCAAAAACAAAACAAAGATGACTGCACATTCCAGGAACAAGCCCTTACAACATGTACACTAGTTTTTGAGGCATTTTTAGTCATTTGGCAGCATCTGTGGAGAGAAATCAGACTTAACCTTTCAGATTGAATGACAAGGAAGGTCTGAAGGGTCACTGAACCAGAAACGTTAACTCTGCTTTCTCTCCACAGATGCTGCCAGACTTGTTGTGCTTTTCCAGCAACTTCTGTTTTTGTTTCTGATTTACAACATCTGCAGCTCTTTCGGTTTTTAGTTTGTCATTTGATTGTTTCACCTTTTGCTAAACTGAAAGAAAGTCACAATACACATCTGCCGATTTACTGATGAAATGCAACAATAGAATGTGTGGTATTACAAAAGGCAAGGTACGCTTTGTTTCAAAGAATTGATTGCCCCTGGTTTTACTTGCAGCATTCGCCAGGGGATCCTGTCTTGTTTGTAAGTTGTCAGAGCATTGGCTGTGACTCTTTCTAACTGACCTGTTCAGTGGCTGTTACACACCTCTGGGCAGGAGTGTGGTGGGCTGGAGGATCACTTGGGAAGAATGACCAACGGGGAGATGAAGAGTAAGTGTTTTGGTCTTTACTGAGAGAGTGGTTGGGGGAGTGGCCATCACTCATCAAGCCCAGTGGATCCACGCTACAACCCTGCCATTGTTTGAGTCCAAAGTAAAACAGGGATTCCCAAAGCTGCAGACAACACTGATGACTGCCTGTCCAAACTCATTGCTCCGATGGTGACACAGCATGAAACAAAACGGGCTCCAGATCATGACCGTACAATAACGAACTTGTTAGCACCTCTTGTTGAAGAAGTTTCCCAATTCACCATCCACAACAGTTTTAACGTCAATGTTCTTTTCATTTTATTGTCATTGGATCTGCCAAGGTACATAGTTAAGATACAACATGGAAGTAGCAGAATTATGCACTGGTCAGGCCATTATGTTGTAGTTTTGATAACGATGTTTTTGTATTTACATAGTACTGGAAAGCAAGGATTACATCATACACATTAGAAACAATAAAAAAAATAGAAGAACTAAAATGTACATCATACACTTGATATATTTTTTTTACACAGAGGTAAAAATGCTTATTGTAAAAAAACTAATAATTGATACAAGAGTTTTTTTTAGTTACAGAAGAGACAATAGTGCAGGCACTTTCGTTCATCCATTAAGGTGTGCAATGGTTGAAGACTGTGCACCAACAGCTTTTGGTTAACTTTCTTACCACAGATACAAAAATAAATTTGATTTGTCTCCCCTTCCACCTCAGACTACTGCCTTGTACTGTTAGGAGCCCACTGTAAAGACTCAACACCAGTGCGGGTGAACTACGTACAAGAGAAGTGCCTTGGCTGTGGCTCCCTGTTAACTGCTCCCATCATTTTACAGATTTGCAGTATTTGTGGCAAGAAGTGCCTACATATGTGGATTACGGTGGACGTGGGCAATATCGGGAGCCTCGGCGGAAATAGATTCAGAGGCACCATAACCAACATTGTGCCAGTGAACTGCTGGGTTACTGCAGGATCTCAAAAAGGTTTAGTGTCAATTCAAGCCTGTGTTTTGTGCTTTGTGTCCCAATGCAGTCAAGATCTCACAGTGATCTCAAGAGAAGTAAAATCACAATTTGAAAATCTGTGGGCATTCGATGCTGGGCGAAAGTTGCATTTGGAAATATGTCCGCTAGAGAATTCAGCTCAATGTTATAATGCTTTTTACACCGTGATACTGGTGGGTTAACGTCCAGTTAATTTAATGCATTTCACTTGCTCCACACTGACATCAAACGGCGACCCTGCCAAATGAAAATTAGCAGCAAGGCTTGTAACTTGCTTTTCTTCCTCAGAAAGTCTCTTGTCTGTGCATTGGAAGCCTTCAAATCACTTAAATAAAAAAAATGTGACAGCTCAGGTAGTGGGAAAATAATGCAATGGGTAATGCTTTCATGAGAGAGTGGGTAGGGGTAGGGGGTATTCTGCTCGATCAAACATCCCCAACGTGCAGCTCTCGGTGCTCTGTGGAAAGGAAGCGGACTGATGTTACGGTGCAACAGAGGAAAGTGGGGGTGTTAAGGATGTCGAATGGACCGGCAATTAACTCGCAGAGGGACAGCACGAAAGAGATGTCAGTTCCAACAGACCAGTTCCTCAAAGCTGCCTTCAAATAAGGGGTTGGATTGTACAACGCAGCAAGGCTAAAATGAAAAACTACCACTTTTCAAATAAATTAAAACAAAAAAAAGGCTACTCCCTGTGCTGTGTTATAAAAATAGTCTTTCAAAGCTTAAGCTTTCTAATGGAGGGTTTTGTTCAATCCCCTTAGTGACCTGAGCTATTAAGATTTGGAAGGAAAGTCTTTCCCTCCACCGTCTATAGCCAGTGTGTGACCACATGACACACCAGGTAAGGCCTCAATAATTCCCATCTTCTAGGACACTTTGTGTTTTCGATCTTTTTCTTTTAAAAAAAACTAACTTGGACCTGCCAGGACTCACCACCCCGTCACCCCAGTCCCTGGAGGCTGTACCTTGTGCACAGCTCATAGTGCACTTGGTCACTTTTAATACCTGGTCCACTCTGTCTCTGAAGCTGAACAATGCCCGGGACTCAGACCCTGCAAAAGGGTAAGAGGTTGGCAAACTGGGTCTATAGACACAGACCACCAGAATGGAAGCAGCTCATTTTCTCCCCACCCTGTCTGTAGTGATCTAACACTGTGTTCCCTCTCATTGCAGATGGCTATATCGATGTGTAAATATAGAGCAGGCAGTTTGGAGTTTAGTTAGATAGTGTAATCTGACAAACTTTAGTGTATTGACAACTTTTTTTTGTTAAAACAATGAGAACTTGCTTCAAGGGCCCAAATAAATAGAAAAATTTACTTAAAATAAAATCCATAATTTTACATTAAAACCAATTTAAATGTTCACCAATGTAGGACTGATGCTTAAAAAAACTGTGGGGCAACGTATTTAAGGCTTGGTAACTGTATGAAATCTGAGGTGAAGTTTAATTATTTTGTAACTTTGCTCAGGAGGGCAATGCCCACAGTGATGAAGCAAAGAGCGTTTGTTGAATAAGTAACTGAGGTGCATTTAACAAACAGCATTATTTTGGCTTCATACAGTAACAGCAGTACTGTGCTGTGGTATGTGTTACCAGTACGGCCCCTTAAACAAGGTCAGAGAGGGTTCCTGACTACAGGTTAAGTGTCTCTGGTGATTAAGCAGGAACAATTCATGCCAATCTCCTCACTGAGTGCTGCATTCAGTTGGCAGTTCACACAATTGCACTGTGGCCAGCGATTTCCCCCCACCCCTCCCCAAATAGTCACCTTGAAAACATTATTCAGTCTCAGTCTCTTACAATTAAAAAAAATTATAAACATGAGACATTCTGTTAACATATATATATATATATAAAATATATATATACACACACACACACACACACACACACGCGCGCGCGCGCGCGCGCGCGCGCGCACACACATATATTCATTCATAGAAAAGTCAGTTATTACAGTCAGCTCCATGTAACGTTTGCAGAATAGATACAGCCTTGGTGTTTCTCAATGTTACAGGACCCAGGTTATTGGAGGAGTCACTTCCCCAGTTTACTGTTGCTGATAGTAACTGCATCGATAATGCTTCAGAACTAAATGTGCTTCATTAACTGATGGCGGCTTGAGGAAAAGACACAGTACAAGTCACCCGACTGCTTTGTGTTTCCCACCACAACATCTACACATCACACCACATTTGTAGCATGCGCGAAGAGGCAGGTAACAGCACATACAGGGAGCTAAGAAGGATAAGGCTATCAAAGCTAGCCAACGGAGGCAGAACTTTTCATCGTTGGTGTCACAAGAACAAGGGTCTGAGTAGTCTCCTTCCGGATCGGACATGCAGTGATACAGCATACTGTCTGCACACCACATACAGCTCACACGACGGATACAGGCTCGAATGGGATCTGGAGCATCCTGGCACTGCCCACGGCCATTCTCCTCATGGTTAAACATGTCCCGGCAGTAGACACAGCGAGACCGTTCACCGTCGTCTATCCTTCTCCGGAATTTCGATTTCGACGGCACGGGCTGAGACTTTACGACGCTGCTTTTCACATCTTTGCAAAGCCCAAAGTCAGAGTTTTTTACGTAAGGGTAATTGTAGTCATGCTTTGAAGCGTCGCTTTTGTCAAAATGCACATAGGAGTCCATCTCAGCACGCTCATTATACTTTGGCCGGACAGCTGCGTATCTGTAGTCCTCATACCTCTCTCTTAACCAGGTTTTCTCCCTAGGGTTAATCCGGACAATTTCCTCATCGTCATCACGAAAACTGACGTGACGCTGTTTCGGTATGGACTAAAACATAAGAAAGAAATACGTTAATTTGTTTTCTTCTAAACTTTGTTGTGAAATGTTTTAAAAGTTACACCACAGGAGAGAGTAGTACATGCCAACATAACATCAGGAACATTCAGCAAGTTAGAATGAACAACCTCTCCCACTAACTGCGCTTTCCAGTGCACTCAGAAGTGACTGTGTACAAGCTGCCGATTGTGAGCTGACATGATGCCTGGAGGTTGCTGGCCATGGACCGTGCTTACTGCAGACAAAACGCAACATAACTCTCTCAGGAGGGTCTGTCTCCATGCAGTATGGCTCTGTTCTTTTAAGAAAAAAGCTGCAGCTGGTCGCCATGGGGGGAGGCGAGGAGATTTGGCACAGAATGATGCCGTCCTCATCACATTTACTTAGCGCATGTAAATTGTCAAGGCCAAGTGAGCTTGAGGTGATTGGTTTGTGATTTTGTCTGTAGAGGGGACATTCCTTGGCAATGTGCAGAACTGTCGGTCCCTCTGCAAGTCCATAAAAGGTTTATCCTGAAGCCCCACTGATGGAAGTTGGCTGAACAGGGGCAGGGGCTTGTCTTGATCCTATTTAGCAAGGCCCACTCTTGTGTTCAAAACCTGCCATTTGAAAGACAGTGTTTGTCACAAAGTACTTGTTGGTAACTTCCTGTGATTCCTCGTCTTTGATCCAAAGCACATTTTCTGGGAGATCTTGCTCAGGAACGTTGCTCCCACACCAAAATTGTGAATAAAAACCGTCACATCTGCAGTTGTGACATTTGTAGTGAAAACAGCAGCACACAGCTTTCGTTCACAGCAAACAGACCAAGCATTTACTGTTTGTAATCAACTGCACTGAACACATCGCTAATGGAAATATAACTCGATAACATTTCAGTCAGTGCATGTTTTGAAGGTGCAATAATAAAACAGAAACTGAACCATCCCATAACATACACCGGTTCCCGTAAAAAACACACACCTGCTCCTTCTGGTGCTCATTTCTTCTTGACATTGTGTCTTTGAGTGGGCCACATATAAACCAAGTTCAAATTGAAACATCACACTCGTAAAAAGATGTCAAAAAATTCGAGACTAGTCCCCTTCTAAACGAGTCGAGTGTGATGAGGATATAATAAATTTCATTTCAATAGGTCAGACAGGAGCATGCATCGCTGCCTGCATTTCATGTGCCTCACACTCCAGTGTTTACAGCACCCACAGATGGAGACCGTTCGGCCCACTGTGTCCGTGTTGGTTAACAAAAATCTGACTACACTAATCCAATTTTCCAGCTTTTGGCCCATATCCTGCAGGCTCTGGCGCAGTAAGTGAATATCTAAATTCTGCTTAAATGTTACTCAGCCTGCCTCTCAGGCATTGAGTTCCAGCTTCCCACACCATCCTTTGGGTGAAAACATTTCTGTTCAAATCTTGCGTCAACCTTACTCTCTGCCCACTGGTTACTGGTCCTCTACCTTTGGAAAATCTGCCTTCCTATCGGCCCTATCTATGCCCCTCATAATCTTACACACCTCTATCAAGGCCCCTCTTGACTCTCACTGCTCCAAGGAAAACAACCCCAGTCCATCCGATCCTTCCTGATAGCTCAGAGCCTCCAGGCAGGCAACATCCTGGTAAATCTCCTCTGCACTCTCTCTAGTACAATCATGTCCATCTTGTAAGGATGTGACCAGAACTATACAAAGTACTCCCATTGTACCTAACCAATGTTTTATACAGTTCCAGCATAATTTCCCAGCTCTTGTATTCTACACCTCAGCCAAAAAGCCAAGTATAGCATCTTAATCACCTTTATCTACCTTCCCTGCTACATTCAGGGATCTGTGGATATGGACACAAAGATCCCTCTGATCTACTGTATTTCCAATGTTCCTACCATTCAGAGTGTAATCTCTTGATCACCAATATCCCTTTACCTTCTTATCCACAAGAGCTACATCTAATTCCTTCTTGAAAACACAATGTTTTGGCCTCAACTGCTTTCTGTGGTAGTGAATTCCACAGACTCCCAATCTCTGGTGAAGACATTTCTCCTCATCTCAGTATTAAAATGTTTACCCCTTATCCGTAACCTATGACCCCTCGTTCTAGCCTCCCCCACCATCAGGAACACCTTCTTGCATCTAACCTGTTTAGGCCCGTTAAGAATTTTAAAGATTTCCATGAGATTCCCCCTCATTCTTCTAAATCTCAGCAAATATAATCCCAAACAATTTGATTTCTCCTCATAAACCAGTCCTATCATCCCAAGAATCAGTCCAGTAAACCTTTGCTGCATTTCCTCTTTTGTAAGAACATCCTTCCTCAGATAAGACAACCAAAACTACACAAATTTTCCTGGTGTGGCCTAACCATCACCTTCCACCCATTACTGCAGCAGCCTTACGTTCTATCAGCCAGGATCTACCAGAGGGATTTGAAGTGTTTAAATAAGCAGGTTAATTTGTTCTTATGAGGAGTCATTCTTTGCAAATAAAACCTCAAATATTCTGTTTTGGTAGATTACACTATTTTTAAAAAATGTCTAGAATGAAAAGGGAAGCTGAATGAGGAAGTAGTTGATCGGGCTGCGTCATGCAGAGCCTACATCCCTCCTGAATTCGGTGATCTCTCTCTGGGAACCTATCCAATCACAGCTGGCAATTGGCAGGATGGCTACTGATTGGTTACAGGATAATCAGGAGCCGAAATTCCTCCCAATTCTTCTACATTGCCATAAAAATTTTATCATCGTTATATTTGAAATCTGGATTTTTATAATAGTGGTGGCAGGTCAATGCAGGTTAGTGAAGTGAAAAAAATACATTCTACAAGTGACCTTAATCCAGGATTTATGAGAAAGCAAGAGACTGCAGAACCCTGAGGCGTTAGTGGAGAGATGTTTATCCTGTTTACTTTATGACAGGTAGGTCGAGTATATTTAAGGCCACTTTTCAATTTAGTTCTGGAGAATCAGACATTGAGTTCAGAAGCAGGTTTTACAGTTCAGAAAAGCCCAGGGTTGGGGTCAGAAGCACACGTTAGATTCTCTTCTAGCAGTTCAGAACTGTACATGGACACAGTCACTTCAGCAGAACAGTCCATTTCATGAAGCTTCCAAGCCAGGGGAGTAGAAAAAATTCATGAGTTATCAGAATGGAGAAAGTTTAGGCTCTCAGATTTGTGAAAAGTTCATGTCAGTGCACTTGGGAAGGAATGAAATTGTCTCAACCGACAATGAGAAAAAAACTAAGAATTCAATTACATAGAAATGTAAAGAGCTATGTTAGGGGTTGTAATTTCTCGGAACACAAGTCTCTCACGCACAGTGTTGGAAAATAGGTTGAAACTCTGGTTTGCTGCTTGTGCTAGAACTTTTCTAACTAATACATATGGTTTGTTTGCTTTTCTTTATTTTGTGTAATAAACTTATGCCTTGCTGTCAAAGAATATCTACAGCCTTGTGGCAATATGTTTCAGAGACTAACCACTAACTAAAAACAGTTAACATATGATTTATCAAGCCAGGTTTCTGGACTCTGATTGGTTCAGTGTTACCATCAGTTGGGATCATAATAACATGGAATGAGATACATTTTGCAATGAAGCAATCCCAACATGGCTCATATTACAGCTGAAGACCTGCCAATGCTTTAGTCACTCAGTCTGCTCTGGGTCACACTAACAGAAAAGCCCTATGTCTCTCAGTTACTTAGTGATGAGTGCTGGCTAAGGTTGGCCAGGAATAGCTTTCAAATCACACTGTATCCCAAAACCCTTCAACCAGGTGGAAGAATATTCCCTGGAAAAGGTGAACTCTGTTCTTCCTGGTTTGGGAAGATTGCAAACCTTGGATATCACAGTCCACAGAAAATGGGTTTGGTTAAAGGGAAGGTTTAGTATTTTTTACTTCAAGGTGAACAAAGTTTGTTTGTTTCTTGTCCTGGAACAAAAATGACATAACAGGTACATGAATAGGAAAGGTTTACAGTGATATGGGCCAAATGCAGGTGAATGGGACTAGTTCAGTATAGGAAACTTGGTCAATATTGGCAAGTTGGGCCGTAGGGTCTGTTTCAGTGCTGTATGACTCGGTGTTTCTATCCTATAATGTCCCAAGAACCTTGCAGCACAGTGGGAAGTGCTTAGCCCAGTGAGTCAGTGAAGGGTCCTTTTAAAGCTGTTCAGTTAATCTCAATCCCACACCCTACCAAATTATAACAATCACATTTCCAAAGTACATTACTAACGCTAACCTGCTTTAGGATGTCCAAAGTTGTGAGAGGTGCTGTACAGAAGTCTCTCTCTGAGAAACTCTGGTTCAGGTATTTCTCCTATCCTCTTTTGATAGTTTCCATTTCTGGGGAATGTGTTCTCACTTTGCCCCTTCAGGCTATTTACTTGTCTTGTATCACAGCGATCCACTGAAGACAAACCAATTCTCAGGTCCCCCCGTTATTACACACATCACAAAAACGAGAACCACTGAAACTATGAAACAGAAGCCAATTTCGACAGGTTCCTGACACTAACCTGTGATGCAAAATCATGTGGAATAGATTTGTCCTTTTCCCCAGTTTGACAAACCATTTAAAGAGCTACTCCTGAATAAGTGAATGTTCCAGGAACTGGTGGTGAGATCTTGCTTAGTGTGTCACAGTACGAGCTGCTTTAGCTGTCACTTTGGGGGGAAAAATACAGCTTCGGAATGAAACAGTGACTCCTTTTGATTATAAATCACCAAGAACAAAGTTGAAGAAAGCACAAATCGAACTGGCAGGCAGCAGGACTGGGGAGGGTGTCTCTCAGTATAAATATGATTGAATTATGGCTACTGGCCGCATTCTAGACCTGACACCGTTTAAAATGTTCTTCAACTCACTCTCTCAGTGGAGCTCCTATCTGACCTCCAAAAGACAGGTAAATATTTGTCATGCTAAAACATCTTTGTGCGATGTATTTTGCTGGGATTTCTTTCCTCCCCTAGGGCTCCCAGCTAATGGATAGCTCACTGTCTAGAGTTGCTAAACAGACCCAGTGTAATCCAGTGCATCTTACCTGCTCCAGGCGACAGTGGTCGGGACTGTAGTGATCATGAGCATAACCCAGGGTACAGAGAGCACGCTGAGGGTCACTGACTGCTGTACTGAGTGCTCGGACCACCTGCTCCTTCCTGTTCGATGAGTTTGATGAGCTATCTGTAGCCGCCTACAGAAAGAAAGAGAGAGAGAGAGAGAGAGAGAGAGAGAGAGATCAAAGACAGCACAAATAGCAAGTCAGCAGGTAGTTCAGTTGGTAATTCAGTAATAACTCACATCAACCCCACAACCAATACTTCCGAATGGATCTGTCCTACAGATGATGAAAAGATTATGTGGCATTTAACAACTGGCTATTGTGTTCAAACCCACATTAGGATCCTGAGTCATATTCCTAAAGATATACACCACAGTTTTAACTGAAGGTTGAAACAGTATCAGGCGATTACCAATTTATTTAACTCTTCGCTCGCCAGAATAATACTCCCCAACCTGCAGCAAGCACGATCCCCAGGAAGACCCCAGCCATTTTCACAGACTTCACAACCAGCAGAACGATGTTCTCCTTCAGACAAGAGAGAGTGTCACAAGCCAGCCTTTGGAATGGGGATCTGGACAGTAACAAAATCTCTCAGCTCTAACACGGATTTGAAGCACAGGTTTGATGGTGAATTTTACAACTCTGACTAAATACAGGGAGCTGATGTTTGAAGCAGATGAGAAACAGTGATCCTCGCTCTCCTGGATAGCTCCAACCCAAAACTGTATCTGCCCAAGATACTCAACAAATTGCACCACTTTCCAGAGGCTGTTCTTATCAATTTCTGCAATCTCTAGCATATGGTCCACATAAAAACAAGTTTATTATATTCCAGTAAAAATATTTCTGTGACAAACACTTTCACATACATTCAGACAGAATTTCCCCTATTCAGCACTGTCCTTAGAGGGAAATGGTGTTCTCTCACTCACTCGCAACCCCAACACACACACACACACACACACACCACCCCCTCCCCCGTCACCCACCCCCACGCACGCCACCCCCTCCCCCATCACCCACCCGCGCACACACACACCACCCCCTCCCCCGGCACCCACCCACACGCGCACGCCACCCCCTCCATGTCACCCACCCGCACCCACCCACACACGCCACCCCCTCCCCCGTCACCCACCCACACACGCCACCCCCTCCCCCGTCACCCACCCGCACGCCACTCCCTCCCCCGTCACCCACCCCCACACCATCCCTCTGTCACTACCCGCCCCCACACACACATCCTCCCCCACCAGAGGTTCAGATCCCGAGCTGACAATCACAGTGCTGCACGGTCCTGAGGAGGGGGAATGGTTAACCCTAAACTGACAGATCACCAGAATAGATAAAAGCATGTTCCACAGAGGTTTATTTTCCCCAGTTGTAACCCAGCCGATTCACTCTTATTGGATAGTGAGAGAAAGACACAAGAGCCACGCTGAAACAACTTGTCTCCAGCAACAGGAATGTCATTACTTTAAAAAAAACAAGCAGGATGTGATTGCATTCCAGTAATCTTTAATTACAGCTGTCTGCCTGGGTAACCAACATCGGGGGCAGGGGCGGGGGCGGGTGGGTTCGGAATGCTAAATTGGGCCTACAAACTGAGACCTGGGATAAAGACAGAGACAGAGAGAGACAGAGAGAGAGACTGCACACAGCCTGTGAAGAGGAGGTAGAGGTAGAGGAAGTCACAGCAAGTTAACACACACTCCGGTATCTGTCTCCCTCATGACCCACGTTGACACAGGAAAACCACTGTAGACAGGCAGTTAGCTGGTGAGCACAGTTCGCCTGGAACAGCAGACAGGCCACAGGCCAGAGAACATTATAGCGCAGCACAGGTCCTTCGGCCCTCGATGTTGCACTGACCTGTGAAGACAATCTGAAGCCCATATAACCTACACTATTCCATTATCATCCATATGTTTATCCAATGACCATTTAAATGCCCTTAAAGTTAGCAAGTCTACTACTGTTGCAGGCAGGGCATTCCATGCCCTTACTACTCTGAGTAAAGAACCTACCTCTGACATCTGTCCCATGTCTATCACCCCTCAATTCACAGCTATGTCCCCTTGGACTAGCCATCACCATCCGAGGAAACAAGCTCTCACTGCCCACCCTATCTAATCCTCTGATCATCTTGTATGTCTGCATTAAGGTGCCTCTTATCCTTCTCTTGAACGAAAACAGCCTCAAGTTCCTCAGCTTTTCTTCATAAGGCCTTCCCTTTATACCAGGCAACATCCTGGTAAATCTCCTCTGCACCTTTTCCAAAACTTCCACATCCTTCCTATAACGCAGTACTAGAACTGTACGCAATACTCCAAGTGCAGCCGCACCAGAGTTTTGTACAGCTGTAACATGACCTCATGGCTCCGAAACTCAATCCCTCTACCAATAAAACCTAACACACTGCACGCCCTCTTAACAACCCTATCAACCTGGGTGGCAACTTTCAGGGATCTATGTACATGGACACCGAGATCTCTCTCCTCATCTACACTACCAAGAATCTTACCATTAGCCCAGTACTCTGTATTCCTGTTACTCCTTCCAAAGTGAATCACCTCACACTTTTCTGCATTAAACTCCATTTACCACCTCTCAGCCCAGCTCTGCATCTTGTCTATGTCCCTCTGTAACCTGCAACATCCTTCCGCACTATCCACAACTCCACTGACTTTAGTGTCATCTGCAAATTTCCTTCATCCTTCTACGCCCTCATCCAGGTCATTTATAAAAATGACAAACAGCAGTGGCCCCAAAGCAGATCCTTGCAGTACACCACTAGTAACTGGTCTCCAAGATGAACATTTCCCATCAACCACCACCCTCTGTCTCCTTACAGCAAGCCAATTTGTGATCCAAACCGCTAAATCCCCCTAATCCCATGCCTCCGTATTTTATGCAATAGCCTACCGTGGGAAACTTCATCAAACACTTTCATGAAATCCATATACACCACATCAACCGCTTTACCCTCATCCACCTGTTTGGTCGCCTTCTCAAAGAACTCAATAAGGTTTGTGAGGCACAACCTACCCTTCACAAAGCCGTGCTGACTATCCCTAATCAATTTATTCTTTTCTAGATGATTATAAATCCTATCTCTTATAATCCTTTCCAACAATTTACCCACAACCAAAGTAAGGCTCATTGGCCTGTAATTACCAGGACTGTCCCTCCTCCCCTTCTTGAACAAGGGGACAACATTTGCTATCCTCTAGTTTTCTGGCACTATTCCTGTAGACAATGATGACATAAAGATTAAAGCCAAAGGCTTTGCAATCTCCTCCCTAGCCTCCCAGAGAATCCTAGGATACATCTCATCCGGCCCCAGGGACTTATCTATTTTCACACCTTCCAGAATTGCTAACACCTCCTCTTTGTGAACCTCAATCCCGTCTAGTTTAATAACCTGTATCTCAGTATTCTCCTCGACAACACTGTCTTTTTCCTATGTGAATACTGACGTAAAATATTCATTTAGCACTTCTATCTCTTCAGACTCCATGCACAACTTCCCACTACTGTCCCTGGCTGGCCCTAATCTTACTCTAGTCATTCTTTTTATTCCTGACATACCTGTAGAAAGCTTTAGGGTTTTCCTTGATCCTACCTGCCATAGATTTCTCATATCCCCTCCTCGCTCCTCTTAGCTCCTTCCTAGCTAACTTGTAACTCTCAAGCGCCCTAATTGAGTTTTCACGCCTCATCTTTACATAAGCCTCCTTCTTCCTCTTGACAAGAGATTCAACTTCTTTAGTAAACCAGGTTCCCTCGCTCGACCACTTCCTCCCTGCCTGACAGGTACATACTTATCAAGGACATGCAGCAGCTGTTCCTTAAACAAGCTCCACATTTCAATGGTGTACAGTCCCTGCAGTTTCCGTCCCATACTATACGTCTCAAATCTTCCTAATCGCCTCATAATTGCCTTTGCCCCAGCTATAACTCTTGCCCTGCGGTATACACCTATCCCTTTCCATCGCTAAAGTAAACGTAACCAAATTGTGGTCACTATGACCAAACTGCTCACCTACCTCCAAATCTAACACCTGGCCGGGTTCATTACCCAATACTAGATCCAGTGTGGCCTCGCCTCTTGTTGGCCTATCGACATACTGTGTCAGGGAACCCTCCTGCACACACTGGACAAAAGTATTCGAACTATAGCGTTTCCAGTCAATATTTGGAAAGTTAAAGTCCCCCATTAACAACTACCCTGTTACTTTCGCTCCTATCCAGAATCATCTTTGCAATCCTTTCCTCTACATCTCTGGAACTTTTCGGAGGCCTATAGAAAACTCCCAACAGGGTGACCTCTCCATTCCTGTTTCTAACCTTAGCCCATATTACCTCAGTAGATGAGTCCTCATCAAACGTCCTTTCTGCCACCATAATACTGTCCTTGACTAACAATGCCACACCTCCCCCTCTTATACCACCCTTCCTGATCTTACTGAAACATCTAAACCCCAGAACCTGCAACAACCATTCCTGTCCCTGCTCTATCCATGTCTCCGAAATGGCCACAACATTGAAGTCCCAGGTACCAACCCATGCTGCAAGTTCACCCACCTTATTCCGGACGCTCCTGGCATTGAAGTAGACACACTTCAAACCATCTTCCTGACTGCCAGTACACTCCTGTGACCTTGAAACCTTATTCATGAGCTCACTACTCTCAACCTCCTGTACACTGGAGCTACGATTCAGGTTCCCATCCCCCGCTTAATCAGTTTAAACCCTCCTGAAGAGCATTAGCAAATTCCACCCCCTCCCCCCCAGGATATTGGTACCCCTCTGGTTCAGGTGTAGACCATCCCATTTGTAGAGGTCCCAGAATGAGCTCCAATTATCCAGGTATCTGAACCCCTCCCTCCTGCACCATCCCTATGGCCTCATGTTCAGCTGCTCTCTCTCTCCCTATTCCTCACCTTGCTAGCACGGGTAACAAACCAAAGATAACAACTCTGTTTGTTCTAGCTCTCCACCCTGGCTCCTTGAATTTCTGCCTCACATCCCCATCCCTTTTCCTACCTATGTCGTTGGTGCCTATGTGGACCATGACTTGGGGCTGCTGGCCTTCCCCCTTAAGGATCCCGAAAACACGATCTGAGACATCATGGACCCTGGTTCCTGGGAGGCAGCACACCAACCGTGAGTCTCTCCCGTTCCCACAGAATTTCCTATCTGTCCCCCTAACTATGGAGTTCCCAATGACCAATGCTCTCCTCCTCTCCCCCCCTTCCCTTGTGAACAACAGGAACAGACTCTGTGCCAGAGACCTGTATCCCATGGCTTACCCCGGTAAGTCGAGGCCACACTGTTCACATGTTTTCTTGGTGTTTGCGAATGGGGCCTGGGGTCAGTCTCTGCTCCTGGAGCTGCCTCTGGGTGACATGTCCACGATTGGTGAGAGGTTCATTTCCCAGTTTGTGACTGAAGTCAATCCCCACACAACACGTGGCTCAGAGACTGACAACAAGTTTCACAGAAGATTAAATTGAGCAGTTTTCCAATAATAGGGCCTTCCATTGGATATGAGAGGGTGGCACTGTGTTGCCGTGGTGGCGTTGCCCACAAGGTTGTGGGGCTCCATGTTGCTTGACCAAAGCGGTTCACTTGAGGACCCAGTGAAGCTGACGTTATTGCCTGATATTACCATGGATACAGTGACAGGAAGTACACATGGAAGGTTGAGAGGGGTTTGGGAGTGGTGGGGGGGGTGGTGTTGGGTATGGTGCCAGGGTTTTCAGGCATTCCAATGTGAGTGCTTCAATCCTCCCCACTCCCCCGGAGCTGAAGGCAGACCACTGGGTCATGGTCATAGGCTCTGCGCCCTCCCTCGCCCAGTGTACACTCCATCAGGGATAACAGCAAACTCAAGACACCGTGGTCACTCAGAATCCCCTTGTCCCTGAGGGATCACTGGCTCAAATCAGAGCATCAAGGACCCACAGGCTCTGGGGGGACCAAGGCACGGTATGGTTACATCAGCCAATAGCTTCCCGAGTTGGCCCAAGTGATGGGAATATTCAGAGACCCTCCGCTGCCCACTGCTCTGTGGGGAAGCATGATCCAAAGGCTACAGACCCTCAGAATAATTCTTCTCACCTTCATCTTAAACAGGCAGCTCGGTTTGTTTGGTTTAAACTGGCCCCCTAGTTGTTGTCTCTCACACAAGGGAAGGCACCCACAATAGAAGAGGGCAGGGCTGGTAGTGTAAAGGTCAGAGGTAGAAATGAGGCATCTGAACTTTAATGGAAACATTGGTCACAGCCCAGACCTTTTCATGGAGCTCCATTTAAACCAGCTTATGTAATGGAGCTTTATAAAGGCTCCATTTGTTAGATTTTGTGGTGAGTGTGGCAGTGGTCTGGTGAGACTAATTTTCTCTCTGTAGTTCCATCTGCTTTCAATTGTGTCACCTCCATGTCATATGAAACGTTATGTATGGAGACAACATGTCCTAAAATTTGTTTCACAAACACTCGAAAATAAAACTGGCTCACTCCCTTTGTGGTCAGGATCTGACAGTCAATTCAGAGAAAGCAATCCTTAAGTAGATATCACATCCTGATGCTAGCCGCTTTTGGCCTGTGCAGAAATTCACTGCAAAATACTTCAGAATAGTTCATTTGAGCTTTGCCAAATAAAAAAGCCATGTTTTGTTCAAGCTGTTCATCTTGGATGCATCAGGACATTTCACAAGAATACCAATTCAAAGGGAACACCAACTTATACTGCACGAGAGGAGAATGCTGACTGACTGGCAAAGGTGTTAACACGCACAGCTACATGAATAATTCATTTTTATCTGTCACCAAGGCCAGTTTTAAGTCAAGTTTACATTTTGCATGTATAACTTGCATAATCCTGATTTGATAGCACCATTCCTGAAAAGTAAACAATGCAAGAATTTACCGAAACTTTAAGCTTTATTAATGAATGCACGCAGAGAGGGAAGGACAACAAAGCCATCAGCTACCCCCTGTTTTAGGCTGACCAACTGCCTGTTGTATATCCTTGCCTTGCACCATATCGAGAGACAGATGGCAACTTTCCTGCCGAGACTTTAGGATTCAGGATCGCCAACAGAAGGAATAACCAATATCCTGGGTCTGACAGATATGCTATTGGATCACACAGAGGGTGTTTCTCAATCCTGGCATCTCATCCAGAGCATCATGAACTCGTTTGTCAGCGCTATTTCCCAGAGGGCATCGTGGGGGAAGGCCTATTACAACAAGCACAGCACCATCAACTCCCAGGAGATCCAAACCACCACTGTCCACCCCACTGCTGCACCCAGGGAGCTGGCCAATTATGCCACAACAGAGAGTGCAAAGTGACCAAGTACACCATCTCCAAGTGAAACACCACAAAGTGCTGAAGACAAGAACCAGTGTCTTCATAGAGTTCTCTTTACCCCCCTCTGGAACGCTGGCTGTTAGAGGTGATGATAGAACAGCAGTTAGTGGGTGAGATAAGGTTACAACATCCAGTCCACTGAAATAGATGGACCACTTTGTGTAGTGGAAATGATACTGGTGACGACTATAGGCGTCATATCCAGCTGGGCAAGAGAATTTATTTTTCTCATTGATCCAGCTGAGGCTTTGTACATGGTGTCACATGGACATCTGCCCCGATAGCACTGGTTGGTGGGGGGGGGGGGGGGGGGGGGTGCTATCGCACACCCAGGCCTTTACAAGGGCAATCAGGGATGGACAAATGTTGGACTCATTAGCACTGCATGCATTGCACAAAGGGATTTTTGTTTTAAACGTACATCGATGTCCTGCTATGGCTCAGTTGGCAGATCTCTGACCTCGGAGGGCTGCCTGAGGATTATATCCCTGTGCAGAACCCAAGCTCACTACCCTGCTGAGTGCACGACACACAGAGGGCAACAATGCTAAAGGTGCAGTCTCTCACATGAGATAGTCAACCAATTCACTAACAGACTGCTTAGCTCCAGGGGCACAATGCTGAAGGACCCCCCCCGCCCGAGGGGCACACCTCAAAAGACATGACCATTGTTTGACCCTCATTATCAAAAACACACACCGTGATTATTTGTTCAACATAGTACTGTGTGTGGGAACCTGCTCTGCTGAAACTGGCTTCAATGTTCCTTAAATTACAACACTCAAATAGTACTCTATTGGCAGTAAACTGCCTTGAGGTGTCTGGTGGTTGTGAAAAGGTGCTACAGGTTTGCAGGTCTTCCTTTCCCTGATCAGTTCCCTGACCGCGGATGGTACAAGTTCCATGCTGAAGTTCTGATTTCGTTCACATCTTCTCACATAAAAGCACAGTGTCAAATTAATTTGTGGGCTGGGAATTCAGAGCTTTCTGAGCTTGTGTCACTAGGCAGTAGGACTCAAACTCTCAACTTGTTTGACCTCATGTAGAAAGCAGCTATTTCTCAAAAGGGAGGACAGCCCTGAAAGGGGAAGCAGCCTGTTTCTGAGACCAGTTCATCAGAGAGCCTTAGGACAACTTCAGGAATGAAAGGAAGAGCTAAACCAAGAATGTGACCACTAAACTGATGCACTGAGCACCCAGTCCAAGGAGTGAAAAATCAGGACAAGTTTGTTGGGGATGGGAAGTGAACGGATTGTTGTGACCAGTGGAGGATTGGGAAAAGTCAAACGATATTTGATTTAAAAAGGGACATGATATCAGAAGAAAGATAGATAGGTTCCTTAAGTAACAAGAGTGATCTTACTGCAAATTAAACCTGATCAAGCAATGATATAATGATTAGTAAAGGAGTGGACCACTGTAAATACATACAACTATCCCTCTTGAAAACACACAAACACACACTCACTACAAAGCCTGGAACGTTTAGAAAGTATTCTGGTCAGATAACGGTCCATTTCAAATAGATTAATTATTTAGTGTTTGGGACAATCCATGTCAGGTGGCTGAAGTCATTTTACTTAGAAGCCATTGGGACTGAGACGTCTTCCGGATCAGTTAAAGCTGGCTGGGGCTACATTTCTGGAGAACAGTGATATAGAGTCCAAATGTTCCTTTAGGAAGTCTCCACCCTACAGCAAGTGTAATTTTAAAAGAGGCTGCACTTCCCAAGGCAAGTTATCTCAGACTCTGCTTAAACCAATTAAGTTTATTACACCCGCAGATTGGGTTGTTGCATTTCTCTGACAGATTTGTAGATTCAATGACTCCAGTTAAACGGTTCATGTTCTTTGCTAACGCAAACAGCTCCCCCAGAACACACCCGTCCCCCAACCCCAGCCCTGTTACAGGTGATCTCTGTTGCTTTTATTTTTGCAAGGCGGCTTTCCAAAAAACCAACTCATACACGTCCAGTCAACATATTCTTAATTAATATTCCACTTAACACATCCTCATGATAAAAGTCAATGAAGACAAGCATGATTTTAACACAGTATTTACACACCATTTTTCTACAAAGACTGGAGCAGAAGCTGATTTCTGGGGCAGGTCCAGAAGCTTTTGCAATGACCACAAAACATGACCTTTGAACCTGGTGAACGATCCCCGGGTTTCCAACGAACTAACCGTATATGCATTAATAGTTCTTCCTTTCTGGATTGGGAGGTTTATGAATACAGTGCTCGCTCCTGGGTAGATATTTAGATGAACTGTAGATGGGTGTTTTAAAAGATACCATCATTATGTGACTATTTACAGGATGCAGGCAGCTGGTGTGGGGTGTGGGGTGCGGGTGTCTCAGGGAACTTCATGCTTTAAGTCATCCACAGAAACTGAAAGCCTGGCACAGCCTCTTTCAAACTATCCCTACATTCATGAAGCATCAACAGTAAGCCCCCACAACCTCCCTCCAGTTTCCAGTCAGGCATCGAGAACCCACAGCAGGTACAGTGAAGATCCCAGCACCTTCCACTGACACGTGGGGGGGGGGGGAAATAAAGGCTGAGTGCTTACACACCCACATGAGAAAAAAAACCAAAGGACTGTACCGTTCGGCTTTGCATCCCGTGGAGTTTAGAGCAGCGAAAGGTGATCTCTTTGAAATCCTCAAAGCTCTGTACACTGTAGATGCAGAGAGGATGCTCCCACCTCTATTTGCTCGCGTGGGGGGTAGGGGGTAGGGGATAGGGGGCAGGGGACGGTGAACAGAGGTGGGGGGGGGGAGCGGAGGGGAAGGGGGTGTTGAACGGAGCCTACGCCCAGGAGACACAGGCTCAGCCTTTTCAGACTGAGGTGAGCAGGCATTTCTTCACCCAGAGCGGGTCGAGTCTTTGGAATTCCCTACTTCAGGGGGCCGTGAAAGCTGAGTTGTTCAGGACCGGGATCGACAGATTGCTAGGTACTAATGACATCAACGGACAGTGGAGACAAAGTGGTGTTGAAGTAGATGATGAGCTAGGAGTTAAAATAGTGGGGCTGAATGGCCTTGTCCTGCTCCCATGTCAGACTTGAATCCAGTTCACTCAAAGTCCATCTCCATCAATCTCAAAGGCAAAGTCTAAGGCAGGGTGATACCCTGGGAAATAAAAATAATATTCGACATGGGATCAAATACTGATAAGAACAACACAGAGTTCAATGTACCAAAGATAACAGCTGAGTCAGGAGCACATCAACACGATTCCAGCATTGCAGCCTATTTGCCTGACAGTGTAGGCCGGCACGTCCCCACCCAGCCCATTCACATACCAGAGCACTGTTTACTCAGAGGGGGCAGGTTTCACTTCAGCCCAATCGCATGGGCAAAGTTCACAGCCGCAGATATGGTCAGCACCTTGTGTCAGGAGTCCATTCATACTGTACCGGTACACAGCAAGATCCCACAGGTGAACTGGTCAAGGTGACACGGCAATCCTTTGAACACAGTCTGCTGCAGGGACCGAAGATGTACTATCGATGGAATTAACCCACGTGAACAGGCAGGAGAGAGAATTAGACTGCTTTCTGTGGATACTCAAGATCTGGGCATTGCTGACAAAGTCAACTTTTATTGTCCTCAGGTGATGCCAATGAGTTTCCACTTGAACTGCTCCAGCAGCTGAATACACTGCAGTGGCCTGTTAGGCCACTTGAGGGCAGTAGAAGGTCAAGCAGAACCATCTGGGACTGGAGTCACACGTAGACCAGACTGGGCCAGGGCAGCAGACTCCCTTTCCTGAAGGATGTTTTCGAATAAATGAGAATTTCTTTTTAAATCCAGCAGCTTCCTGCTCACATTCACTGGGGCCAGTTGTTCAGGACTGAATTAAAACTAAATGGCGCAAAACCCAAAGTTCTCAGCAGCTGCAGATTGTCAACTGACACAAGGCCCAGGCAAGGCCAACAGTTACAGTCCTGTACCTGCACCTTTGAAGAGCAGGGACATAAGCAAGGAGGCTGGTAACATTCGTCAACAGTTACCCCCATCACTTCCCTAACAGCATCTCACAGCACGGAACAAATTCACAGCAGGAAACGACTGAGTTTGAAGTCTTGTGGATAAAACCGAGGCACAGTGTGTACAGTCAGACAGCATAGAAACCAGGCCTTTCGGCCCACCATGGCAGTGCCGACTGGCAAACACCAAGCTTCACTGAAAAAAGAACAAAGAACTGCAGATGTTGGAAATCTGAAACTAAAACAAAATGCTGGAGAAACTCAGCAGGTCTGGCAGCCTCTGTGGAGAGAGAAACAGAGTTGGTGTTTCAATTCCAGTGAAATTTTTTTCTTTGCTCATCCATGGGATGAGGGCATTACTGGCCTGGGCAGCATTTATTGCCTGCCCCTGATTGCCCAGAGGGCAGTTGAGTCAATCACATTGCTGTGGGTCTGGAGTCGCATGTAGGCCAGATCAGGTAAGGATGGCAGTTTCCTTCCCAAAAGGACGTTAGTGAACCAGATGAGTAATTCCAACAATCGACAATGGATTCGCTGTCATCATTAGACTCTTAATTCTACATTTTTATTGAATTCAAACTGCACCATCTGCCCTGGCAGGATTCGAACCCAGGTCTCCAGAACATTATCTGGGTCCTGGATTAACAACCCAGTGATAATACCACTCGGCCATCACCTCCCCCCTCAGAACAGAGCTACACTAACCCCGTTTACATGCACTCGGTCCCATAGCCTACTGTACCCTGGCATTAAGCTTTCATCCTCATGCTTCTTCAATGTAAGGACCTGCCTCCACCACTTTTCTCAGGCAGCATGTTCCATATTTCTACCACCCTGGGGGGGGAGGGGGGGGGGGAGGTTGTGGGCGGCATCTCCTTAGATTGCTCTAAACCACTTATTCCTCACCTTAAACTTCCATCCTCTGGTCTGAGACAGGTCTGCCGCTGGGAAAAGATTCTCACTATCAATGCTGTTTATGCCTCTCATAAATTTGTAAGCCAGGTCCCACTGCCCCCAATACTGGCAAATAATCCAGTCTCTCTCCGCTCACGGGGATGCTTCATTGCTGGCAATATCCTGGAAAATCACATCCTTCCGATAGTGCCACAGTTGTGACTGTGGAGCATTGGATGAAGCCACAGAACACAGAGTAAGCAGGGCGTGGGGGTTGGGCCATGGCACGCAATTGGTTCATTGAGTTTGTGACAATCCCACAGTTCAGAAATCGATGGCTGTAGCTGCTCTAATAGACTGGCGGTTTTTGTAATTGCAGAGATTTATCATCATCAGGTGCAATATACATTTTAGCTCATTTCTCAGACAAGGCTCCTTGGGAAACCCTACCCTTGTCATGATTACCACTACTGCCTCCTTTGGGTGAATTTGGCTGATGTGCCAAGATTTCTTTTCTCATTCTGTCCCCTTCGCAGGGTCCAAGGAGTGCCCCAAGATGAACTTTTGTGAGAGATGAATGATAGCGGGAGCATTAGATAGCAAATGGCTGACTGATGGAACTGGTACAGGAGGTAAGGCTGGTCAAGACAGGAACCCCACCTCAAAAACCTGCAGCTTTAGTGAAATTCAACACCGAGCGAGAGAGAGCGCGAGATATTTGGGAAGGAAGCTGGGCAGTTCCAGAGGAACCCAGTCCAGGTGGGCAAAACTATGTAGCCAACAGATGAAGGATGTTCAAGAATTGTTGATAAAACCTCAATCTCTCAGCGTCCTGATCATGATCCCATCAGGAGGTTTCCCTGGACAGAGACAAACACAACAAGCAGCCCACACATCGGCTGGGCAATGAGGGAAATCCACAATGCAGGACCCTGAACGTTAGCTCGAGTGCATCAGGGAGATGGGTGAGAGACATTAACAAAACATTGCCAGAACAAAAAGGAAGCGGTGGGCAGCAGTGAAATGCACAAGAGTTGGAATGGTGCTCAACTTTAGTATGGAACAAAAGTAGACAAAGACATGACTCTCAGATTTGCTGGACCAGTAACGCAGGGACCCCGATGCTAATGCTGTGGGGAAAATATGGCTTCAAATCTCACCAGGGCAGCTGGTGGAATTTAAATAAGTAAGTCTGGGATTGACAGCTAATCTGTCTCAGTGATGGTCACCATGAAACGATCATTAATTACAGCTGGGATTAACTGCCATAAATGATAGCAAATTCACTGGTATCCTTCAGGGAAGGAAATCTGCCGTCCTCACCCGGTCTGGCCTACATCTGACTCCAGGCCCACAGCAATGTAGCTGACTCTCAGCTGCCCTCAGAAATGGTGACCAAAACGCTCAGTTCAGGGGCAGTTAGGGATGGGGGTGGGGGAGGGAAGAAATTAACATAACCAGAGCAGGTTGGTCCATCAAATTGCAGGGACATTGAGTTCATTTTGTGGTTGAAGGGGAAACAGAAAACCACTTCACAGCTAAAGCCAAGGACTGTCTGACAACAGGGTGATTATTGAGAGAGTGAAAGATAACACAGAGCCCACAGAACAAAACAAATAGATGGCAGTAACAGAGGAAGGGAAACACTGATCAATGAAAATCCCAACTGGCCGGATAGGGTGACCTTGTAAAACTTCAATGAAGAAACTAAAGTCACACCCTCTATAGCTCTTCATTCAGAATTCGCTACCAATTCAGGGAATTTCAAACAACAGTCAGATGGCATCAATTCCAAACATGGACCAGGCTGAGGTCATTGACAAGTAGATTTGGGAATAACAGGTGCTGGTCCACTCGGAGAGAGTAAAAAACCAGACACAGCTCGGAGACAGCAGGACTCCAAGGGACAGATGAGTTTTTCATGTCGGGGCTTGGGTATCAACTGTCTTAACAAGCAAAGGCCCAACTGACAGAGGAGCAGACTGACGAGTTTGGGAACTCAGTCCCTGCGAAAGGATAGGTTCAGGTGGTAGACCCAGCTGACAGACAGGCTGAAATTCTGCAGGAAATGCACCAAATCAAACACTCACTCACACAGCCGGAAAACACTCCCTGTTTGAGGAGACACAGATCCGTCACCATGACAAGCCAACAGAGACAGTGTCCGAGTACTAACGGAGCATGTCGGATCGGGAATGCACTCCTGCTGGTTGGGTCATGTCAGGAGCTTAGCTCTCAATCTGGGAATGGGCAGGAAGAGAAGTTGTGACCATTCCATTAAAGTAGAACTGTCTGAACAGTCTCCTCATCACCCACCCCGCACCTGTCACCCAGCACCCCTATGCCACCCAGTGTGACCCCATCCTGCTGCTGGCTGGGAAGAGGAGCCTCGTGTGGAGGGAAGAGTGGTGGAGGGAGAGGGGGGAGATCCCTGGGGAGTCAGAGAGTGGGGTGGGAAAGGTGCCTGAGAGAGGTTGGGATTTTTTTTTGGAAAGTTGGAGGGGGAACATTGGTCATTGAGGAACCACTGAGATCATTCGCTGAGAGGAAAACTTTAATTCACAAAACATTAGAATAGCGGCATCAACCTTCCCATTAAATCTTACTGAAGGGCAGGGTTCAGGCTGAATGTTCAGGCAATTAGACCGTGGCTATTATTCACAGGAGACCATGTTGTTGGACAGCAGTGTTAGAGACAAGGCACTAATACCCTACATTACCAACATGTCCTCCTCAGGCACTCTGTATCTTGTACTCCCTGTAGGATGGCAAGTGGTTTCACAAGAATAACACTGAAATGAAATTTTTCATAGTTAACCCTTACTCCAAGCATCCCTTCCGAATAACATATTGCTTAGCCTATAGATGTTACACATCTTTGATGATCAGTTCTGTGCTGCATAGTGTCTGTGTTAGTCATAAATGCCTGCCACTAACTGAATGTATTCTTTAGAGCTATTTACACACTGTTACATTGGGAGTGCAGAGATTACTGCTGCTGTGCTTCTTAATCAGGAAAGGTGATGTTTAAAGGTAATGATTGAACGATGGTCGGGAAGGATACTAACCAAATGTCTCACTAACCCAGCTGCCTCCTCTCTGTCAGGGAACCCTCACTAACATGAGAGCCACCAGTCACTTAAAAACATGGAGATAACAAGGTGTAGAGCTGGGTGAACACAGCAGGCCAGGCAGCATCGGAGGAGCAGGAAGGCTGACGGCTCAGGCCTGGACCCTTCTGAAATGCCAGCTTTCCTGCTCCTCTGATGCTGCTTGGCCTGCTGTGTTCATCCAGCTCTACACCTTGTTATCTCAGATTCTCCAGTATCTGCAGTTCCCATTATCTCTGAAACGTAACATACCTAAATACTTTCCACTCAGTTTGCAGACAGCAAGCTGCCACTGAAAGCAACTTGATAACTATCAACTAAACTGGATTTTGAGATATTGACTAAGGGAATAACAGGCACCAGGAATAATTTCGCGGGCTCCTCTTCAGAACTGGAGCACGGGGCTGTGACCGTCCCACCTGATCGAGCAGCTGGGGCACTGATTAATGTCTCATCTGGAAGGTGCAAGTTTCTGTAGTGCATGGGGATGGTCAGCACAGGATCCCCCCTCTGGTCAGGGACATGGACCACCTGAAGGATCACAGTACAGGTCTTTCAGTTGGAGCCGTCTTCCACATGCCTGCAATCAAGCTGCTCTAATCCAAAAAAATTTCAGGCTTCTGGGAGGAAACAATTTAAGTCTTGGCTTTGTTGGACAGGGGAAAGAGAGACAGACCGATTCAAAATGCTAAAACAATAAAGACACCTTATATTGAAGTATATCTTTACAATCTGAAAACAACCAAAACAGGAGGTTTCCTTCCCCAAAACATCACCCCTTCAAATAACCTGTATAAAATTAGAATGGCTTTGATGAGAGAACGGTACTTTCAAGTTTAGGCACAAATCTGGTTAGAATTTTTAGGTTATTCTGACCAGATTTGAAAAACTAGGCCACATCTGTAATTTGTTAAGAGGCATGTCAGAACATTAAACTGGCTCCAAGCAGTTAGTGAGGACTAATATTCAGAAGAGATTATCTGATCAACTTTCTTTAAAATTGGAGGGAATGCCACAAAGTTTTATAAAATCTCAGCCACAAGACAAAGTGCAATGTGATTTATTTGTTTTTTTACAAAAATTGACATTCAGACTGAGGACACTGGGGAGGCAGTAGTGTAGCGGAAATGTAACTGGACTAACAATGCAGTGGCCTGGTGTAATGTTCCAGGGACATGGGTTCAAATCCTGTCATAGCCACCAGAGGAATTTAAATTAAACTTAATAATCTGGAATTATAAAGGAATGGACAAAGTCTCAGTAAGTGTGACTAAGAAACCATTTACAATCCTCATAAAATCCCATCTGGTTCACTAATGTACTGACTGGGTGTGGAGGGAAACTGCCAGCTCAGTTGGTGCTGGGGAGGCAAGAGGAGGTACAGAGGAGGGAAGGCCATCATAAAAGGCCCTTTGGTTTGAAGGGAAATGGGCAACAGAATAGAGAGAGCATAAACTTAAAATGTGCTCGAGTGAGTACAGCCTTAAGGCAGGGAGACAGAAAGGTGCAGGTAAGGGAAAAGACAGGTGAGGGGAGGAGAAAAGAGCGAGAGCGTGCGCGGGCAGAGAACACGGAGGAGATATGCGAGCTGGGGGGGAAAGTAAGAAAGGTGTGGATGGCTGTAAGAAAGAGCACATGCATGTGCATGGCTGCTGCGGGGGGTGGGCATGGAATTGTCACCTTGAACAGGGAACGTAGATGTGGGTCATGGTTACAATGCTGAGGTCAGTGGGAAATGGTAGGGGGTGCGTTTGTAGGGGTGGGGTGGTGTGTTTGGGCTGGGGTGGGTATCATGAGCAGGAGGTTTTAGGGGTAGTGAGTGTTTAGAGGCAGGGAGTGTTTGGGATATGGGACAGATAGTGGGAGGTGGGGTGAGCCAGTAGAAGGGGGCTGCCCTGGTTTGGTTTGGTGATTGAGAGAAGGGTCAGAATTCACTAGCTGTTGGGGAGGAAGAAGAGCACTTTTCTGAACTGGGACGGAAGCTAGGATCTTAGAGAGAACATGAAGGCAATGTGGCCTTTCTGCACTAGGCCCAAAGGTCACTCTCTAGTTATTAATCAGAATAGCAGGCATTAGACGCAAAATGGGATCGATCTCCAGAAGCTCACATGTTGGGAATGGTCCTTCAACATACCACATTCAGTCGCCAGTCTCCCTCAATAGGAGTTTGCCTGTTTCCAATATGGTGGGAATATCAATGAGATCAATCCTAGAACAATGCATAGCATCAACTCGGTCAATCCTAACATTAATTAGGTCAACCCATAATGTCACCCAGATTGATCCATGGTATTAGCATGGTCAATCCCTAGCGTTAACTGGATTAATCTATAAAGGAAATGACAGAGCCCATTTACCTGCCCACATTCCCAATCAGAGCCTTTGTCCTGTTGCTTTCCTTGAGCTCCCAATGTATGGGACCAGTGGTGGGCTTCAACATTGATCAGTTTAGGTTAATTTGTTCTGTCTTGGTTTTTGGCTGGCGGTCAGCACATGTCTTGATCCTTATGTTTAAACAAAGCACATCAACAATAACAAGGGAAGCGACATTTTCTCTGTGGAGAGGGGCATTTATAAAATCTTATGCAACTTTAACAATACAAACTTTTGATGTACCTGTGATGTAAACAAAGCAAGTTTGTGTAAATACCATTGTTAATGCTTTGCTTTTCATTTTATTTCTGATGTTGAAGTTGATTGAAAACATAACCCTGTTGCATACCTCCAGCGAGCAGGGCTGAAATCCTGAGCTTTGACCCTCATCAATTCACTGCTGTCCTACTTCACTACACGTAGGGAGTTCCTCACAGAGGACTTTTAGCCCGAGACAGGATGTTTAAGAGTTGTCCATTGACTGTAAAATGCACCTTGAAATGAATAACTGAGCTTTATCTGGCCTCCCCGATTCAAACTAACCTCTGTCCTGAACAACTTCCTGGTCCTGATTTACACAAAAACAAACCTAAAGTGAGTCAGTGCACTCGTAGGCTGTTGTTGCTATCTCCCATCTCAGATCGAGCCGTGCCAAAAATAACAAGAGCCTCTCCCATCTCCGCAGTGAATGTGTACACAACTTCACCCTTCAAACTTTCCCCGAGGAGATACTTCTCATTTTCAATGATGGTGTTTTGCAACTTTATGAATGGTGCGAGACACCAGTTAAATGGCTTCCGATATGTGTGAAGGTCAAATCCAGCTCTGGGTAATTTAATCTGGAGCTTGCAGTTAATATCCACCACGCTGCCTACAGCTGCACTGAGCACAGATGAAATGCCTGCACTCGGTTCCGGTCACACACAGCGGGCTTGCAGCAGCTCCTGGCACAGCCTGAACCCCAAACCGCACTCGGACTGTCAACCACCGGGTGGGCCCGTCCTCTCACAGCTCGTAGGGGGCTCACCCCCCCTCCAACCCAACCCCCACCCTTTACCGCAACATCTTCCAGCCAGGGACTCGGGAGGAGGGGGGGGGGGGGGGGGAAGAAGAGGAAGGGGAGAGGTGAGATGGGGGGGGGGCGCGGAGAGGGAGGGGGGGGGCGGAAAGGGAGACGGGAGGGTGGGGGTGTGTGTGAAGGGGAGGGGAGAGAGGGAGGAGGGGACAGAGGGAAGCTTTTGGACACACAGGAGACATCTGGGATAGGCCAGAAACAGATCCATCCAGAACATTTGAAAGGCATGAGGATAAATACTTAGAAGAAGAAAATTACAGGGGTATTGGGTGAGAGCTGGAAGTGGGATCAATTGGATGGCTACACCAAAGAACTGGGAGAGACGCAGCAGACTGAGTGACCCAACCCCCTCCCACACAGGAACATCTGGCAGTCTGTTCAAGTCCTAGTGAGTAGCAAACAAGGTTCACCATTCTCTGTCTGGAATGCAGAGAGACAGTTCAATGTTTACTCATTAACTCCAGGCAAAACGAGAGCATTAAGGATGTACATCAGTTCCACACCCGCTTTTAAACAAACTCAGCCAAACTGAGCACTGCCCCCTCAGGAGAACAGACAGACCTCACAGAGGATAGGTTTAGTGGAATGATCAGAAACAGAACTTGCTGGAAAAGCTCAGCAGCATCTGTGAAGGCAAAAAGACAGAGTTAACATTGCGGGTCTGGTGACCCTTCCTCAGAACTGATTTTAGAACTAAGGGTCACCAGATCTGAAATGGTGACTTTATTCCTTCACAGATGCTGCCAGACCTGCTGAGCTTTTCCAGCAACTTCTGTTTTCGTTCCTGATTTACAGCATCCACCGTTCTTTCAGTTTTTATTCAGTGGAATGATCCCAGTACTCCAAGGATTAAATTCAGAGGACAAATTACACAAAATAGGATTAGAATTCCTGCTATTTAGAAGATTATAGGGTGATTGGCTCACATTTCACAAGATAATAAGTGGATAAATAGGTTAAACAGGGGAAATGATTTGGGGGTGGAATTGTGAAAATGGAGCCAGGCCTTTTTTTTTGGGGGGGTTTGAATTAGGAAACATCAATACACACAAGCCGGTAGAAGTTTGGAAGGAACACTGTTCCACAAGTGGTGATTGATGCTAGATCGATTAGTAATTTGAAGAAAAATATACTGAGTGTAGTTTTAATCGAAGGAATGAGGGAAAATGTGAGTAAGTTAAATTACACAGTGTAGCAACTCTCATCTCAGTGAATGCTGAAGCAGGCTTCATTGCCTCACTGGCCTCTTGTTCTTGCAAGCTGATAAAAACGTCTCATGCATTTTGAGATGAGGGAGCTGAGTGTCAAAACCTACATCAAAATTTTGAGCTTACAAACAGGGTTAAAGTGAACCATGAGGCAATTGGTCTTTAGTGTAGTCAACCAGTATGGTACAACCCAATAAAAGCAGCCAGAAATCATCATGCACATCGAGTCAGTTAGAAATAGGGTTGAGGTCCTGCAGAGTGATTATAGTCAACTAAGAAAAAGGTTAAAAACCAGGGCCTCAACAGTAGTAATCTCCAGATTACCTCCACTGCCAGATGCTAGTGAGGGTAAGAACAGGGGGATATGGGCAGATGAATGTGGGTAAAGAATTGGTGCAGGGGGCAGGGATTCAGATTCCTGGATCATTGAGATCCTTTCTGGGGCAGAGGTGGCCTGTTCAAGAGGGACGGGTTGAACTGGAGGGGAACCGATACCCTGGTGGGCAGATTTGCTAGTGCTACAAGGGAGGGTTTAAACTAGATTGGCAGGGAGGGTGGGATCCTCAACAACAGGGAGGCAAATGTGAGGCGAGAAGGAGAGACAGTAATCAGAAAGAGCAAGCTGAGGAAGCAGGTCAGCCTGGAACATGACAGGGAGTGAGGAATGCCTGTTGGATTTAATTGCATCGATTCACAGCAAAAGCTCTGTCTGGTAAGGCTGATGAACTCAGGTTAAGAGATAATGGGAACTGAGGGTTTAGGCCCGAAATGTCAGCTTTTGTGCTCCTGAGATGCTGCTTGGCCTGCTTTGCACTCAGGTTAATATGGGCACATGGAACTGGGATATTATAGCCATTACAGAAACATGACTAAGGGAGGGACAGGACTGGCAGCTTGAAATATGAGGGTACAGCTGCTTTAGGCAGGACAGAGGTGGAGGGATGAGGGGAGGGGGAGTTGCATTTTTGATTAAGGGGAGTGTCACAGCAGGAATCAGAGATTAAATAACCGAGGGATCATCCACTGAGGCTTTCTGGGTGGAGCTAAGAAATAAGAAGGGGATGGTGGCATTATTGGAGTTGTACTACAGGCTCCCAAATAGTCAACGGGAATTAGGGGAACAAATACGCAGGGAGGTTGTGGAGATTTGCAGGAGCAATAGGGTTGTCGCAGTTGGGGGGGTGGGGGGGGGTTTAATTTTCCTAACATAGACTGGGCCATAGAGTTAAGGGCTTAGATGGGGTGGAATTTCTGTTAAATGTGTTCAGGCAAGTTTCCTCAGGCAGTATATCGAGGGTTCTACTTGGTAAGGGGAAAAGCTCAACCTACTGTTGGGAAATAGGGCAGGACAGATGACTGAGGTGACAGTGGGGGAGCACTTTGGGACCAGTGACCATAACTCTATTAATTTTAAAATAGTTATGGCAAAGAACAAAACTGGTCCACAGGTTCAAGTTATAAATTGGGTGAGGGTGAATTTTGATGGAATTATACAGGAGCTTGCAGAGTTGATTGGGGTAGTTTGTTTGCAGGCAAAGGGACCTCTGACAAGTGGGAGGCCTTTAAAAGTTCGATCGCTAGAGTTGAAGGTCTCTATGTTCCTGTGAGGGTGAAGGGCAAGGTCAGCAGGAGTAGGGAACCCTGGATAACAAGAGATGTTCAGGCTTTGACCAGAAAAGAGGAAGAGGCTTGACTCAGGTACAGGTATCTGGGAGCAAGGGAATCCCTGGAGGTATACTGAGGATACAGGAGTTTATTGAAGAAGGAAATCAGGGTGAAAGGGGGCACAAGGTAGCTTTAACTGGGAAGATTAGGGAGAATCCAAAGAGATTCTTTAAGTGTATTAAGGGAAAAGGAAAAACTAGAGAGAGAATAGGGCCCCTCAAGGACCAAAGTGGACATGTATGCGTGAAACTAAAGGAGATGGGGAGATCCTCAATGAATATTTCTCCTCTGTGAAAGAAAAACCTGGGAATTATAAGACCAGTAAGCTTACCATCTGTGGTAGGTAAGTTATTTGAGAAGATTCTGAGGGATAAGATATACATGCATTTGGAAAAAGACAGGGTTTGTTTAGGTCACTTTGATGAAGAAAGTTGATGGGGGCAGGGTGGTAGATGCAGTCTATGTGGATTTCAGTAAGGCCTTCGGCAAGGTTCCACATGGTAGGCTGTTTTGGAAAGTTAGATCGCTTGGAATCCGGGGAGATGTGGCAGATTGGATACACAATTAGCTTGATGCTAGGAAGCAGAGGGTAATAGTGGAAGGATGCTTGTTGGACTGGAGGCCTGTGACCCATGGTGTGCCTCAGGGGTCGGTGCTAGGCCCGTTGCTGTTTGTTATCTATATCAATGATTTGAATGAGAATGTACAAGGCATGATTAGTAAGTTTGTGGATAACACCAAAATGGATGGTATCATGGAGAGTGAGGAAGGTTATCAGAAATTGCAGCAGGATCTTAATCAGTTGGGAAAGTGGGCCAAGAAATGGCAAATGGATTTTAATATAAATAAGTGTGAAGTGTTGCATTTTGGAAAATCATATCAAGGCAGGAGTTTCATGGTGAATGGTAGGTCCTTAAGGAGTGTAGTGGAACAGAGGGACCTTGGAGTTCAGGTGCATAGTTCTCCAAAATTGGAGTCACAGGTAGATAGGGTAGTGAAGGAGGCTTTTGGCACACTGGCCTTCGTCAGTCAGGGCACTGAGTATAGAAATTGGGAAGGTATGTTACAGCCGTACAGGATGTTGGTGAGGCTGCACTTGGAGAATTGTGTTCAGTGTTGGTCACCTTGCTGTAGGAAGGATGGTTATTAAACTCGAAGCAGTGCAGAAGTAACTTACAAGGAGAGTGCCAGGATGAGGGACTCAGTTATAGGCCGAGGTTGGACAAGCTAGGATTTTTTTCTTTGGAGCATAGGAGACTGGGGGGGCTGATCTTATAGCAGTGTATAAGATCATGAGAGACATGAATGGGGTGAATGCATTGAGCCTTTTCCCCAGGATTGGGGAATCGAATTGAGGAAGAGGGGGCATCAGTCTGAGGTAAGAGGGGAAGGAATGCATGGGAATCTGAGTGGCAACTTTTTTTTAAATACAGAGGGTGGTACGCATATGGAATGAGTGGAAGTGGTTGAGGCGGGGACATTAAGAACATTTAAAAAGCATTTGGACAAATATATGGATAGGAAAGGTTGAGAAGGATACGTGCCAAATGCAGGGAAATGGGGTCAGCGTGGATGGACATTTTGGTCAGCATGGACTAGTTTGGGCAGAAGGGCCTGTCTGTGCTGTAGGACTCTGACTCTAAATCAATCATTGGTTCACATTGAACCATCCACATGGAATACCAAACACATTTTTGTGTTCAGAAACAAGCAAATTAAAAAAAACCAAAATCCTGCTGTTTGTGTTACAATATCAGTATCTTTCAATGATGAACTGAACCATGTTAATGAAGCTTTTTACAATATCCAAGAACAATCTACAGCAAGAATATTGTTGAGGTTGGTTGGCTCGCTGAACTGGTTTGTTGTTCTGCAGACGTTTCGTTACCATGTTTGGTAACATCCTCAGTGCAGCCTCTGATGAAGCGCCGGTGTGTTTTCCCGCCTGGTTTTTAAACTCTGGGGTCCATTGCAATGGATTGCCTCACTGCTGGGTTTCCTCCATAGAGGAATGTATATGGGGTCGAGCTCAACGTGTTTATTAATAGCCTGCTTCGTGGAGTGCCATGCTTCCAGGAATTCTCGTGCCTGTCTCTGCCTAGTCTGTCCCAGGATCTTGGTGTTGTCCCTGTCGAAGTTGTGATTCTCCTTGTCCATGTGGATTGAGATGAGTGAGTGTTGGTTCTGTCTTTTTGTAGCCAGTTTGTGTTCATGTACTCTTGTTGTTAGTTTCCTTCCTGTTTGTCCGATGTAGTGCTTCTCGCAGTCTCTGCAGGGACTCAAAGATAGAGGACGAAGAGACCATGATATCATTTGATGTCACCGCCCTATTCATAAAAGAACATGACCCCAGTGAAACCATCTCCAAGGACAACATGCTTAAACTACTGGACCGATGCCTGACCACCCACTTCCCCTTCAATGGCCAAACATACAAGGAAATCAATGGGACACCCATGGGATCGCCTATCTCTGGACTCCTAGCAGAAGCAGTGATGCAAAGACTGGAAAGGACTGCCCTTCTGCAAATCCAACCTATACTATGGATACACTACGTAGGCGACACCTTTGTCGTCATTAAATGGATCAAATTAGAAGAGACACACAAACTCAAACAACACCATCACCGGAATAAAATTCGCCAGAGAGGAGGAGAAGAACAAACAGTTCCCATTCCTGGACGTCATGGTGGAGCACAAGACAAATGGGGAACTGCAGATGAAAGTACACAGAAAAGCCACACACACAGACCAGGTACTGAACTTCTATAGAAATCATCCCAGCACACACAAACGAAGCTGCGTGCGAACTCTACTTCAAAGGGCAACAACACACTGCAGCAATTGGAAACTACGCCAATAGGAGGAGGAATACCTCTTCCAAGTGTCCCAGGATAATAGATATCCAAAGAACTGGGTCTGGAGATGCCTACGGGAACTGCATCAGAAAGATTCTACACGCCCCGACACACCCATCACACTACCCTACATCAGGAACACATCAGAACTCACCACAAGACTCCTATGACCGCTGGGCATCAGAGTGGCACACAAACCCACATCAACCCTATGACAAGTGCTCACCGGAACTAAAGACCCACTCCCCGCCATGGACAGGACCAGTGTCATCCACAAGATCCCCTGCAGAGACTGTGAGAAACACTACATCAGACAAACAGGAAGGAAACTAACAACAAGAGAACATGAATGCCAACTGGCTACAAAAAGACAGAACCAACACTCACTCATCTCAATCCACATGGACAAGGAGAACCACCACTTCGACTGGAACAACACCAAGATCCTGGGACAGACTAGGCAGAGACAGGCACGAGAATTCCTGGCAGCATGGCACTTCATGAAGCAGGCTATTAATAAACATATTGAGCTCAACCCCATATACATTCCACTATGGAGGAAGCCCAGCAGTGAGGCAATCCATCGCAACAGACCCCAGAGTTTAAAAACCAGGCGGGAAAACACACCGATGCTTCATCGGAGGCGGCACTGAGGATGTTACCCAGCACAGTAACAAAACGTCCGTGGAACAACAAACCAGCTCAGCGAGCCAACCCACCTCAACACCCACAACCCGAGCTACAGATCTACTCCCAAACCTTAAAGAATATTGTCTTGAATACACAGGAGCAGGTGTAGGCCATTCAACTTTATCCCCAGCCCCAGCAAAATTATAGCTTACTCAGGCAAGACATTTAGATACCAGCTTTCAATAGTTTTTGGGAAAATAATTCCACATTCTCAAAAAAAAAACCTGGAGAAGGGGAGAAAAAAAAAGATCTTAAATGGAAAGGGAGAGCTGTTATTTATAAACTGTGCCCATCACAAGAGAAAACATCCTCCTGGTATCCACCCCATCCACTCCCCTCAGTATCTTCAATGTCTCTATAAGATCCTCTCTCATTCTTCTAATCTGATGAATACAGGCACAGCCTAACCCTTCCTCATTATATAATCCCCTTGCCCCGGGTGTGAGCAAAGTGAACCTTCTCGGAATCTCCATCTACCGTGATTATTTCTTTCTGTGAATAAGGAAACTGTCCACAATAATCCAGGCTTGGCCTGACCAATTACAGCAAAACACTCCTATTTTTATATCCCATTCCTTTTACAATAAACACCATCACCTGCTTATCTTCCTAACCCCTTGGTTGTAGGAATGTACCAACTTTTTCTGTTTCCTGTCCCTGGGCACAGTGATTTTCCCTGTACCTTTAGAGTTCTGCAATCTCTCTCCATTTCAATAAAGGCTGCTTTCATAGCCTTCCCATCACAAACTTCACTCAAAAGTAATTACTAGGGTGAGGAGGCAGCCACATGTTGGGAGGCCCCAGCACATTCACAAAGGTGATAGCATTTCTGAGAAGTTATTTACACACAATGGAACACTGTACACCAGGATGCGCATTGCGAGAGGTTCCCCGAAAAGGGCACCTTCACCAATCTGAAGAACAATGGAACATATGGAGGGTAGGAACCTTCAGGTCCTCGTTCAGTCTTGTTCAACTTTACCCTGATCTGAGAGATCAATGGTATACAGGATTCCCCAGGGAGCAGTGATACAGACGACAAACTTCCAAAAGATTCCATTTCTGCCTCCATTCAAAGTCAGGCAAGGACACATCCGGCTGCTTGGTCAAGTCCCAACTCTTTTCCCCTTCAGTTAGTATCCACGTCAGCCTCCTTTCTTTTGCAGGTCGAGTCCACTCACACAGGCCCCACCCCCCAACAACACCGTGCCCTCAGGAGCAGCCTCCGCAGGAAATAAAGAGAAAGGTAACTTGTAAGAAGATTTGCCAAAGAACAAAGGTCCTCATGTGGGAACATGCCAATACGGTTTCTCACAAATACAGCAAGTGCGTCTTTGACAGCATATCTTCCTGAGAGAAAGCTGGCAGTAACCCTCTCAGGTATGGGCAACGATAAAAAGCAATGCAAAAAGCAGTGATCATAAAAACACAGCTCACAAACAGATCCGACTGAAACGATCACAACAGCAGTCAGGATGGAAGCAGGTGGCTGGCTGACAAATGACAAACACAGCCGGACGGACGGTGACAGGGTTGGGAATTGGCGGTGTGGCTGGGACTGTACACTTCCAGAAAAATGACGCTGCCCTTTCAACCTTCCGAATAAAGGACAGTTGTATTCGGTCTCTTTCGTATAATTAATTTTCATTGACAGCCAGGAAGCAAGAGAGTCAGATGGATTTTAAGGGTTCAGTTGGCAGTTAATCAGAGTAGGTTTGAGTTTGGATCACAGTGAGTAAAGTTAAGAGCATTTGCCCAGGCAGTAGGGGGTGGGGGGGGGAGGGTGAATGGGAAGTAAAAAACTACTGGAGCAGATTGTCTGCGGGGCTGGGGGGGGGGGGGGTTGTGTGGAGGGTGAATGCAGTTAGCACCAATTAGACTCTCCTTTTGGTAAAATTAGGAAGGCCCAGGAGTAAGATTACAAAAATCAATTCAACAGATATCAGAAAGATAATAATGTAAAAGGCCTTTAGGACTCTGCAGCAATCGAGCAATGATGTCAAGGAGCTGCTTCTCACCAGGCAGGAATAGCACAGGATGGACAGAGTCACATTAGACAGATCAAACATGGAAGCTCAATAGAGTTTAGGGAATGTCTCTTAACAGTGGGGTCATTAGTTCAGAAGCTGGTAGACAGATCTCTGAGCATGTTTAAGCTGTATTTCATGTTAACATGGGATGAAGAGAGTTCTTCACATTACCTTCTCCTTGACCCTTTGGCTTGAAGCTGCACACCAAAAACGATGCTTGGTGAGGGAGATGGTGTCATTCAGGCGATTACTTTAAACATTCTCTTTTCTGAGGGATTAAGGAGGTCACTTCACCCTGTACCACCCCATACCAAGTCTTAATTCAGATCGGGGGACATGTTCTACCTTTTATGTTCCTCAACGCCAAAAGGGCCAAAGACAGGAAGGCCCTGGAGTCCTGGAACCAACCCGAGAGACACAGCACATGACACCTGACTCTGGGATTAACACAGGGAAACCGTTTAGCCCGCCGGGCGGTTGTTAAAGAACTGAAGAATTAAGCGACTCTCTCCACGACATCTGAAAGCTTCCCTTGAACATCAAATATTTCAATTTGGGCTTTTGGCTGCTTCGATTCACCAAGGGAGGGTCTAATCTTCAAACACTGATTTTCAGCTATTTCTATACATATTTTTCTGATTAGCAGCAATTAGGAATGGGCGTCAGCAATGACACCCACATCCCATAAATGTATGGGAAAACCACACATCAGTGCTTCATGGTGAAAGTTACACATCATCAGCATCTCAGTGGGCAGCTCTGACTCACAGGTTTCCAGGGTTCAAGTCCCAGCCCAGGTGCTGGGCACAGACCTTGAGGCTAACATTCGAGGGCAGAGAGAGAGGGCTGATTTTATCCTGTTCAGTATTCACATGTAGTCGGAAGTGACATTTCAATAGAGCTGCCTGTTTGTGCCCAGTCACCATTCCTAACAGCACACTGGGTGCTCCACAGGTTCGAGGCAGCACAAGGGGCAATGAGGGACAGGTGATATATGCTGGCATAGCCAGAGACTCCCATGTCCCACCAGTGAGTAACGAAGTCTCCCCTACCCTGTGTACACGACTCCACTCTCATGTTGCTGTAGTGTCGTTGCCTTGAAGCAAACAGCTGATCACCTCTCATCATTGATATTGGCTAAAGAATCCTCACACTTTCAAAATCTTGTCATCTTCTCCGGCCCCTGCAACTCACGGTGCTCCGATAGCTCTGGCATTTTGACCGTGTCTGGTTTTGTCGTTCCGCTATCATCAGTTGGACCTTCACCTGCCAGGGAAGGGGGCAATGCGGCTAAAGAATAGGCCCACCTCCCTCTCTATCTCCCTCTCGTCCTCCTTTAAGATGTTCACTAAAACCTCAGCCTTTGATCAAACGTTTGGTCACCTGACACAAAGACTATTGCGACCCCACTCAAACGTTACTTGGGATCACCTTGAGATGCACCTGGAATAAAAGGTGCTATACAAGTTGTTGTTGCCATCTCTGCTAACTGAAATGCAGTTCTCACATACTAAAGAAATTGTATTTTTAAGTCTGTTTGCAGCTTTACCGTGGCAGCAAACACAGCACAGTTACAGCATCTGCGGAGATTAAAATATGCCATGCCCTTCCCCCAGACCAAAGGCAGACAGACTGGCAACTTGCTTCATTTTACATCAGCCTTAAAACTGGAATGGACTGAGTGGAGTTTTTTCTATATAAAAAGTGCCTTGAGGAAGCTGAGTGGCTGCAGATAATTAAGTTGTAAATTATTTAAAGCCTTCAAATCCCTCCAAGCATCTGGAAACAAAATTTGCATGCGTCAGCCTCCCTATATACGGGCACAATGAAAAGGATAAAACCAACCACAATACACTATAAGACAAAGAAGCAGAAGTGGACCGTTCAGCCCAACAAGCCTTGGGTGACTGTCTGAGTGGAGGTTGCACATGCTCCCCGTGTCTGCGTGGGTTTCCTCTGGGTGCTCCAGTTTCCTCCCACAGTCCAAAGATGTGCAGGCTAGGTGGATTGGCCGACGCTAAATTGCCCGTAGTGTTCAGGGATGTACAGTTAGGTGGGTTAGTGGGGGGATGGGCCTGGGGGGGAATGCTCTCCGGGTTGGTGTGGGCTTGTTGGGCCAAAGGGCCTGTTTCCACACTGTAGGGATTCTATGATTCTGTGAAGCCTGTTCTGCCATTCAATGAGATCACTGCTGATCTGATTATCCCCAACTCCACTTTCCTGCTTTTTCCCTGTACCCTCGACTCCCCCTTAATGATTTGAAATCTGTCAATCTCAGCCTTGAACATACTTAATGACCCATCTTCGACAGCCCCCTGCAGTAAAGACTTCCACAGATTCGTTCCGCTTGGACAGAAGAAATTTCTCCTCATCTGTGTCTTCAATGTGCAACTCCTTACTCTGAGATGAGGCCCTTGGTTCCTAGATTCTGCCACAAGGAGAGACAACCTTTCTGCATCCACCCTGCAAATGTCCTGAGAATCTTGTACGTTTCAGTAAGACCATAAGATATAGGAGCAGATATAGGCCACTCAGCTCAAAGTCTGCACCACCATTCAATCATGGCTGACATGTTTCTCAACGCCATTCTCCTGCCTTCTCCCCGTAACCCTGGATCCCCCTTACTAATCAACAACCTGTCTATCTCTGTCTTAAAGTCACTCAATGACCTGGCCTTCACAGCCCCCTGTGGCAATGAGTTCCACCTATTCACCACCCTCTGGCTGCAGAAATTCCTCCTCCTTAGCTCAGTTCTAAAGGGTCAGCTCTCACCTCTGACGCTGTGCCCTCAGGTCCTACTCGCTTGTATTAGTGGAAACATTATCTCCACATCCACTTCATCCAGGCCTCCCAGTATTCTTTAAGTTTCAATCAAATCCCCCCATATCCTTCTAGACTCCAATGCCAGCATATCATTACTTGGGTACGGGCCCAAAACCGCTCTCAATATTTCGAATGCAGTCTGTCCAGAGCCTTACACAGCATCAGCAATACATCTCTGCTCCTGCCTTCAAGCCTCTTGAATGCTAATATTGCATTTGTATTCCCAACTGTGAACTGAACCTGCATGTTGACCAAGAGAATTCTGGACTAGGACTCCCAAGTCCTTTTTGGTTTCAGATTTCTGAAGCCTTTGCCCATTTAGAGAACAGTCTATTCTTCCAACCAAAGTGCATAAACCTCACACTTTGCCCACTCTCCTAACCTATTCAATAAGGTCACCTCTCTCATAATCCTAAAGCCAATAAGTATGGGCCCAAACCGTTCCACTTCATAAGACAGGCCCTCCATACCTGGTAACAACTGTGTGAACCACTACTGAACTGTTTACAGTGACTTCTTCCTCAGAGAAGGGGATCAGACTGCTCTCAGCATTGCAGCTGTGGCCTGAGCAGCGTCTTGTATAGTTTTAGCAAATACTCCACTCCCTATGAAATAAAGGCGAACATTCTAGGTGCCATCCCTACCAGCCTCTGATCTTGGATGCTGACTTTTTGTGACTCATAAGCCAGAAGCTCAGAATTGTCACAGAGCCGGGCACGTGTCCATTCAGCTCACCATGCTCTTAGAATCCACATTTCGCCGAGGTGTGATCATCGTCTTAGTCCTGCACATTTCCCCCTTTCAAATTAAGCCGCAACTCCCTGCTGAATGGACAATTTGAACACGGTCAAAGCAGTGGCTTCCAGCCCCCAATCCCTCCTACCAATGGGTTTAAACTATGCCCACTTTCTCGATCATTTCACACCTGGGAACAAATTCTCCTTCCCTGCTATGTCCAGAGAGACGCCACCTCTTCAGCAGTTTGAGCCCCCACTCTTGACTGAAAGAACATCCAGTCTTTCTGCTTCCAGCAGGGCTCAATGCTTAACTATCCAAATCCTGCTGACTATTCCCAGCTACTGCATCAGAAACATCTTGTCAGGATGTTGTGAACAAACTATATTTCACCTTTTCAAAGATTATTCAAGGCTGAGGGAGGTAGATTTTTGTTGACAAGAGGTTCAAGTTCCATTCGGGGGGTGGGGTCAACAGGATATTGGAGCTGAGACCACAACCAGATTGAACACTGATTTTCAATGAGAAACAGATTCGATGGGATGAATGGCCTGCTCTTGCCCCTACATTGAAATCTGAAAGCCATGCTTATACAACGGCCACAATCATATTTGGACCCGTATTCAGAGAAACTCTGTCCCTGTTAGATTTTCATCAGCACAGGGCCAGAGGTGACAGCGTGAAAGGGAGAGTTCTGATCCAGAACATGCTGTCTGAATGGCAGCTGGGGGCAGATTCAAACAAACTTTCAAAAAGCAATTGGAGAAGTACTTCTGTGGAAGACATTGCATAGTTTCTGGGCAGTGTGGGGACAGAAGATTAACCGGAGAACTTTTTCAAAGAGGTTGCAATGCAACAATGATCCAAAAGGTCTCTTTCTACAATTCTACAGGAAATATCAGAGACAGTTTTTATACTTAACCTATGAGACATCCAGTTAATTGAGCTCGTGGCCTTGTGCGTAAAAAAACATTCCTTTACGAGGCTATGTTCAATAAAGAAAGCAGATTTTTGTAAAAAGCAGAAGGAACAATATATTTGTTCTTTCTTGAAATAACTTTGCGATGTTACTGATATCCACATTGTATGTTTAAATATACCCATGTGAAAAATGCATGCTAACTTTGTTTTTGAAAGCGGGCCAGCGCTTGCAGAGGGAGAGTGTCCTTCAGCACGCTGTATGCGCTGATGATGTTGGTGTCTCCGCTGGGATACACATGTGCCAGCTCCCAGAGAAGTGTGGAGCCGTTTATAACCTCACTGTGGGCACATTCAGAGCCCACTTCCTAACAGCGTATTCCCAGGATTTGCTTGGAGAGCTGTGCTTAGGGTTCGCTAATGCCAACAGGAAGCTGCTAATCAGCTGATAGGCTCTTCGTCCCTTTTTGCAAACACAACGATGTTTACAAGGTGCGCCAGCTGGTCTGCGCCAAGGCTTTAGACAAAAGCTGGTGTGTGTGTATCCTCACCGCCTCAGAGGGAGGGTTAGCAACGTGTTTTTGGAGGAACTCGAGCCAGATCATGGGCTTGATTTCATGCCACCTTGAAGAAACCGGCTGTTAATTTCACTGAAATTAAACAAGTTTGTGTAATTCCCCCCCTGCACGACTGCAGTGTGTGAAAAGTACACCCACGGTTATCCAACACGTTCCAGAAAATTTCCCCAAAAACACACAGTCCACAATCTACACCAGGAGACCAGTGTAAAAGTCCCATTTCTCTGAAACCAGCCGCAGCAATCCGCTGGACCGTGTTAGAGTGGGAGAGACACTGCGCCCAGAAAGTCTTCACCTGGATCTCTGGTAAACTACAGAATGTGTTCACTGCAACTTCACACCACGAATAATCCCCCTTTTTAACTGAAAATTCCACTAGCCTGCTCCAGACACCAACTGGTGGGGGGGGGGGGGGGGGGAGAAGAACAGGACGTTTCACCCTCAAATTAATTTGGCCAAGAGGAGAGTTCGCCACCAGAGCATGAGACACTGCGCAGGGGGGTTGGGGACCGAGGGCCACAGAGAGCGGACAGAGCCAGAGCAAACACTGAGAAAACAGGGAGTTAGAGAGATAAAGGCAGAGAGCAAGAGAGAGGGCCTGAGAGGGGGATAGAAAGATACAGGGAGAGACACAGACACATTGGGGCCAGCAGATGCTCAGACACAGCAATGGTTGGTCAACATTGAAACTTTCAGGGTCACACAGAACCCCAAAGTTGAAAGAGCTGCATTGGGACAGGCGGATAGCAAAGCCCCAGAGCGGCAGAGCATTCTAAACTTCACAATCATCTGAACTGTATCCAAGTCGCCACTAAAATGAGTGATAGAGGAAGCGATATATTATAAAGCTTTTCACTTGGACTTTCCTTTAATTGTAAAAGCTTTGAAAATGAAGCCCTCGGCTATTAAATTTGTCGATAATCCTTTGATAACTTGGCACAATGACAGAAAAATCGGATGTTGGTTGCCTTGCAAAGAAATGTGAATCTTACTGAGTAAACAAGATCTTCTTAATGAATAACCAGAATTTTAACATATCAACTGGTTACCATGACAATCTTGCTTTATTTATAAAGCAGGCGAGATTGGATGAAAGGCAGGATAAATCATCATGCCACTAGGCATTTTTTTCAAACCACACTGCCCTTTGAAATCAAATATTCCACTACAGTGGGACTGGAAGACAAGGATGAAATAGTTTGCCTTTTATTTGTTCAAGGAGTGTGGGCGTCAATGACTGGTCCAGAATTTATTGCCCACTCCTATTTCCCCTCGAGAAGGTAGGGTTGAGCTGCCTTCCTGAACTGCTGCAGTCCATGGGCTGTAGGGTAGACCCACAATGGCCTTAGGGAGGAATTCCTAACCCTAACCCCATCGCAGTGAAGGAACGGAGATATATGTGTTCTGAAGAGGAGGTCGCCGTCGCCGCCTCCCCCCCGCCCCCCCCCCACCAACTTACTCTGATAACTAAAACTGAAACACCCAGAGAGGTTTGCCTCAATCTATTACAAAAGGGAGGTTAAATAAAATGAACTACGACTACTTACTCGACACTGAACAAGTAACAATGCATTTATCTAACTCTAACAGTTAACAAATTAACAGAGCTGCCAACAAACCAAACAATTCCCCCTTAATGACTAACTATTCCTGAATAAAACAAAATTCCAAAGGTATGCTGCTCCAATAAATATGTCCCAATCATTTAAACCAAAATAAAAAAACAAAAATGGATTAAAACTTAATCCCTCGAAATTACAACCAGGATGCATCCTCCAGAATGCTCCATGCTGTCTCCTGCCAGAAACGCCTTTCTTCGTCAAATTCAGGTGTCAGATGCACACCTCCTGTGAATTCTGGTGTCAGGAATATTAGTTAAGAGTACCGCTGTACCTTCAATTAGATGATGTTTTTTTTCTGAGAGCTGATAGAATTCTGACACATCCAGGGCTTCTCTTTAGAGCTGATGGGTTGTTACCATACTTAGATGGCAGTTGCTCTTACATCGATTTTCAAATGCCCTCTACTTTTATACCCTTGATGACCTATTAATTTCTTACAATAGGATTGGTCGGAGGTTGTCAAAACCATCAGATTTAAATTTAATTGGGTTTTGGTATCTCAGGCCTAGTTTAAATCAATTGGCTAACTTCAAAACCCTGTTGTCCGGGTTAAAATGCTGCTTTGCCTGTTAACAGTACAGCCTTTTGATAAAACGTTTCAATTTCAAGAACCCGCTGTGCATCTGCTGCTGTCTCCAGGCTTTTTCTTCTCTTAAAAATCAAAACCTTTGAAAGGGACCATGCACTCTTCCTCCCCTATTATTTGACAAACAATTTCTAATGTCCTGCCTTCCAATCCACAAGTACTGTACCAATTTCACAACACCTCCCTCCTTAAGAAAAAATGAATCATTATGAAAAGATTGTTTTTTCCCCTCTAAATCTTATCATCATTATTACTAGATGCTTCAGTCATTAATCTAGAGTTACATATTTCGTACTAGTTCTATATCCATTGAACACTACCGTGTTTAACTTGTATACAAATTTTCCTTTTAAACCCATGATAATGCATCCGCAATAACATTTTAACACTTGCACCATGTACAATCTGTAAATCAAATACTTATAACAGAAAACTCCAACAAAACAGTCTGATGTTCTTGTCTTTAAATCCTTCCAAAAATGTCAAAAGGTTACGATTAGTGTACACAACTGTCTGATACAATATTTTAGTGTTTATGCTGCAAGCGATGTAAGGTCAGTATCAAACTACATAATTCATTTTCAACTGTGGAATATTGTAGGGGTGTTATTTTATCGGAACAGCATTCCACACGTCAACCTCATGTACTATTGAATTAGTCCTCCCCATTCTATTTCCACATATGTCCTCATTGTGCTGCAACAAGCCTTTCAATTCATTCTCTGTTCCTGACACAGATAGCTTACTACCCTATCCCATTCTTTAAAGACTTCCTGATTATTTAATGTACTCTGAGGCACATCAAAGCCCAAATTATCTCAACTTGATTCATCAGTCTGAATCACAGTAACTAACAACTGTTTCTCTAGTTCCCGTTCCTGTCATACTAATTTTTCAGCACATTCACATGACATACTCAATGAAGTTTCTTTCTATCTAGCATCTCTACCAGATAATCACCTGACTCAATTTCTTCTCAATCTAGTAAGGACCACTAAAACCTTGCTTTGAAGGGATCTCCTACACTGGTAACACCACAAAACTTTATCCCCACAGGCACATATTCAAAGTTTAGATTTCATATCTGCTTCTTGCTTCATTAGATGCTGAGCCACCTTCAAATATCGTCTAGCTAATTTGTTTAAGCTTTCTCTCACCTCAGATACATAATCCAGCTGTGAGATCTCGGACTTTGGACCTATCAACTTTTCCTTAATTAATTTTAAAGGCTCTCTTAGTTAGTGTCTGATTATCAATTCAAATGGAATAAATGGAGTTGATTCATTTGGGGCATCTCTAATAGACAACAGTGTAAACGGGATATCTTATCCCAATCATTACAGTAATCCTGGCAATAATCCCTCAGCATAGTATTTAGGGTCTGATGCCACTGTTCCAATGCTCCCTGGGATTCAGGATGGTACACACTTGATTTAAAGTGGCTATCCATGACCTTCTTAAAACAATCTGGCAGTAAAATTGGGCCCTGAGTCTGACGGAATCTTCCTGGGTAGTCCATAATGGTGAAACAAACAACTCCTCCACAACCCTTTTTGCCTTGACATTCTGTAATGGAATTGCCTTTGGAAATCTAGTAGATACGTCTACTATGGTTGGCAAATGCTGCTTCCCACTTTTGTTTTAGGAGGGGACCCACAAAAATCAATTATAACCCACGTAAAAGGGTCTTCAAAATGTGGGTATTGGTATGAAAGGCACTGGTTTTATTGCTGCCCGTGGCTTCCCTACCATCCGACACATATAACAGGAACAGCAACGTTCAACCACCTCCGTATGCAGTCCAGGCCAATAGAAATGCTTCTGCATCTTAGCCCGAGTCTTCCTCGCCCCTAGACGACCTCCGACAGGTAATGTGTGTGCTACCCACAACAGTTCCTGTCTGTATTCTACAGGCCACACATTCTGGTGACATTCCACTCATTTCTCCTCCGCACTAACCTGCTGCAGACTCAGTTTTCACCTCAGGATTCTATCCTTAAGATAATAACATTCGGGAACACATTTGGATTATTTTCCCTAGTAGGCTTTATGATATACATTTTTTATTGTCACATCTTTTTGGGGTAACTCCACTAATTTTTCAGAACTCGACACCTCTGCCTGATCTTCTACCTGTTCAGGTATTTCCCTTACCACTTCATCAAACAGGTGTGTCAGCCAACTCGACCTCAACTCCTTCATCTTTCTCTTTGGTTTTCCCCTCTTGCTGTAACTTATGACTACAGGATCTTGTCAACACACAGCCCAGAAAAATTCCAGGGTAATTTTTTTTAAAATCCTGAGTTCCCTGGTTTTCTTTTGGCTTCTCCAACATGAGGGAAATCACTCCCCCCTTTAATCCTACTGGGTCGTTTCCAAGAACAAACTTTATTCCACTTTTTAAACCCCCTCCCACTGTCACTTCCCCTAGGCTTTCAACTTGATCTTACACAGGGAATGTTAAATCTCTCTGCATTTATTTCACAGATTATCACCCTCTCAAGTGAGGTTTCAGAAGGAGTGCAAATACATTCACCTCTTACTATTAGAGACTGACCAGCTCCTGTATCTCTCAATATATCAACTTCTTTACCTTCTGTCCTTGTTCTTCCAGAGTAAGCCTTACCCGCAGAGGTGAAGTCTTCGAAAAGATCGGACCCTATTTCACCATCCAGCCCACGACTAGACAGTGCACTCTTCAGCAGCTCCTCGAGTTCGCTTGGGATTTCCTTCACTACCTCAACTAATCTCACTCCATATTCAACTAATCTCACTCCATATTCAAGTAACAACTTATTTATCTAACTAACAACTAACAAATGAACAGAACTACTTACAAACTGAACAATTCTCCCATTAACTACTAACTATTCCCAAATAAAACAAAATTCTAATGGAATGCTGTTCCAATAAATACAAGTACCACTTATATAAACCAACATAATAATACAAAAATACATTAAAAAACTTAATTCTTCGAAATAACAGCCAGGATGTGTCTTCCGGAATGCTCTGTGCTATCTCCGCTGATCCTCTGCCAGGAACGCCTTTCTCCATCAAATTCTGGTGGTCTGAAGCACCTCACCTTCGGATTCTGGCGTCAGGAATATTAGCGAAGAGTTCTGCCATACCTTTAATGAGATGATTTACCTGAGAGCTGATAGAATTCTGTGAGAGCCAGTGTTTCTCTTTAGAGTTGCTTTCACCCAGATTTCCAAATGTCCTCTTCTTTTATACCCATGATGACCTATTAATTTCTTAATAGGACTGGTCCGAACTTAACAAAACCATCAGATATAAATTTAATTGGGTTAAGGTGTATAGGACCTGGTTTAAACTAATTGGATAAATTCAGAAACCCTGTTGTTTTGGTAAAAATGCTGCTTTGCCTACTAGCAGTATAGTCTTTTGATATAACATTTCAATTTCAAGAACTTTCCCTGCATCTGCTGCTGCCTGCAGACTTATCTCCAAGTCATAAAAAACACAAGTTTTAAAGGGACCATGCACCCTTTCCAAACCCTCACCCAACCACCTCCCCCCGCCCCCCGGCTCCCTAAACCTCTTATCATTTTACAACCAAATTTTAACATCCTGCCTTCCGGTCCACAAGTACTATACCAACTTTGCAACAGTAGCTTGGAGAGGAACTTGCAGGGGGTGGTGTTCCCATGTATCTGCTGCCCTTGTCCTTCTGGATGGAAGTGGTCATGGGTTTGGAAGGTGCTGTCTGAGGATCTTTGGTGAGTTTCTGCAGTGCATCTTGTAGATGGTACACACTGCTTCTACTGAGTGTCGGTGGGGGAGGGAGTAGATGCTTGTGGATGTGGTGCCAATCAAGCGGCTGCTTTGTCCTGGATGGTGTCAAGCTTCTTGAGCGTTGTTGGGCCTGCCCCCATCCAGGCAAGTGGGGAGTATTCCATCACACTCCTGACTTGTGCCTTGGAAGGGGTGAACAGGCTTTGGAGCACTGATTAAAAAAAACCTTAGTGAAAAAGGTGATTTTTTGAGAAGGTGGACGGAGTAGATACGAAGGTGGGAAGAGGAAATGGGAGGACTGCAAACGTGTTAAGACGACAGGAGATGTGTTAAAACAGGTTTGGGCCATGGCAGGGTCAGGCGCAGGATGTGACAGAGAAGATGCTGGGGAGTTCTTGCTAGTGGACAGAACATACCCCAAACTCTGCAAGGTTCAGGTGAGGCCAGCGGAGAGGTGGAATCTAGTGAAGAGGAACAGAAGCAGTGTCTCAGGGACCCCAGCTGCCCATTCTGCACATCCCCCCACCTCTTATCCCACTGGAGGAAAATATGGTGCCATGCTGCGACACAGAGACTGACATCAGGGTCAGTCACATGATCAACATGAGGGGTGAAAGGCAGAAACATGAGTGATAGGTTGACAAGTATTGACTGGGGGTGGGGGGCTGGCAGAGGGAGGTGGTCTTGGTTTGTTGAAGGATATAGACCACTTGGTTTGATGCACATATGGAATTTAACACTGTTAAGTGAGAGATGATACAATTTGAAGAAGGATCAAGATAGGGGAGTATACAATGAATGGCAGGATGCCAGGAAGCTCAGAGGGATACTGCGATCTTGGGATGCTTGTCCACATACCCCTCGAGGCAACAGATTGATAGGCACATGGGACACTCGCCTTTGTCAGTGGTGGCATGGATTTTAAGGGCGAGGAGGTTATGTTGGAGCTGTACAGGACGTTGCTCAGGCCCCAGCTGGAGTACTGTGTACAGTTCAGGTCCCCACACCAAGAAAGGTGTGACTGTACTGGGTGCCGAAGGAGATTCACCAGGATGTCACCTGGGGTAGTGCGTTTCAGCAATAGAGACTGGGTGCTTTCTTTAGAGTGGTGAAGGTTGATAGAGGTGTCTAAGATGATGTGGGGCATGGACAGGGAGGATAGGAAGCAACCGTTCCCCAAACAGTTAATAATGAGGGAGTGTAATTTTACAGTGTATGGCAGGAGATTGAGGGGATTTGAGGAAAACATTTTTCACCCAGAGGGCAGTGGGGCTCTGGAATGTATGGCCTGGGTGCGGGGGTATTGAGGCAGGAAAGCCCACAATCTTTAAAAAGTACTTGAATGAACACTTGAAACATCATAACACTGAAAGGCCATGGAGCTAGTGTGGGAAAGTGGGACTATCGTAGGTGGTAGAAAATGTTTGGCTGTACAGGCTTGATAGGCTGAAGGGCCTTTCCTGCACACTATGATTCTATGGTTGACTGGGAGCTAGTCCAAAATGGAACGCCTTCCACAAGGCCTCCTTACAGCACAAGGGGCAGCTCACCACCGCCTTCAAGGGCAACTAGGGACGGGGCAAGAAATGCGGGCCCAGGCACCGACACGCACATCGTGTGAATGAAGCCTCAAAAGGATATTCATTTCAACATTCACAGGGAAAAAGGGCAAAGGGGGGGGGGCGCTCGGGGCAAGTGAGGGAGGGCAAGGGGGGAGCGAGTGAGGGAGGGCCGTTTCAAAAAGGGAACTACATGGGAACAGAGGAGAACAGAGAGATAGTTAGGTATGGCTCATATCTCTGCAGACAACAAGAAAACACTCAAGTGCCAATAACCGAGAATTCTCCGACATGAAGCTGCAGAATTATTAGTTGCTCTTTTTCTGGCCAAACTATCTTTATGAACCATTAACAGAGTCATGCACTGGTATCATGGTGATATGACCTCCATCAGCAAACCCAGGGGATTGGGGAGGGTGGGGGGTGTTGTTGGTTGAGCTTACAGCTTCTGTTCAGCCTCATCATTCATTAGGCCTTGGCCCTCCTTACCCCCCGCTGGAGATCCATGTCAGTGCTGCCTCGGAATATTCAGGGCCAGACAAGCATTTAGAAAGGGTCACTTCCTTTCCTTCAGCACTCACACTCATCAAGTCCACACTGACAGAGTGAAAGCAACTGTTTCCCTGAGCCCATCGGCTGCAATCCATCACCCTCACTCTAACAGCAAACGAAAATACAGCCACCGCCTGGCATTCGCAACTGGGTTAACAAGCAGCTCAGAAACCAGTAGGTGTGTGAGAGAGAGAGAGAGAGAGAGAGAGAGAGACACAGACAGGCAAACGGGGGGGGGAGATGGAGAGAAAGACCCACACACACACGGACAGACAGACAATCGGGGAGAGAGAGAAACAGACAAACGGGGGGGAGAAAGAGAGAGAGGGAGAGGGAGAGAGAGAGAGGGAGGGAGAGAGAGAGAGAAAGCAAGAGCACAAGCAGAGTGAGAGATAGGTAAAAACAGAGAAAATGAGAAAATAGACAGCACTAGGGTGAACAAAGAACAACAAAAAGATAAGCGGGGGGCAGGCGCAGAGAAAAAAAAAGTGAAAGAAAGAGGCAGAGAGAAAACAGGCAGAGCTAGCAAGCAAAGTAGACAGCAAAGTGCAGACTACTTTCTAAACGGGGAAAGGCTTTGGAAATCCTAAGCACAAAAGGGCCTTAGGTGTACTAATGCAGGATTCTCTTAAGGCTAACGTGCAGGTTCGGTTGGCAATTAGGAAGGCAGATGTAACATTAACATTCATTTCAAGAGGGCTAGAACACAACAGTAGGGACGTACTGCGGAGGCTGTACAAGGCTCTGGTCAGACCCACGTGGAATACTGTGAACAGTTTTGGGCCCTGTTCCAAAGGATGTACTACTGCTGGTGAGGGTCCACAGAGCTTCATATAAATGATTGCAAGGGAGAAGGGCTGTCGTTGGGGACTCTGGGTCTGTACTGAACGGAGCTTAGAAGACCAGGTGAAATCTGACCGAAACTTACAGAATACCGAGCGGCCTGGATAGGGTGGATGTTTCCACGAGGAGAGACAAGGGCCCGAGGGCATAGCCTCACAGTGAAGGGCCGACACTTTAGAACTGAGCCGAGGAGGAATTTTCTACAGCCAGAGGGTGGTGAGTCTGTGGAACTCGTTGCCATAGAGAGCTGAGAAGGCTATGTCATTGAGTGACTTTAAGGCAGAGATAGACAGGTTGTTGATTGGTATGGGGGATCAAGGGTTACAGGGAGAAGGCAGGAGAATGGAGTTGAAAAACATTTCAACATGATTGAATGGCAGAGCAGACTCGATAGGCTGGATGGTCTAATTCTGTTTCTGCCTTATGAACGCTGAGGGTGAGGGAGAGGGGTAGAAGTGTTTATGAAATAGATGCATGTCGAAGTCAAATGTGTGATTGGGTAGCATCAGCAAATTGTTTTAAAGCAGAGAATGGGACTGACACGGTTTGCCCGGCTTTGTACACAATGCACTAATAGATCATTCTGGCAGCTCATTTAGAAGCAGCTGCTCATGATAGTTTGACAGAAGAGCAGAGGAAATCACCTTTGAACCCAGCTTCCTGCCTCTCTCTTCATAATATGGTGACAAAGGATTGGAAGTGAATGAAATACTGTGTGTAAACCTCTGCGCAGAGGCAGAGTTTGCCGAGTGTGAGGAGCACAGTAAGATTGCAATGGGAAAGACAGGCTTTAGCTAAGCACACGGCCACCGCTTATTTCAGAGTTTTTATCCCCTAGAAACAAACTTAGATCACAGCACTTCAATAAAATGTACCTTCCCACTAGTGAAGAAAATAATTTCAAGTTATCATTTTAGTTTGAAATACACCTCACATTAGTCCAAAATGCTGAAATGTGTGTTACAGAACTCCACAAATTGTCATGAATATCCAGGGAAGATATATCTTACTTTTTTGCTACATTTTTCACTTTAATAAAGAATGGAGCATTTCTGCAGAACAGCAACTTTTCATTACTCCAAAAGATTACTGTGTCGCTTTGTCACGAGGACAGACCAGACAAAGTTCGAAAACACACAACGAGAGCCGGGCGTGGAGGTCCTTGAAGAAAATTAAACAAGTATTCTCCCACTCTCTTTCTCACGGGTGTCGGGGGAATAGCAGGCAGGTAATGACGAGCTGGTGAAATCAAGGGCACGGTACAGATTCTGACCCATCACCTTGTGTCCGAGGAGATGGATTTTTAAACCCAGTTTTGTTCTGGAATAGCAGAAATGTTCACAGTGAATTCAGATCCTTTTTACCCCCTCTTAGTGGCTGTCTCACTGTCTGCAAGCTTTTTGTGACCAGCCTGTGCAGGCACGAAATCCCTGGGCTCACTGAAAGGCTTTTGCAGGTACTTTGGGGGAGAAGCAAGTCACTTCTGACAGGAACCTTTGTGAAGGGCATTCACACACCTGTCTTAATGACCAGGCGAACACTGAATTATTAAACCTGGTGCTCTATTAAGCACAAAACCCTCAAGTACTCATCTTGGGGCTACTGAAGGGACAGAATCCCGTCTGTCCAGTTACGGCAAAGCAGAAATCCATCGACCGACGGTGGATGAAGCAAGCTGGCCGAGTGCGTACGAGAATACGGCCAGAAGGTACAGAGCACCACCAGGTGGGAATGGTTGGATCATTAGATTGTGTTGACCATCACAGCTACACAGCAATTCCAGGCTGGAGGATTCTGTAGGACCAGCCCTGGAACCCATCAGGATATCGTGACTGGCTTCAGGCCATACTGTTCCTTAAAATTCCTGAACATTTGGAAAAATGTTGTCAGCAAAAACACAAGGAGGCCATTCAGCCCCTCGAGCATGGGGCTACCTGCTATGCTGTCAGATTGCTGTGGATGTCTGCTCCAAGAGAAAAAAAAAGATTTGAATTCATGTAGCACTTTTCATGTCCACCAGATTTCTAAAAGCACTTTACAGCCAATTAGAGATAATGGGAACTGCAGATGCTTGAGAATCCAAGATAACAAAGTGTGGAGCTGGATGAACACAGCAGGCCAAGCAGCATCTTAGGAGCACAAAAGCTGACGTTTCGGGCCTAGACCCTTCATCAGCTTTTGTGCTCCTGAGATGCTGCTTGGCCTGCTGTGTTCATCCAGCTTCACACTTTATTATCTTACAGCCAATTAGGCTCTGTCAATATAGTCACTGTTAGAAACGGGCAGTCATCTGGTACACAGCAAGCTTCCACAAAGAGCAAACTGACAGATCAGAGCACCTGTTGACAGGAATATAAATATTGCTCAGGACACACAGGAAAACCGCCCAGTCCTCCTCCAATCTGTTCATCTCATCCATTTAACCTTCGCCCCATACCCATTGGCTCACTTGTTCAACAATAACTGAGTGATCTCAGTGGATCCTCCAGCTTCCCATGCCACCATCCATAGCTGGAAGGGGTGTGGGGAGTATTCCTAATGTTTACTAGCTGGCATATGAAGAAGTACTTACAAAATACACTCGTGTTTTCTTACTCATCATTCTCCATGGAAATATTTCCTCTTTATCCACTCAAGTCAAATCTCATTTTCAACACCTCAAATCAGATCACACGTTGACGTTTTAATCAGAACAGGACAGAAGCTAGCTTTGTGCAACCTCTCCACTGTCCAATTTTATGAAGCCCAGTTTCACGTGGACCCAACTGCAAGCAGACAGATGTGGCAACTCACCATATACTGGACTGAGTCTTTACGTCTTTTCAGTTACTGATTTTGTGGTTGGTCATGCAGATTAGTTCATAATTTACATCATACTACACTGTTCAGTAAAGGCTTGTGTCACGCAAGAATTTTCTGCAAATGTCTTCTCTTTCGATAGCTACATCCCTCATCACCCCAACCACTCTGGGGTCTATATCTCTGCATGTGTGTGTCTGCATGTGTTGGGGGAGGTGGGGCAGCGTGTGTTAATTAGCGACAAAAACAAAGTTGCTGGAAGAGCTCAGCAGGTCTGCCAGCATCTGTTGAAGAGAAAACAGAGTCAAAGTTTCAGGTCCAGCGACCCTTCCTCAGAACTTGATTTACAGCATCCACAGTTCTTTTGGTTTTTGCGTTAATCAGCAAGATGTTTCACGGTCTTTGAGCTCCCATCAACTGCAGTTAACATTCATGGTTAAGGTTTACAAAAAAAAGTTGAAACGATTCTACCAGAAGCAATTTTTGAAAAAGAGCTGATTGCTGTACCATACAACACAACGTGACTGCACAGATTTCTCAAATGACTACGTGGTCCTGTAAGGAAATACAATGCCAGAATTCAGCTTGAAATACACAGCAGTCTGCACTTGTACAAGCTGATTCATTTACCAATCACCAAAACACTTCTGGACTTCCATTGTTGACAAACACACACGGATGACCGAATAGCAACACAGCCAAGATAGACTCACAGATCTGGTGCTGCCTGACTGTAAACTAATCAGAGAACTCATTTGAATGACCTGTGCACATTATTTACAATGTCAAAATAAAGAGACCTTGTCATTGGGCCGATAGCCAGAACAGACACCCATTACTCAACAAGGAGAAACAAATTTTGCATTCACAATGATACAGGAAGCAGTAGTAATTTCCTCCCATTGAGGACAGCAGACTAAAGTGTTTCCACAGCATGGTTTCAAACAAGGCCATCTCTCTGAAAGTTTGATTGTTTAAACTTCAAGTTCACGGTCACGCTAACAAATCCACCAGATTTTCATACTTTAAGTCAGTCAGTCAGTCACATGATTCAGGCTGACTTTTTTTTTAAACCGTTTTCAGCCCCAGAAAAGCCATTCACAAACACTATATCATTCCGCTGCGCAGAATTACAAACTGTCAGCCAATGTTTTGAACATTTTCACAACTTAAACAGTTAGTTCAATTAATTTGAGGGACAGATGTTAAAATTAACCCCTCAACTTGATACAAACAAACAAGAAAACAGCTAATATGGGCAGTAGCTTCTACTTACTGTAAAAACATCATCATCACCGACCTCCACTTCATTCTGAATTGTGGAAGATGACGTTGTTGACCCTGGGAGAAAGGTTATCATTAAAAACGGAATTGTACAGAGTGGTTACAGAATAGCAGGCGTATTACTCTAAGAAGCCGCTCACTGTAAAGGTTACAGCAGAAGCTGTTCTAACAATGGATAGAGCAAATCAGAGCAGCCGTGCTCTTCCTCATTCAGACCCTCCATGATTTACTAATGCTCCTCGGTAAAGGGACGCTAACACTCCAACCTTCCGACCAACACAGGTAGTCATAACTATGGGCTTGCAAACAGCGTATGGTGGGCAGAGGGTCAAATCCGGTTGAAATTAACATGATGTAGGAGTCAGCGCTCTGAAATCTCAGCCAAACTAATCCCGCAAAGTCTTCTGAAGGTCTGCAGACATGCTGATTGGGTAGAGTGCTCATTGGGTCAGTTCACATAACAACAGGACACAGAGATGTAACTGAGTGGGACTGATCAACATTACAGACAATACACAACCCCTGATATAATCATTCTGTCACAGGGAGCAGTCAGGCTAAGACAGTCTGCCTGAGCAATAGGGCTGACTTTTAACGTAACAGAACATTGTCAAATGTTGTCTCTGTGAAGGATCTCAATGAGCTATTTCTCAACCATTCTACCTGAATTTCTTGCGAAAACCAATGTAGTGGGGACGATAAGAGCAAACACATACTTCAGTAAACAAATCCTTTCCACAAAAAGTTAACTATGTGATCAAAGTGACATGGCGATCAGATATAAAGCAGATACTTTACTCTGAGGCAGGTTTCCTGCCTGGCCCCGTGTTTGAGCAGTTGATTGGTTGCTGAGCAGGAAGATGGTATCACATTAGACACACGCCAATGCAGCAGCAGTATAAAGTTGGCAAAGTAGTAGGGTGTACCTTCGGTCAGATCTTCTATTGCCTTCCGCACACCTCGATCAAACGCACGTGCGTCAGCAGGGCTCTGAAAGGTGAGTCCAAACTTCCTGTTGTCTACCATCCAGTGGTGAAATGTCGGAGTTGCTTTCGTGTAAACCAGGTCTTTCTTTAAGAAGCATTCCAAAACAATCTTTAAAGAGAAGGGAAGAAACACAACCATTAAACAAAGGATAAGTGAGTACAGGCATGGCACAGAAAAGAAACACTGGTGTACCATTTATTGGCCAGCTTTGACAATTGGACACAAATGACAGACTGTGCATTTTACAGTCTCCTCTTCAACCACTGCACCTCCACCTCACTTGGTGACACTTCCTGCAATCTCTGTTGCAGTGTCAGCGTCTGCTGTAATAACTATTTGTTAGTCCCCTCCATTAATTTTGCATAAATTTATCAACTTGTACAAAATATTAAGGGGCAAGGAATCCCAGGAGAAAGCGGTCACAATACATACTCTGCAACAGAGAAACTTAAGACAGTTCTGTAGCTGGGCAGGGCCCCACACCAGTATCCTGCCCTCCCCATGAAAAATTACCAGCTAACATCCTGTTCTGAAGGGTCACTGAACTCCAAACGTTAACTGTTTCTCTCTGCACAGGCCTGCTGCATTTCTCCAGCAATTTGTGTTTCTGGTTTGATTCAGCTTACATATTGCCTGATTTTAAACAAACCCGAATGCTTTGATTTATAAAATCTACAGAATCATCATTTTTAATGATTTGTACTTTGCAAAGGGAACTAGATTATAAAGTTAGAGAAGTATAATTTAGCATTATGTAATTGAATGACACCAATAATTGTGTTGTTTAAGAAACCCCAATAAGTCAAACTAAACACTACCCATCCATTTGGTCATAATATGATTAAATTCTATCACTGACTAGAGTGGATATTGAAAGAACAATTAATACCTGCCATGGCAGATTCAGCAACACAACTGCATCTTGTATATCACAGTGGTAGTAATACAGAGAATGAGGCTAATTTTCTAGGGAACAGAGTTCAAATCTCATCAAGGCAACTGGTAGAATTTAAATTCAATTAATAATGGCAGTAATGGTGAGCATGAAAACATCGATTGTCAAGAAAATTCACCCGGTTCACTGATGCCCTTCAGAAAAGGAAATTTTGCTGTGGCCTACATGTGACTCCAGGCTCACAGCAATGTTAGTTGCCCTGTGGGCAATTAGGGATGGGTGATAAATTTGTGACACCCCTATCATAGAGGGATTAGCTAAAAAAAGGGTCAGTGGGACATGGCTGAACTGTTTGGAGGATTCACGGTCATGGCTCTTCACTATGAGCAGAGTTACTCACAGGAGCCTGTCTGTTGTGACGATACATACTGTGAACAAAGCAGGTTTATTTGACAGGTAAACGCCAGGTGCCTAGTGCAGGACCTTCATTTTATCAAGGGAGAAACAGGGACATGAAGGAGGCTTAGATAGGAAAACAATACTGTCATTTAACATTGTTGGTTGTTTAATCCATTTAAACACAGCTGTTATGAAATAAAGCGAAATGCACACAATACAGCAGCTCAGTCCACACGAGGGAGAAAGGTGCAGAAAGTTGCATTGGGTGAAGGAGGATGGAGGTGGTGCAGTTGGCTAAGACACTTCAGCATGGCCCTGTGGGCCGAATGGCTTATTTCTGGGCTGTACATTCTATGAAGTGTTGATATTGTCACAGAGGGCCACAACACAGAAATGGCCCCTTCAGCCCTTCGCATCTATTCTGCTCACAATCACCTAACTATTCTAATCACGTTATCCAACACTTAAAAAGGGAGGTAATGGCTTAGTGCTATGATTGCTAGGCTATAAATGCAGATCAGATTAATCTTGGATCTCATCCAGCTGCAGCAGATGGTGGAATGTGAAGTCAATAATAGAGAGACTGGAATTAAGAATCTCTAATGAGCATGAAATCATTGCCAACTTTTGAACAAGTCCATCTGACTCACTAATGCCCTTTAGGGAAGGAAACTGCCATCCTTACCCGGTCTGGCCTACATGTGGCTCCAGACCCACAGCAATGTGGTTGACCTGTGAGTTCTCTCTGAAATGGCCGAGCAAGCCTCTCAGTTCAAGGGGTGGGTATGAGCAGGGAGCGATGCCCATGTCTTATAAACAAATAAATAAATAAAAGTCACTTGGCCCACAGCTTCGGCATTGTAAGTGACCACCAAAATACTTGTTTAATGTGATGCAGGTTTCTGCTTCTCCCACCCTGCCAGGCCGTGAGCTCCATATTCCCCACCAGCCTCTGGGTGGCAAAGGCTTTCTGTACAGCAACATGGTCAGGGTCTTCCTAGCAGGGAGCCTGGCCAAGTTTGTCCAATTGCAGGACAAGTCCGGTACCACGAGCATGATATCACCATGTCCATGTGCACAGTAGCTCAATGACACTCACTCTACAATCACACTAACATCAGCTGTTTGCATCATTGCTGCGTTATCGGAGAGTGAAAACCAAAACAAGATTTTTATCATCCAGTCCCTTACGTAGGTGGTGGTTTTCTTCAAACGATTGCATGATTTACTTCCAAAATATTCTGCGCGTGTCAACGCCTTATTGGTTGATCTTATGCAATTGGAGGGGTGGTGGGAACATGTTGGGAGGAGTGGGTACTGGAGATGATGACAGATACTACATAGACAGCAAAGTTTTGGATAACTGTCCAGAGGACAAAATGTTGCAATGGGACAACAATGCTGCAAAATTCCCTCGTGAGTGGTCCCTGTTGGTCTGTCTCATCAGGGGCCACAGCGATAGGGCCGGCAGCTCAGTAATAGTAAGAGTACCACTGACAACCAGGGGCAGACGGGCAGCACAGCCAACACACTATTATCGATCAAAACAAAATGTTCAAAGTTTCGCATCAGGAGCCAGCCAAATATACCAAAGGGCAGAAAACATGCAGCGAGGTCAAACCAGAATTGGTCAGAGTGAATGCCTTCCTTAATTAAAAGGATAAAAGTGTTCCTGTAACATTCAAAAATACCATTTGTTGGGCTTCCTTACAGATGCTGCTTGACTTACCAATTTGTCTCGAAGTCGCTCACCAAGGATCAGAAAATCACTTCGGCCAGTGCCTTCTGGTTGTGTGACCTTACAGACACCAACTCGACTAAGACCACCTCCATCCTGTGGTAACCACCCTGAGTCATCTCTGGTCATAACCACAGCTTTGACACGTACAACGTAGCTGTCACTGTAAAAAGAAACAAACCAGACTCAGCAAGGGTCTTGCTGATCACTGCAGCATTTCAGTCAACCCGGGATTATCATGAGGTTCAATGAAATGTCACTCTTCACAGCCATAACAATCCATCGCAGTTCAGTGAATAATTAAAAGACCTCACTCCTAGAAAAGGAGAGACCAGAAAACAAATCAGAAAAAAAGCAAACGACAGTAGATGCTGGAAAACTGGGACAAAAACTAAGTGCTGGAGAAACTCAGCAGGTCTGACACCATCTGAGGAGAGAGAAACAGAGTTAACACTTTTCAAGTCCAATGACCCTTTTGCAGTTTAGAAATGTTAACAATTGTTTCTCCACGGATGCTGCCTGACCTGATGAGTTTCTCCAGCACTTTCTGTTTCTGTCACAGATTTTCAGCTTGCACTGTGGTTTGCTTTTATCCCAGTGCTTTCTGGTCTCCCTTTTCTATTGCACAGAACAGTTCTTCAATCTCCAAACACCCAATGGGATCTTATTTAAGACAAAACAAAAATGCAAGTGATCTCCAAGTCACAAAAAAGCTGAAGGTACAAAACTCAGTCTAATTGCTGTTAATTGCTGAAAAGGAGCAAAGTGAGCACTTTTTAAAAACACACTCATCGTAGGGATGTGGTTGGCTCTGGCAAAGTCAGTATTCATTATCCATCTTCAATGAGCCTAGAGAAGGTAACGGTGAACTGCTTTCTGGAATTACTGGTAAAGGGGATGAGAGGTGGGAACGTAAGAGCAACGTCCCTGCAGCCGACAGACCGAGACTAAAACTTGAGAGACACAAGTTCAAATCCCACAGCATCGACTTAACTTTGAAATTCAACTAATAAATATGGAGTATGATGCTAATCTCAGTAAGGGTGACCACAAAGTAAATACAAAAACCCTTCTGGTTCACCAGTGTCCTTTAGGGAAGGAAGTCTGCCTTCCTTACTTTGAATGGCTTATGTGTGGCTCCAGACCCACAGCAATGTGGGCATCTATTATCTACCGCCTGGGCAATTATGGATGGCAGTAAAATCACTGGTCCAGCCAGTGATGCCATCACTGAATGGCAGTTAAGATTTATCCACACTGCTGTGGACCTGGAGTCTCATGTAGGCCAGATCAGGTAAGGGCAGATTTCCCTCCCTAAAGGGCATTAGTGAACCAGGTGGGTTTTTGATGAGAATTGATGCTATACTGCACTAGCCAATGATTACCATTGAACTGCAAACCTGTAGCGGACTCAAACCAGAGGCAATGCTGACTCACATTACACCAACTGCACAAACACTGCTTTTTGAGGCAGGTATAAAATTGGGAATCTCCACCCTTGGCAAAGATTACAGGAAGGTGTAAGGGGGAGGTGTTGGTTAATGGTGCTAACAGGAACAAGACAACAAGACTGCAGTTTCCAACTGCCTTATTTCTCTGCTTAAAATAAAAATTACACACATCTTTGTCAAACAAATTCCTGACATTACTGCCCTCCTCCATTAGCATAGTGTGGAGTAATTTCACTTCTGCCTGCTGTAGTTGTGAATTCAGCCTCTGAGGGTCTGTAAAATAGAACTCCAGCAGTATCTCCTCCATACTGGCCCGTGTTTCCCCAACTCAGTGCTTTCGTGTTCTCTCCCCAATTTGAGCACTAAATGGTGAGTCACTAGGCCTCTTGTGAAATGATTCAGGTTGGTCATATTATCTTTTTAAAGTAGACCCTTTGTATGTAAAATGATTTACAAGTATTTAATGCAAAGCTACTGCTGCTAAGGTGTTTGCCACACAAAGTAAAGGATCTCTTGTTCAAAAGTCCAACCTGAGACATTACCAAATCTGTTATGGCTGATTTTTAAACCAGGAGTGGCAGAGAGCGAGGGCAGTGCAGGGACGGCAGCTGGGAGTGTACCGTACATGGATATCACAGAGGGGACGGCAGGTGTGTTCAATTCCTGTGACTTGACATCTCACTGACTACTTCTTGTAGAGGCGCACGCACACAGAGCAGTAACTCAGGTGAGATCAGGCCTGACAGGGGTTTGAATCTATAAGCTACATTTCAACCAGGACTGCATTTTAAAGAAAGCAGTAAAAGGGATCCAGAATATTGTAAAAACAAGATGTCAAATAACAGAAAACATTCTAGTGGACCTGAATTTCTCCCATCAACTTGTAGAAATTCCTTTTGATGTTATAAAAGGCTTTTGTTTGCCTCACGTGCTACAGTTTGCCTTGTGTGTCACATTTCACTGCCTTATTATGATTTAATGAAAACAATTTGAGGAGGTGGAAGGAGTTCACTCCAGCACAGGTAGGAGTCAAATGTGGGGATGGTTGGCTAATATCTGTAATCTCCAATACGCACAACTCAGCTTCCTGAAGTAAACAGTTTTTAAACACAGCAAGTGGTCTGGCATTTATAAAACGTATCTAAAGCATTATCAGAGTGCAGGTCAAAGAATGAAACATTTTTGAGGTTTGCAAGCTCTGCGTAACAAACCCCAGACACCCCATTTGCTTGCCCAAGTCCAGAGAGCCTGAGCCTAGACACAGAGTCAGGAGCAGAGTATTCTGAACATGCACAGGGGGTCACAGCAGCTTCTAGCACACAGCAAGTCCCAGCTACACTAAAATAACCAGCGTCCCTGAGCACACAGCAGGAAGCTCTCCACTGTAACCCAGCAAGAAAACAGCTCAATGTTTAAGAACATGGTCCGTTTATATTGCTAGCTGCTTCTCAACCTACAGCAGCAACTGGGAAAACACATTTGCTGTTATCAGCCATGTCTCATCTAGGCCAGCACCTCAGTGCAAACGTTCAGAGATTTCAGAATAACAGTCTGATGGTTGAGTGATGAGGTCAGTTTTAGAAAACTGTACAATTCTGGTCTCCCTGCTACAGGAAAGATGCTGGTAAACTGGAAAGGGCTCAGAACAAACTTACAGAATCCCTACAGTGTGGAAACAGGCCCTTCAGCCCAACAAGTCCACACTGACCCTTGGAGCACCCCACCCCCCCATAACCTACACACCCCTGAACACTGTGGGCAATTTAGCATGGCCAATACAGCTAAGCTGCACATCTCAGGAGTGTGGGGGTAACCGGAGCACCTGGAGGAAACCCACACAGACAGTTACCCGCGGCTGGAGTTGCACCCGGGTCCCTGGCGCTGTGAGGCTACAGTGCTAACCAGAGCCACTGTGCTGCCCTAACATTTACAAGGATATTGCAAGGGTTGGAGGCTTTGAGCTGCAGGGAGAGGCTGGATAGGCTGGGGCTATTTTCCCTGAGGGGTGAGGGTTGACCTTGTAGGGGTTTATAAAATCATGGAGGGGCATGGCTAGGGTGAATGGGTAAAGTCTTTTCCCTGGGGTTTGGGGGGGGGGGTCCAAAACAAGAGACCACAAGTTTAAAGTGAGAGGGGAAAGATTGAAAAGGGACCTGAGGGGCAACTTTTTCCACACAGAGGGTGGTGCGTGTATAGGGCGAGCTGCCAGAGGAAGAACAATTACAACATTTAAAAGACAGGTATATGGGCACGATAGCTTCAGAGGGACATGAGCCAAATGGGCCTAGATTTAATCGAGGATATCTGGTCAGCAGGGACAAGTTGGGCTGAAGGGTCTGTTTCTGCGCTATATGACTATGAGCACTGAGGAAGTACAGCACTGTCAAAAGGTGGAGATGGAGGTACTAAACTGAGGACCTGGGCACTAAAAATCCTACAGCACGATGTGATAGAAAAACTGTGCGCTGCTCCCACGACCAGCTGAAATTTACCCTTCGATCAGTATCGCTATCTGCTTCTCACTGCATTGTGGCAGCTTGCACAACAGCAAATTGGCTTCTCTTTTCCTAACTCAAAGCAGTGACTACACTACCATAGCTCTTCAACACCTGTAACAAAATTGCAAAAGGCTTTTAAAACAGGTTGAAAAAGTAAAAGAATAACGACAAGGAATAGGGAGTAAAGGGGAAATCTACTGGTGCGTGGATCCCTGGTGGGGAGTGGGGGCAGGAAAGGGTTATTAAAAACAGTGATGGAAAGAAAATGTCTGTGTATTGCAGAAAGGTACAGGACAACCAATAAGAGTAGGTGAAGAAAGAACTGGGGGGAGTGGACTCCCAGCTCTTATCACTGGTCCTGTAATCTGCTGAGTGAGGCCAGGGGAAAACGTAGCTGCGGTTGTACAACCCTCCAAGGTATAACTGAGCCTGGGGACACCCTGGTTTCAAAAATAAAACAGGTGCCATAATTCAGTCTAATGGGGAGGCAATGGCCTTGTGGTATTATTGTTGGACGGTTAATCCAGAGACCCAGATAACATTCTGGGGACCTGGGTTCAAATCCCACCCCAGCTGATGGTGGAATCTGAATTCAACAAACAAAAAATCCGGAATTAAGAATCTAATGATGACCGTGAATCCATTGTCAATTATTGGAAAAACCCATCTGGTTCACTAATGTCCTTCAGGGAAGGAAAGTGCCATCCTTACCTGGTCTGGCCTACATGTGACTCCAGGCCCACAGCAATGTGGTTGACACTTAATTGCCCCCTGGGCTGTTAGGGATGGACAATAAATGCTGCCTATCCAGCAACACCCTCATCCCGCTAATGAATAAAGAAAAAAAAACATGAGCCAGTCCCCTAAAATGCAACACTCAAGATCAGGTTATTAAATCAAGAATGACCAGTCAGATTTTCCTAAGGATTAGTTATGATTGATAAATTAATTGATGTTTTCTTGGATTGATGGAGGATATGGGTAAGGTTTTCTTAAGGGTGGCAGTGTAGATGCTGTGACTGAGCAGTGACAGCCAGGGACCTACGCAGCTTATAAACTGATGGCCAACCACAGAAGGGAGAGAAAAATTTAGTTAAAAAAAGCTGCCTTTTAATCTCAGAGGAATTGCAACTCAAAGAGTGAGGAAGTGATGTTTCCGCTGTACAGAGATGTGATCAGACCCACCTGAAAGACTGCACTCACCAGACTGGGACCAAAGATTAAACGTTTATTTACAAGGACAGCTACACAACGTGGACTTGCGTATGTTCCCTTGGTTTCTGCAGTTTGGGAGCTGCTGCCATCAAGATCAAGACACATTTAAGTGACAAAAAAGTAACTTCCATCTGGCTGGGATTTCTCTCAGGGTGGGGATGGGAACAAGGGAGAGATTACAGCAACACCATTCGACAAGGGCCTGTGCCCCCACACACACAGGGAACTCCTACAGCTCAATAGCTGGGAATCATTGGAAATTTGTAAGATGTCACTGATTATTTCTTTAAAAAAAAAGTTGTAGGGGAAATTGGAGAATATAGAATTATAGAATCCCTACAGTGTGGGAACAGCCATTTGGCCCATCGAGTGCATACTGACCCTCAGGACAGCATCCCACCCAGATCCACCTCCTTACCCTATCCATAACCCACCCGGCCTGCACATCCCTGGACACTACGGGCAACTTAGCACGGCCAATACACCCTAACCTGCACATCTTCAGACTGTGGGAGGAAACCCACGCAGACATGGGGAGAATGTGCAAACTCCACACAGACAGTGGCCCGAGGGTGGAATCGAACCTGGGTTCCTGGCACTGTGAGGCTGCAGTGCTAACCACTGAGCCACCGTGCCGCCCTATACGGATCACAAAGAGTTCTGATCAAGTGAAGTTAAGATCCATCTCAAGATCCATACAGCCACAATGAAGGTGAATAATGGGACATGCTGCAGTGTGCATGAATCACCACCAGCTCCTACAGGAACAAATTATTTACTAGTAAATACTGATCAGTCAATGCAGAAACAACTGTTTCTTTTGTTCTATTATTTCTGTCGGAGTTGTAGAAGCCGGATCAGAATAGCCCGAGGACGCTGACTTTAGTGAGACAGCAGCAGTATTTACAATGCTCCAACAAACATCCAGCCAGTAATAAAACTGGACATACTACACACACAGTGAATCAACATCGTATCAGTCACTGAGGCGAAAACAAAACCAGGCCTGATGGGTGCAGCGCTGAGGCCAAAAGGAAGGGAAATTTGTGTGATGAATTGTTTAACAAAGCCGTGCCAAAGGACGGATGCCAAAAAGGAAAGGCTTCTTCCTGCCAGTCACCCATGGCTTCACTGCTCCTAACAACAGCCATACCAGGCAGAACACCGCAGCCCCCTCCCCCACCCCACCATCTATTTTGAGAGATCTGTGCACTCAAGTATCTCAAAACCCCCAGCATAGTGAGGAAAAGACCACATCTCAGTAAAATTCAAGGCAGGGATCCAGCTGGAAATATAATCGATAGGACTATTTAAACTACTGAAATAACTATGACAATGTGACAAAGAAATTAGAGGCTCAGACAGAGTTAAACTGCGACAGCTGCTAAATTCAGCTTCGTTTCACTTTAAGAGATGCCACTTAGTCTTGTTTTGGAAATGTTATGAAAAGGTTGTTGCGGTGCAGTGGTAATGTCCCTACCTCTGAGCCAGGAGACCCAGGTTCAAGTCCCGCCTGCCCTAGAGACATGTAACAAGATCCCTGAACAGGTTACTTCGAAAATATCTGTGGATGTTATGACTGTGTCCAGAGAGGAGGGTTGGGGGGTGGAGGCTTGTCTGGAGAGGACAGCGTAGGTGGCGGTTTTTCAGGGTAAAAAGGACTTTATGGATCTACATCTATATGCATAAGTTAATGCACTGACATCAGGAAGTTAGAGAATTACTGATGTGTGCTGTGTAATCCAATTTCCTGGCGCAGGCGAGCGGGGTCAGGAAGTTAAAACAAACATGTTCCCAAAGCCTTTAGGAAGTCAGGTGACAACAACTCATATTGACACAGCACCTTTAGTGCAGGCGAATCCCCCAGAGCACCTGGCAGGAGTGTTTTCCAACAATACTCGACAGAAGGAGTTACAAGGGGCAAAGACAAAGATGACACGCAGTGTTTGGTGGGGGGGGGGAATGGTGGGGAGCAGGCAGGGCTGCCATTGGTACAGGAATTAACATTGAGGATCATCAACAGGCCAATGCTGCAGGAGGAGATCTCAGAGGGCCGTAGGGTGGTCCTGGAATGGTTTAGACCACCAGGAAGGATGCAAGTCCACGGAAGGACTTAAAAACGAGGATAATGATTTTTCTTTAAGTTGGGGGTTGAAGGGGGAGATGTTAGAGCAGAAACCGACAGAAGTCAGGGAGCTCAGGCTTGGAGAAGAAACTATGAGATATATGGGCAGCAGAGTTTTCAATAAACACAAGTTTAGAGGATACAAGAGGAGAGACCAGCAGGTTTCTACATGAAGGACAGGGTAGCCCTTTCTTTATGGATGTAGGTTCTCAGAATCACTCAACGTAACGTTCAGAATTTGCAAAGTGAGAAAGCGGAGATGTAGGAAGTCATTAGACAGAATTGCACTGCTGTTGTAGAGTTTACTGCAGTGTGTCCCACTGTCCCTCTATTGCAAAGCTTTCTGAAAATCTGATCCAATTGATCCCATGAATGCACCCTTTCAAAGTTTTCTTTGTTAAATATTGACCCACACCCCTTTACAGCTTGATTACAAATTCTACTGTCACCACTGCTTCTTAGGATTCAATTTCTAACAACTACTTAAGGAAATTTCTAAAAACAGCACACATCAGTTTTGTTTAGTTTAAGCCCTCCCTGCAAAAACCCCAATCACCTGCCTTCAGATTCAACCTGGTCACAGTTTTCACAAGTTTGGCAATTGAAGTCTCATTCCTGTCACCCGTCGATCCCGCTGCATCACGCCGTCCGACCCCGTCGCCCGTCGATCCCGCCGTGTCATCAGCCTGATCCTGCGGTTTTATTATGATCTTCACTCTTAAAAATTTCATTCACGGGATGAGGACGTCACTGCCAGGCTGCATTTATTATCCATCCCTAATTACCCAGAGGGCAGTTCAGAGTTAACCACATTGCTGTGGGTCTGGACTCACATGTAGGCCAGACCAGGTAAGGATGACAGTGTCCTTCCCTAAAGGGCATTAGTGAACCAGATGGGTTTTTACACCAATCTTCAAGGGTTACATGGTCACCAGGTGGTTAACCTTCATTCCAGCTTCCCCAGCTGTGACAGTGGGGGGTATGGGTTTGAACTGACAAACTTTAACCTGGGGTTCTGAATCACCATTTCAGTGACATTACGAATAAACTACTGCCTCCCCATTTTGCCCAAAGTAAAGACAAAGTCCTAAAATTAATAAGATAACAAGGCGTGGAGCTGGATGAACACAGCAGGTCAGGCAGCAGAGGAGCAGGAAAGCTGACGTTTCGGGTATAGACCCTTCTTCAGGGTCTTCTTTCTGAAGAAGGGTCTAGGCCTGAAACATCAGCGTTCCAGCTCCTCTGCTGTGTTCATCCAGCTCCACGCTTTGTTATCTTGGATTCTCCAGGATCGGCAGTTCCTACTATCTCTAGTCCTAAAATTAATAACCCAATGTTAAATGATTTTTGAAAGGAGCAGTTAACAGGGAAACTGATAGTTCTAAGGAGCTGATACATCTAAACATATTCAACATGTACCACAGACAATCTTTTGCCCAGTAATTTATTTCAGTCCCTTAATTTTTTTCAACATTAAAATTTGTGCTTTGTGTTAGTGCAAGGAGCAAATCCCATTTAGAAGACAAACTGGGATCGATTCAGGTTAAGGCTTTAAGACCAGGCCATTCAGCCCATTAAGTCTGCTCTACCATTCAATGGCTGATTTGATCATCAACATTCACCTTCCTGCCTTTACCCCATAACCCACGATTCTCTTACTGATTAAAAACTTGTCTTTTTCAGCCTTGAATATATGTAATGACACAGTCTCAACGATGCTCTATGACCAAGAATTCCATGGCTTCATTATCCTCAGAAAAAAATTCCTCCTCACCTGAGCTGATGCCCTCTGATCCAAGCCCCTCCCACAAGCAGAAACAACCTTTTTTGCATCTCCCCTGTCAAGTTCCCCAAGAATCTTGTATGTTCCAACAAGGTCACCTCTCTCTCTAGAATTTTGGGGAAAAGAATACTGGCATAAAATGTGCAAAAGCAATGGAATCTGGAAGCTGCCACAGCATCACTGCCCAGACCTGAACTTGTACAAATGATCAGAAATAACCTAACAGAAACTCAACAATCAGCATTTGTAACAATTTATAATGTCACCAGCAATGGTTGTGCAATTAGAAACCGTGTTCAATTTTAACATTTTACTAAAGTCTAGAAAGTGACAGCAAATGTAATTGAACCATTGATGTTTGTATTGGGAAAGTACTTTGTAAAATGTGTGACAGTGAACAAAAACCCACGTTGGGCTGGACAGACTTCATATTCTGTACAAAGGCATGTTCTCCAGCAGCTTCTTTAACCCATTGCTCCTGTTACTTAATCAACACTTCCACTCTCCATGTTTTGCTTCCTGTTAATATTTGCAAGTTAATACGTTAAACTTGAAAAATTCCACAAACTGCCAAAGTTTGAATTAACTATGCATAGTACACAATGTACTTGCTTCCACTATTAAATTATGCTCAGTTGCTTTACAGAAGAACATTCTGTAACAGAATGCAGAGAGATTCAGATGATATTGACGATGAAAAGTGTTGGCTTGTGGACTGAAACGATGGTATAGTTTATTACTAACCAGCAGAGTCCTTGTTTGGACAATTTTCCACCATGAATTATTCTGTGCATGGGGACTGACGGAACAGGGGGGCGTGCAACATGCAACATTTATAAACCCTGCACTCTGACAGTAACTCTGTGATGCATTCTGTCTAATACATCACATGTTCATAGACTCTTGTGCAACACTGGGTGACCATGAACAGAGTACTTGTGAATTTAAACAAAGCCTTTCTGATAATCTAAAAAAAAAGAGTTTTCATGTAGCTTTCTCCTAAGTACAGTGGCTTGACTGGAATCATCTCATTCACAAAAATAAACACGAGAACAAGCTGGAGCTTGGCACAAGGAGGAACCAGTTCCAAGAATTTAAAAACAAATCACCAAGGCCCAGCCTTATCACAGGAAGACAAAATCATTCTTTTGCATCCTGTACAGTCAATGAAATCACATAGAAAGGCAAATTAAAATCCAAGGAACATTTAGTTCACATTAAGTAATGATGGGATAATGTTCCAAACACACATGGTTACAAATGCAGGGCTTTATAAATGATACAGTCAGTATCTCCCACTACAATCACTGTAAGAACCTACTTTAATTAAATTACACAAGGGTTTTGGCAGTAAATGGTGACCATACATTGTTGATTGTCACAAAAATCCCACCTGGCTCACTAATGGCCTTTAGGGAAAGTAATCTGCTGTCCTTACCCTGGTCTGGCTTACATCTGATTCCAGACCCAGAGCAATGTGGTTGACTCTTAACGGCCCCCGAGATGGCCATAGTAAGCTGCTCAGGTCCAGGGCAATAAAGGACAAACAGGAAGTTCAAGCCCAGCCCAAGTATCTGAGGAACTCGCCCTATACCTAAACAGTGCTTCGTGAAACAATTGTGGAACATCGTGGGAAGGTTTACTGCATTGTAGGCACAATATAAGTGCCCAATGAGCGTCTCAATGACAGCCAAAGAAAGCTTCCATTAGGCAGTTACTACGGCCATTAGTAACTGAACATAGAGAGAGAATTTTGAGAGCAGAGAAGTAAGGCAGTGGAAGGTCATGCTCCAAGCTGTCATGCATTGAGTAATTGGCACATCTTGGAGCTGACTCACATAGGCTACTGAACGTCACAAAAAGGCCACAAAAATAAAAGGCGTTTTACAGGAGGAACGTTACAGTCAGGTCACTGCCCTTCAAAGGTCACACATTGGCGAAAGGTAGATACCGCTGATGCACTGATGAAAATGAGGAACAGTTGGAAAAGGGCAAGTGTTCAAAATGGACACAAAAATGTAACTATACACATCCTAATAGAAGACAGAATACATTGCTTTGATGTTTCTAATAGCCAAATCCCTCCCTTTCAGCCTTTTGTGTCCGATTTACCAACTCAGCAGGCAATCTCAGAATGTAAAGAGAATCAATGTTGCACTTTGTCAGAAACTGATGAGCAATGTGATCTGTTGCAGCGGAGTTTGGACGGTTCTAGGAATATACCATTGAATGTTAATTCAAACTGACTCTAAACACCAGGTATACAAAAGGTAGGTGAGGCTGGTGCAGGTCCAAACAGACTAGGTATGCTGGTCGTGCACAATGCGCCTTCTTCACAGGGTAACAGAAATGATGTAACACCCAGGTGAGAAGGCCTAGTCTGATCTCAAAGGGGCCTGCGATGTACTGGACTCTCAGTTTACTCCCAGGCTCCGTGACTATTCTCTCTGTCACCAGATGTGGCACTCACAGGGGAGTGAAGAACAAAAGGGGTTTCTCAGTTCGAGGCCAGTACCAGGTACCGTGCATGATTAATGCAAGATGTGATTTAGCTGTCTCTGAGAAAACAACATTTCATTGCGCCTGTCACTTGAATGTGACAATGAAACAATCAAATTACATCAAACTGTTATCCAACTTGATGAGAATGTGTATTAATTAGTTTGCATTGGGAACACGGATGAAACAACAATAAACTGCAACAGGCTGGCACACATGATTGTTACCAAGATCTGGGAAGAAGCTGCCTATGTAAAGATGGCTGCCCACGAGAATGGGGATCTCAGTGGTTGCACCCTGAGTAGGAGAAGGCCCAAAGTTCAAACAGAGGGTCAAATTCACATGAACAATTCTTCCCAAAGAGAGATTTCAGAAATGCATTATTGCTCATGTTCATGAGGAGGGATGGGAATGGTTCCAAGAAATGGATCAAAGAGATGTGCAGTGGGAGCCCAGGAGGATGACACAAAGAAGAAAGTTTGATCATCTGGGAGTCTGCAAGCTTTGGGGCTGTCTAAATAAACCTGTCTCTCTCTCTCGAATAGTATCAAAAGGTGCAGAACAGCTGGATATTGTCAGTTTAAAAAGAGCGTACACTAAAGAACCCTCATCGCCAACAGGAGGTTAAAGGGTTCTAAACGCATGGAATGGACTTGACCGAAACAGTCAAAAACCGCTTCCTAAAGAATGTAATAGCGAGCATGCTCGAATATATGGACAGCAGTTGGGGATGGGGCAAGTAGGCAATATGACTGATGAAGATGATAGTGCAGAGGAAGATCCACACGAACAGCCTACACAACTTGAGAACGGGATGAAATGTTTGATGATTCCAACAGTGACCAGTGATTTCAAAACAACTCAAGGCTACTGTGTATTTATAGATTGAATGCATTTGCATTGTTACAAAATGAATAAGGATAACATGTAATTTATCTTGTCATAAATAACTAATGTTAGCTAATTAATATTATTTCTTTGGTGTTGCAGGTTTTAACTTTATTCCATCGTGAAGGTTATTTTTGGATAGAACTTGGGCTCAAATCATGCACAGATCAATCATATTTCAGAGATTGTGACAACCTTAACAGTTTGAAACAAAACTAAAGACCATCCGGTGCCACGCCCCATATAATCTCCATGTCTATCGATGAATGGAAACAGCCAGAGACTGGTCTGTTTAATGTCAGTTGTGAGGAAGCAACATTCACTTGGGATAGTTAGTCATGACATGAAGAAAAAGGTGGGTTCGTGAAGAAAAGTCAGCTTGGATTTCTAAAGGGGAAATCTTGTTTAACTAATTTGCCAGCGGTTTTTCTTTTCCCCGAAGAGGTAACAGAAGCTTATGCTGCTGGCATGGTGTACACAGACTTCCAGAAGGTGTTTGATATAGTGCCACACGACAGACTTTGAGGATAGCTACAGGTAATGGAATAGAAGGGCTAGTGATTGGAAACACAGCTCGATGGTAAATGGATACTTCTGAGGCGAGTAGATTCAAAGTGAAGTTTGCCAGGCATTGGTTTTAGCAGATTGGTTTTTCATACCCTCAGCATGCAGGGGACAATTTCAAACTGAGTTGATACAATGGCACTAGGAAGAAACGTAAAACTGTGAAGAGGACAATGTGGGATCTCACGGAGACATTGATGATTTGACGAAGTGGATAGGTGAGGTTCAATACAGTGAAGTATGAGGTGATACAGAGATAATGGGAACTGCAGATGCTGGAGAATCCAAGATAACAAAGTGTGGAGCTGGATGAACACAGCAGGCCAAGCAGCATCTCAGGAGCACAAAAGATAACGTTTCGGGCCTAGACCCTTCATCAGAGAGGGGAATGGGGAGAGGGTTCTGGAATAAATAGGGAGAGAGGGGGAGGCGGACCGAAGAGGTAATACAGTTTGGTTGGAAGAATGCTGAAAGACTAAACAAAATAGAGGGCACAATTCTAAAGGGGAGATGGGGCAGGAGCAGAGGGACCTGGGTGCACGTGTAGAGAGACCATTGAAGGTAACAGGATATGTGGAGGGAGCCTTTAGTAAAGCAGGCAGTGTCCTCAGCTTTATTAATAGGAACATAGAGTGGACAGCAAGGAGGCGATACTGGACTTATATTAGACCTCAGCTGGAATACTGTGTACAGTTGTGCGTGCCACATTATAGGAAAGACATGTACGCATGGGAGAGAGTGTAGACTCGATTTGCAAGAATGGTTCCAGGAATGAGAAACTTCAGTTATGATGTTTATGAAGAGGTTGGGAGAAGGCTGAGAGGAGGCGGCTGGGGAGAATAGGGAGAAGCCATCCCTACTTGTAAAACGATCAAGAATGAGGGGGCAGACATTTCAAGGGATTTGCAAAAGAGGCAGTGATGTGAGAAATAACCATTCACACAGTGCACTGCCTGGAAATGTGATGGAGGCAGGTTGAATGGAGGCTTCCAGAGGGCACTGGATGGCTATGTAAACCAAAACAAATGTGGTAGGTAGTAGGGGAAATGCAGGAGAGTGGCACAAAGTCATGTCACAGTGGGCAGAATGGCCTTAATCATAACAATCCCACCAGCCTTTATTAATCCATTATCTAAAGTTGGTGGCTTTTAAATTCATTTTTTAAGGTCTTTGATCTGTTTGGCCTCTTTCTCCACCCCAAATTTAAGAGGAGAATGTTTTAAACTCAGACCTCCCGGTATTAAAGTCAGGCCTTTCCCACAAGTCCAACCACATATTAGAATGAAGGGCATCAACTCACTAAATACAAAGGCCAAACACACCACGCAGCAGATGCTTGTTACAATATCCATATCTCAAGTCTGTGCGTTAGCAAACAAAAAAATCTGCCAGTTTGCAGAGAACAAAGACATTAAAAACTCCTAAAATCTTTCCCTTGGACATGCACCCAACTTAATGTCAAATTACAGGAGAAAACATCCTTTTGTCACATTGACATTGTAACCACCAATTCTACACGAGAATCAAAGCCCAGGCCAATCAAGTGGTCTGCACAGTATTCAGAGGGAAACATGCCTCTCTGTGGTCTAACCACACAAACTCTCTCCCAAATGTTCAATCTGCACCATAGTGTTGGAGCAGAATCAGCAGAGAGGATATTTTGTTCATTACCCCAACTGCCTCCAAATAAAACCAATTGAAATCAAGATGGTTTGCTGGCTGCTTTGAGATTTGTGGCTCCTTTAATTTAATGACAAGACACTGATTAGTTCTGGTCCTGTGTGCATAGTGAGGTGTACATCTAATTACACGGTAGTACACAACTTGAACATTGATTAAAAACAACAAAGTATGACTGGTAGTAATTTAAGGCAACCATTCGGGCTTGCAGTGTGTACACTCAAAGTTACCGAAATTCCCACACAGGAGCCTGTGTTCAGGAAGAAAGGGTCTGTCCTCTTCATCAGGAAAGGGCCATGTGGACTGCCAATCCCTGTTGCACTCACCATGGCAACATGACGACCAGTCACAATGACCAGCCTGGCTAAAGTCAATCAACTGCTCTTGCTGCATCACCATTCCAGTCATCGTCCAAACAATCAGCACTCCCCCCCACCCCCCATCATTGAATTACAGAATCCCTACACAGTGTGGAAGCAGGTCATTCGGCCCATCACATCGACACTGACACTCCAAACAGCAGCCCATCCAGACTCAACCCCCACACCCTATCTGCGTAGCCCCGCATTTCCCATGGCTAACCCACCAAGCCTGCACATCCCTGAACACTTGGCCGAGCTAACTCGCCCATATCCTCCCTAACCCGCACACCTTTGGACCGTGGGAGCAAACCGGAGCACCCAGAGGAAACCCACGCAGACACGGGGAGAATGTGCAAACTTCACACAGACAGTGACCCGAGGATGGGGTCAAACGCAGGTCCCTGACACTGTGAGGTAACAGTGCTCACCACTGAGCCACCCAGCATTGCCATCCTAATGCTGCATAAGTTGGAGTTTCCATTTTACATTTGGTTCTTTGCCTGGCAGTTTTGATGAGCTCAAGACAAATAACTTCAATGTTTGTCTCTCTCTGGCAACATGTAAGGAGTACACCTCTCTGGTGATGACTGAAGCAGCCAGAGGTCAGTCAGACTGAGGTGACAGTGTGGTACCCAGCTGCAGCGTCTCTATGTGGGTGCTGAGCCCTGTGCAAAATAAAGCTAAAAATCTCCACCCAATCAAGTCCTTAACCTCATAAGTCAATGTGAGGATGATCTCTGCTTTTACCAGGCAGGTAGAGCTTTACATAAAATAAAGGCTAATACACCTGCAGTGCCACATTATCATGTGTACGAGTGTCAGTGTGAGGAGTGAGTGTGACAGAGAGCGAGTGTGAGAGTGAGCGCCACAGTTAGTGCGAGAGCGAGCAAGACAGTGAGTCAGCCTGCACTTTGTGCATGCGTATGTGAGCTAGTGAGGGTCAGTGCGGGTGCGCGTATTGGGACAGGAGGGATAGAATGGGGCAAATTGAGTATTCTCGTCATCTTTCAGACAAAATTCAGAGTCATTGCCAGGCAGGCCATTAAAACCATGCACTTGAGCCAAGACAGGGAGTAGAGAATCCAGGGTTCAAACTCATCCAGACTTTGGCTGAACTTTATAAGGACAAGAAAGTAACCAAAAGGTGTCATATTAGGAGAGCATTAACGGGCTTATTAATGAGGATCAGGTCCACTCCTCTCACACATTGTCATCATTAAGAATTTAACTAATTCCTCATACAGTTAGTGTGTACTTATTCTCAAAGCACACTGATAATGTCTGTGCCAACAACTGAACATCAAACATTGACACATGTAACAACTCTCACCTGTATGCTTATTGTCCTCCAATAATTTTTTTCTTTTCCACAGAAGCCCCCTTCTCACGGACCTTTCACTGCTCTGGTACCAGTTTCCCTTCCACAGGATGTCCACTGGCAATTCCGCATGAACAAAGTTTCCTGGGAAACACACAGTGTATGGAGGACGACAGACAAACCCAACAGCCTCTGTACTTGACTTTCGCTCACAGCTCAGATCTCCCACACCGCAATCAATGGTCCTTTATCGTCTCACTAACCCAGAGCTGTAGAGGCCAATTGCGGCCCAGCCACTCATTAGAATTTGAAATGCTGCATTTACAAGGCTGCCGGGAACTGGATTTAGGACCTTTCAAGTCACTGGGTGAACTCACTGAGCAGAGACAGACCAGAACAGGGAGAGGAAAGCAAAAGGTGCTCACAACCCATCCTTCAAGGAGCAGATCTCTCCATCCATGGCCAATTCATTGAAGGCTCTGTAGGAAGCACACTGCCATCCAGCTATGAACACATCCCTCAAAGTTCTGAATAGAATAGCAAGCTGGTGTCACAGGATTCAACATCATGCCCCACAATATTCACCTCATTCCCATAGCTCCTGGTTTTTGTTGGAGCTGGTACATTCATCATTTCACCAGAGCATAAGCGGACAACCTGCCAGATAAGGCCAAACCACTCAAAGGAGCGTGTGAAAAGTAATTTTATGGCTCATCTTGATATGAACATGGCAAGAGCACTCAGTGAGAGAAAAGACTCCAGTCATTGTATTGCCCTCCACCTCAGGCAGACAGACTCGAGTCTCAATTGTCATCAGTCTCTAAACAGGAACAAAAATTAGAGTTTGTGCTCAAGCCCAAGAGGGAACACAGTGCAAAGTTAAAACACAATGGAGTTGAATCTTCGATTGAACTGAAGAACTGTGTGCTCACCTCTCATTGGGGATCATCGTAAACCCTGAAACATCACAGCAGCCACACGGTGCACAACATACTCCTTCAGTACAGAGGGCCACAGTATCTCACACTATCCACGTCCACACTAGCACCTTTCAGCAGGATCTGCACTGAATTGTGGAGGCTCAAGTGAGGCAGTTTCAGCTCATGATTCAACCACTGTTCAGAAATTCATCACATCGACACAGATGAGTCACTTAAGGCTCAGACTGCAATTGCAGACCTCCGATTTCCTCATGTCATATTCACATCCTGCCTCGCTGGTAAAGATACACAGGGGCTACAGAAATACTGGAAGTATAAAAATCCAGGATAAAAGTCTGACATTTCCCTTCCATTAAGTATAAGAATTCCTTTTTAAATTACTACAAGACTTATTACTCAACATTTAATGATTTCAAAAAATGTAAAACATTCTAACAAATGACGCAATGCAAACGTAGTTCAAAGCCTGTGCTCATTAAATAAAGAGATGCTGACCCACTAAACCAGAAAAAACTATTCCAACACAAACCGGAGGGTCAGTACAGACCGGATGGGCCAAATGGCCTCTATCTACACTGTAGGGATTATATGAAAAACACCAATAAGTTTTCGCAGGATCCATGATCTTTGTGCAAATACTGGATCTCACACAATGGGAAGCCTTGATTGCCAGGACATCTTGTAAACTAGTCCTCCCTTAGCCTCCTTCATCCCACCAGCTCCCACCACACCTCAGATCATGTGACTTACACATCCAGTCATGCACTCTGACACTTTCTGACAAAGCTGCTAAGTGCCACTGGTATATGTTAGCCGGGAAACAGATTAGAGTGCGGAAACCGAAGAAAACTGCTTTCTGCCACAAGAACAGTACAAATCTCCACTTGCTTTATCTCCAAAACGAAGGACCTCATCAAGTTATTTTAAAATAACTTGAAATGCTTTAAACACTGGGTCAACATTTTCACAGTCTTCGGGCTCTAGTCCTTGTCCTTTTGAGACAGATGGAGGGAAAAATGACAAAACTGGGGTGGCCAAGCGTGAGGTTGCTCAGATCCCATTTTGTTTTTAGGAAGCAACTCAAACAAAGATTTCATTGTATACTACTCGTCAGCTTAGCACAACACAGCACGAGGAGAGAGCCACTCCCCATCTGAACGAGGTATTCCAGCCGAAAATAATTAATTTGTGGTGGTTAAGATAAACAGAGGGTGGTGTAGACCGTATAGCCCCTCATCCGTGCTGCACTGTCCAAAGAGATGACAGATCTCCCAGCTCCATTCCAGTTCTCACCTGATCCCCAAGTTCCTCACTTCCATGCTTGAAGATCTACTGATCTCTACATTGAATACATCCAATAACTGGCTGTCCACAGCTTTAAGGGGCAGAGAAGTTCAAACACTTGCAACTGTAATTTAAAACAAAACTCTTTTTGCAGCAGAAAACAACCAACCCCTTATCCCAAGGATACAGCCTCTTGTTCTAAAGAGAATTTTTACTTCAGGCGGAAGAGACAGTCCAACGAAGGCCCACCAGGATGATACCAGATTTAGAGGGATTACTTTGTGAGGATCGGGTGAGCAGATTAAGCCTGTACTCATTGGAATTTAGAAGAATGAGAAGCAGTATTCGTGAAACTTTAAGATTTTTAGGGACTTTACATGTTAGGTGGGGAGAGGTTATTCACCATTGCGGGAGAGTAGAAGACCAGAGGGGCCTCATCTCAGAAATAAGGGGCTGCTCATTGAAGATAGAGATGAGGAGGAATTTCTTCTCTCCAAGGGGAGGGAATCTGTGGCATTCCTTACTGCAGCGAGTTTGGGTCATTCTGTATAAACAAGGCTGAGACAGAGATTTTGTTTTTAAATTGGTAAGGGGACGAACGGCTACAGAGTAAAGGCAGGGAGTGGAGTTGGGGATTATCAGAGCAGCAACAAACTTACTGAATGGCAGACCAGAGTTGATGGGCTGAATGGTCTAATTTTGTTCCTATGACTTAGAGGAGAACTCTTTTTCATCCCAGATGCAGTATAACAATGTTTAACAGAAAAGATAAAAGTATTTATGTTATTACAGCTAGGAATAAAAGTTTCCTTTCATCTACACTTTTGATGAACCAGACAGACTGGTTTTGATCTGCCATGTGTTTACAGTGTTCTAAATCTAGGTTGGTTTTTGATCAGTGATAATAAAGTGTGAACCTGGATGAACACAGCAGATCAAGCAGCATCTCAGAAGCACAAAAGCTGATGTTTCGGGCCTAGACACTTCATCACAGAGGGGGATGGAGAGGGGGAACTGGAATAAATAGGGAGGGGGGGGGGAGGCGGACCAAAGACGGAGAGAAAAGAAGATAGGTGGAGAGGAGAGGAGAGTATAGGTGGGGAGGTAGGGAGGGGATAGGTCAGTCCAGGGAAGACGGACAGGTCAAGGAGTTGGGATGAGGTTAGTAGGTAGGAAATGGGGGTGCGGCTTGGGGTGGGAGGAAGGGATGGGTGAGAGGAAGAACAGGTTAGGGAGGCGGGGAGGAGCTGGGCTGGTTTTGGGATGCAGTGGGGGGAGGGGAGATTTTGAAGCTGGTGAAGTCCACATTGATACCATTGGGCTGCAGGGTTCCCAAGCGGAATATGAGTTGCTGTTCCTGCAACCTTCAGGTGGCATCATTGTGGCACTGCAGGAGGCCCATGATGGACATGTCGTCTAAAGAATGGGAGGGGGAGTGGAAATGGTTCGCGACTGGGAGGTGCAGTTGTTTATTGCGAACTGAGCGGAGGTGTTCTGCAAAGTGGTCCCCAAGCCTCCGCTTGGTTTCCCCAATGTAGAGGGAGCCACACTGGGTACAATGGATACCATATACCACATTGGCAGATATGCAGGTGAACCTCTGCTTAATATGGAAAGTCATCTTGGGGCCTGGGATGGGGGTGAGGGAGGTGGTGTGGGGGCAAGTGTAGCATTTCCTGCGGTTGCAGGGGAAGGTGCCGGGTGTGGTGGGGTTGGAGGGGAGTGTGGAGCGAACAAGGGAGTCACGGAGAGAGTGGTCTCTCCGGAAAGCAGACAGGGGTGGGGATGGAAAAATGTCTTGGGTGGTGGGGTCGGATTGTAGATGGCGGAAATGTTGGAGGGTGATGCGTTGTGTCCGGAGGTTGGTGGGGTGGTGTGTGAGAACGAGGGGGATCCTCTTGGGGCGGTTGTGGCGGGGGCCTTGCATCAGGAGAGACCACTCTCTCCGTGACTCCCTTGTTCGCTCCACACTGCCCTTCAACCCCACCACACCCGGCACCTTCCCCTGCAACCGCAGGAAATGCTACACTTGCCCCCACACCTCCTCCCTCACCCCTATCCCAGGCCCCAAGATGACTTTCCACATTAAGCAGAGGTTCACCTGCACATCTGCCAACGTGGTATACTGCATCCACTGTACCCGGTGCGGCTTCCTCTACATTGGGGAAACCAAGCGGAGGCTTGGGGACCGCTTTGCGGAACACCTCCGCTCAGTTCGCAACAAACAACTGCACCTCCCAGTCGCAAACCATTTCCACTCCGCCTCCCATTCTTTAGATGACATGTCCATCATGGGCCTCCTGCAGTGCCACAATGATGCCACCCAAAGGTTGCAGGAACAGCAACTCATATTCCGCTTGGGAACCCTGCAGCCCAATGGAACCAATGTGGACTTCACCAGCTTCAAAATCTCCCCTTCACCTACAGCATCCCAAAACCAGCCCAGTTCGTCCCCTCCCCCCACTGTACCACACAACCAGCCCAGCTCTTCCCCTCCCCCCACTGCATCCCAAAACCAGCCCAGCCTGTCTCTGCCTCCCTAACCTGTTCTTCCTCTCACCCATCCCTTCCTCCCACCCCAAGCCGCACCTCCATTTCCTACCTACCACCTCATCCCACCTCCTTGACCTGTTCGTCTTCCCTGGACTGACCTATCCCCTCCCTACCTCCCCACCTATGCTCTCCTCTCCACCTATCTTTTTTTCTCTCCATCTTCGGTCCGCCTCCCCCTCTCCCCCTATTTATTCCAGAACCCTCACCCCATCCCCCTCTCTGATGAAGGGTCTAGGCCCGAAACATCAGCTTTTGTGCTCCTGAGATGCTGCTGGGCCTGCTGTGTTCATCCAGCTCCACACTTTATTATCTTGGATTCTCCAGCATCTGCAGTTCCCATCATCATTGGTTTTTGATCAGTGAAAGTTTTTGAGCATACCTTGTATGTGGGGAACGATGGTAACCATTTTGTACTCGCAACTTTCTAGAAACACCGAGAGACAGAGATGAACAATTAACGACGATTAAGGGACAGATGTTGAAGCATTCCCTTTCTTTGAATACAGCTGGTGGATTTTTAAAATTGAGAATGACCTGTCCAGGTAGCTGACTGCCTGAGTCTAACGTCTCACTGACAACATACTGCTAGTGTTGCAATGAAATGTTATCTACTGAAACCAGGAGTGGAGATTAATCTACAAATCTTCTAAATCAGAAGCACAAATTCCTATCTGTTTTAAGGAGATGTCAATCACTGCTCCAATTCATAAACAAAGTATGGCATGATGATAAATTTAATCGGAAATAATCAAAATGCTTGTGATGTGAACCAGAACGTTCAGCAAATCTCCAACCCATTGCAGTTTCTGTATATCTTAATTAGGCAACTCTCTATGTATAGCACCCGTACCACTCCCACTGACTGTGCTTCAAATATCAAAGCAAGCAAACATTGCCACTCCAGAAATAGCAGACAGAGAGCAAGTCCCATGAGTTCTCCATACTGAAATCCCACAAGCTTGCATCACTGGTGTCTAAGCAGAGTTCTATGGAAGAATTTCAGCGAATGGTTCGCATAATGGTAGCCAACTGAATATCATCAGTATCAGAGGGCATTTAGATGATTACTGAAAAAGAAACAATGACTAAGGGGATAGGGCCAAAGGTGATAAGTCATGATGCTCATTGGGAGAGCCAGCACAGATGAACAGCTGAATGGCGTGCTTCTGCACTGCAACAATTCTGTAACTGTGACAACTGCACAGAGATTGAGTCAGGGCAGCTTATAGCAGAACATCACGTTGTGATGTTACATAGCTGCCTGAAAGGTACGCTGTCTGTCTGGTCTGGAATCTGTTTGAGGTCCATATCTCCCCAACACTTAGAGCTGCTTGGCTAACCCTCTCCATATCAAAACAACGTATCACCAAAAGATGGTCTGGGCTGTACTATTAAACCCATTTAACAGAAGGGTTGAATAAAAAAAAATGGGAGCACTAGTCTGATTCAATATCCTTAGCTTGAGGGGAGTATGTAATGATTTACCAACTGGCCTCATCAATTGGCCTGCATCTTCTCAGACCCTGCCCATTGCAGCTGTGAGACAAGGTTTTGGAGTTGTTAACTCAGAGGCAATGTGAACCCCACCTCACTCAATGACAGAAACCATTCCACCCACCCATCATACTACCCCCTCCCCACCTCACCCCCCCAAAACTTTCCCTCGATGGGTCACACGAATTACTGAAGTGGGGTCACACTCGAGAAACCTCAAAGCGGCACCAGGGGCTGCGAGGAGCCACAAGGGGAATAGCGGTCTGGTTGCAGCAGCTCCACCATGACAGAAAATAAGATTGTCCGCATTACACAACCCGGGCTTTGACAGAGTGCAGACTTCCCAGGAATGGCTGTGGAAGTGCTGGGGGCCAATGTGTCAGGAGACCTGTGTGACTCTCAGACAGACTCGAAGGCCGTATAAATTTAGCAGCTAGCAATTTACGATGACAGGTTAAGAGCCCCACTGAAGACAGACTGGCACCAGGCTTAATTTGAGCATCACTGCTCTTCCCCTGTGCATTGGCACTTGCTGGATGGAGGCTGTTTTAGAGCTTTCATCTTGCACCAATGCACCCATCTTTGCTTCAGAATGGAGAGGAGCAGGGTGAAGAGAGCTGGAACTTGGGTCTTTTCCAGGAAATCCCATGTCATTGGCAGGACAGGGGGGAACAACCTACCTCCTGTTGGTTGGAGAAACTCGGGCCTTGAGGGGCGGACCAGAGTCTCAGGAGTGAAATTTAAAAAAAGACACTTTTACAGACAAAAGGGATAGCAGAAGGCTGGAACTCTCCTGCAAATGGCAAATACAACATCAACAGTCCACAGGAGAGGAGGGGCCGATAGATTTTTTTTTTCTGGCTGATAGTATTAAGGAATATGGAGCAAAGGCGATCACAGATCAGGTGTTGCGATGTCATGAGAAAGAACGGGTTTAGAGGGCTGAATGGCCTGCTCCTGTTCCCATCACTTGGATACAATGAAAAGGAGAAAACTGCAGCCTTGAATCACATTTAAATGGAGCCAGAGTGTGGGGTGTGCGCGTGTCTGCCTGTCCGCGAGCGCGTGTGCGTTTGCAGGGGGTGTAGTGTGACCGTTTACAATTAATCAAGATGTTTCGGTGCTGGCGGGAGCATTCTACACAAACACCTCGCCACAGACATGAGGAGATACAGCCCAGTGCAGAGACTGGAGCCCACCTGGATGGGTCAGGCACCACAGCACAATAGGTTTATAAGCAGTGACCCTCAGGGTACATCACTGGCCAGAACTCGGGTTTGAGCTCTCACACTTCAATAACATTGCAGATCCAAAACAAACACACATAGTGCTGGAGAAACACAGCAGGTCTGGCAGCATCTGTGCAGAGAGAAATGGCATTAACATTTCCAGTGTGATACAACACTTCTCAGGAATTGAGCACAGTTTCTCTGTGAACAGATGCTGCCAGGCCAGCTGAGCTTCTCCAGCTTTATCAGCGTGTGTTTCAGACGCCAGCAAGTACTTACTTTACAAACAGCCTCCTTCCTCCAAGGGCCAGCTTGGGAAGCAGCATTTTCTCTTAAGCAGGCAGTTCTGGGTTGGAATGCCACTCAGACTGAAGTGTATACACCAAGCCTGCACACTGAGTGAGGGAGTGTCAGTGCAGCCGCCTTTTGTATCAAATCTCTCATAAGCCACTTTTAAAGTTGGCTGTTAAATGGAAATGTAACGAATGGATACAAAAGATTCCATGGCATGATTTCAAAGGGGAGTAGGGAAGAGCTCCTGATATCCTGGACACGGTGTCTCCCTCAATCAAGATCACATACCAATGGAAAAAAAACACCTGGCCACCATCACACTGCTGTCTGCAGGCAAGCCTGCTGCCTTCCTTCTTCCATCAGACACAGTCTCGGTCAATAGCAGAGCAAACTCAATGGGCTGAATGGCCTACTCCTGTTTCTGTATCTTAGGGTCTTATAACAACAGTGACTACAGTGCCTCCATCGGCTGTAAAGCACTTTCGGGCATCCAGTGGCCATGAAAGATGCCAAATAAACGCAAGCCATTTTTACGACAACATTTAGCAACACAGTTGACAACTAAATTATTTCCTCTTGCGCGTGACCAAAGAATCTGAAAGCTGACCTCTGCCACTCCTTTCAACAGTTGCTTTTTAACAACTAGCTCCAGGCTATGATGCATCGCATCAGAACGGCCCAAATACCCAACAGGTGGGTAGCTCTACGTTTGAAATTCTAAAACACCTAGTGATTATTCCTCAAGATCTAACCTTTGAACTCTCCTGAGCATTCAAGACAAACCAGAGCATTCATCACCCTTAGACTGGAGACAGATTAACTTTCCTATCAATTAGCCACGCTCACTGTACTAAGCAGTCTGAGCTTATTGGCAAAGACAGAGAGAAATCCCAGTTAGACATCAGGAACATAACCCACAAATACAGGATATACCGCACTTACAAATGAAGCTGTAAACTGGTTTGTCTCTACCTTAAATTATGAAGGTTTATTTATAGATGATTAACTAACCAAGTCAACAGTGAACAGGAGGTGAGAATATCCATTTATAATTGTCACTCCAACCTCAATGTTGGCAGTGTACTGGGAAAGGAAATGATTTAAGGATTAGTGATATCCAGCTGAATGTCCTCATACCATTACTCTCTCAGGGATGTAATTGCAAAGAAATGCATCAAAACTGACTAAGAGTTGAGCATGTTGAAAAAATCTGAAGGCCCAACAGTCTTTTAAGCACATTCCACAGGCCCCTGTTCACAAGGGGAAAGAAAAACAAGACCTTCCTAAAACTATTTTGACACTTTGCCACAGGTATAAAGTTGTTTGCTACAAATGTAGATTACTAAATTAACATGACTCCGAAACTCATTAACTTGTGACTCGAGAGATCGGAACCTTTGGCAGATTTTTCTTGCCTTCAACCCCTAAGTTTATGTGCTAGGTTTCAGATGAATGAAATGATTGGTTGAGGAGGGGTCGAGAGGATGTTACAAGAATAAACCAAGTTTTCTCAGTACAATTCTCTGCACAATTCCTAATCACCAAGTACAAAGGGACAGACTTGATTCACAAATGCACAGCCAAGATAATTCTGTGCGTTAATGCACTTGTGAAACTGTTGCGTTAAGACGCTCTGCTGTCTCTCCTTAAGTTGCAGGCAGAGGGACTCTAAGCTTCACTTCAGGCAGATCAGACCCTGAATTGCAGCCAAAAGTGAAACTAAAATTCCTTAAGGGTACCAGTCTTATAACCTCAGAGGACACAGAGATTCACAGATATTTCACATCAACCTTCAAGAAACTGTTAATGAGCAGAAACAAAGAAACAAATCTCAAATAGCCACTCATAGCACAAAGGGAGACAAATTCATATTGGGATCAAACAGATTAAACTGCCGAAACCTTGCAGCATGACTGTGAAGCAATTTTCACAAAAATAACTTCAAAAACAGGCTGCACACAAATGAAAATATCACAGGGCTTGGAGTTTTATCAATGAATAAACTATTTGGACTGGAAAAGGTTTTAATTTTCTCCTCGGCATTCTGAGCGATTGATACTGCTGATGGATTAAACCAGATTACAAGGCAGCTTCAAAATAAAAACTCAAATTTATCAAGATTAGATTGGATTCCCTACAGTGTGGAAACAGGCCCTTTGGCCCAATGGGTCCACACTGCCCCTTGAAGCATCCCACCCAGACCCATTCCCCTATAACCCACACACCTGAACACTACAGGCAATTTAGCATGGCCAGTCCACCCTAGCCTGCACATCTTTGGACTGTGGGAGGAAACCGGAGCACCAGGAGGAAACCCATGCAGGCACGGGGAGAATGTGCAAACTCCGCACAGACAGTTACCTGAGGCTGGAGTTGAACCCAGGTCCCTGGCGCTGTGAGGCTGCAGTGCTAACCACTGAGCCACCGTACCGCCAAAAAAAAAATTATGCACAGTGCTCAGTTTAAAAAAGGATAACTGAAATGTTTTATTGATTTTAGTCAATCTTATTCAAGGGTGAATCAGACCAGAACGTTCCGATGCATTCAAAATTCCTTTTGTACTTTTTCAGCAGCTATCGAAGCATACCTTATTTTGTTGTACAGTACTTCAGATTGATGGTTTTCACCTTTCTCCAACTAAACAAAAATTTACTCCTTAAAACACACACAGAGTCTCTCTCTCTCTCTCTCTCTTACACACACATATGGAAACTCTGCTCCTAACACTCAAGTTAATATTTTGTCAGGATAAGAATGATTAACAGAAACCAACAATAATCCCTCTTAGATTTGATTAGTTGGCTCAGCAATTGTTCTTCAGTGGAAATATGCATTTTTTATATCCTAGTTATAAGGGTAGGCAAGTTAAGTCATTGTGGTGTTAATTCCTGGCCAGGATTGGAAGATGGAAGATGGAAGATGTTGAAAACACCCTTTTATACGAACCACTCTGATCCCCATTATTCCCAAACAGGCCAAGCAATCATCTGTTGCGTTTTCAGGGTTCAGTGGTATTTAGGGGCACGAACATTGCATTTAATGGAGGGAAGAAAATGAGAATGAAAGGTTGATTGATTCCCAGCAATACTGATGGAGGCATCCAGCCCTGCCTACCCAAGGACCCTTCCAAACAGCAATCCAGCTCATCCCACACTCTCTCCGCTTTCCCTATAACCCTGCAATTTTGTTTGGAGAAACACCAGTGTGGGAAATATTATGGAAGATTTACTGTTCATTCTTTATTAGAGGAATCTAATTAATACCAGCTTCCCTTTGTTGGGATCACATAGCTGTGGAACTGAATAGCCCATGAGACTACTTGGGAGAAAAGCAGAATGAGTGACAAAATGTTGAGTCTGGTGAAGTCTCTTCTGGGCAATGTATTTATCCACACCTTCACACTGTGGGGCTGTTAACAAACCTACTACATCACTTCGACTGTATAGAAATCTGCCTCATTAGAAACCATTACAGAAATTCAAAGCCAACCTTGTACATGAGGAAGGCTCAAGAGAATGGTGAAGAACTGCAAGCTGAGTTTCTTGATGTGTAGAATTTGTGAGGTATTTCATGAGCTCTGTCTTTTGCCTCCTACAAACTTCTAGTAAAACTCAACACATTCAGCAATGAATCTATCCACTGGGCATGGTGCAGCTCCCTGACTTTAATGTTGCCTTTGGTCACTCTGGATCTTTGGTACAGCTTCCAGACTTTCATCAAGGCTCATAACACTGACCAGGACCACTCAGACACTGGAAAGATGGTCTGCACCCTTAGTGCTTAAACCAGCTTTTTCCCTCAGTCAGTCTCAGGCTCACTTTACAAGTTTAGTGGGGAAAGAGGAAGGAAGCCTGGAGTCCGCACCTGTCCTGTGTAGCTGGCTAGCAGCTTGCAGGCTGGAGGTTGCCAGGGGTACCGCAAGTGCCAGCCTCCCTCACCACTCAATAAATTGTGAAATCGCCACAATCCGAGGGGGCTCAGTGAGGCGCGACTGGGGATGGTTTAACCAGAGGGTGACCACCCCCTAGGTGAGGGGAGTCCTTCATGGTAACCTCAGCTGGTGCTGGAATTGAACCCACACTGCACATCACAAACCAACCTTCCAGTCATCCCAGCTAAAGCAAAATACATTTGAAAATTCAATTTATTTGACATTAAACAAATGTCTCAAAATAGACAAAGGTTAAAAAGAATTTGAAAGAGGAATTTGACCTGCCTACAAATCACAGGTTAAATCTCATCCTCAATCAGTGACTCAATAGTGCAAAAGATAATTCCAATCTATTTATTCATCATTCCCAACAGTTAACAACACAGCAGCCAAGCAGTTACTGTATGAACAGAGTGTAATATTGGTGACTGTGTTTCTGATGCTGATCCAACTTGTGCTGTATTTATATGGAACAGATGTAAGGGATTGCAGCCTTCCACATAGCAGAGTTTTATTGTGGAATAATTACAGAAGTAACTATCATCGATCAGACAATTGTATGCGCAATGGTGCAGAAGCGTTGAAGTTTGAGCTTGAAAGTCAGAGTTCACAAAGTTATCATTGCAACTCTCTGGAAACAACCTGGTGGATCAACAAGAGACCATGCATTTCCAATTGTTGAGCAATGTCTTCATGGCCTGATAAAACAAGGCAGCTCATGCGTTCCAGATAAGAATTATTATAATAAACCTCATAGCCTCCCCCCGTTAAACCTAATCACCATATAGAAGCAATGGGCAAACTGCTCACCAGGGACGGATGGAGTACAGGCAGGAACGTGGTTATACGTTGATCCCAGTTAGTGTTTAATATCTGTAAAGAAAATGGACCGGGAGGGCTAACATCTGTTGGGAGAAGGACGAATGGCCAGAGCACAGATACAAATTACACCACAGAAAGCACTCTACTTCGCTGCATCGCAACCTAGATCTGCCCAGGACTGTAAGAAACTACACAGTTGCGAACACAGCCCAGCTCATCACAGAAGCCAACCTTCCATCCATTGACTCCATCTATACTTCTCGCTGCCTGAAAAAGGCAGGCAACAGAGGACCCTCTTACCCTGGTTATACTCTCTTCCAACTTCTTCCATCAGGTGGAAGACAAAAGCTTAAACCCACGCACCAATAGTTTCCAGAACAGCTTCGACCCCGCCTCTCAAATTTCAAATCTAATATCGATCTCGTTCTTTCCGCACCTACTCTGCAGCTGTAACATTGTATTCCTCGCTCTGTCCTATCACACAAATGCACTCTGTACGGTATGGTCGACCTGTACTGCTTGCAAAACAAAACTTTTCACTATACCTAGGTACATGTAACCACAATAAATCAAAACATTTCGAAGGTTTGTGCATTGCTGGAGCCTCCAGAGTCAAGCCCCACCAGGAAACCACTCTGTCGAAAGCATCGGTGCTCACTGCTTGAAGAAACCACTCACAAAAACAAACACCAACGAAGATAGGAAAAAGATGAGAGATTAACCAGAGCTCTTTTTTATAAAAAGGGTACTTCAGACAAAACTGTTCAATCTAAAATCAACATTTGTTAGGAGGCAGTGACAGAGGAGATGGAGATATACCCATCTCTGTGCACCCCCATCCTGCGTTGCAGGGTGGTTAATCGTCAGGAATATCTGAAATAACGTCTTCATTTCTGAGGTTAAGAAGAAACAGGAGAGGGACATTCAGCTCCTTGGTTCTGCTTGGAGATAGATCACGGTTTGTCTTCTGCTTCCAGTTGGGGTACAGCCTAAGAGTATTGGAGGTAGGTTCCATCGAGCTATTCAAGGAGGGCACTGGACGGATATTTGGATTGAAGTGGTGTGCAGGGGTATGGGGAAATGGAGAGAGAGATTGGCACAGGGTAATGATGCCAATCACTTGAGTTAGTGCAGGCCCAATGGGATGAATGGAATTATTCTGCGCTCCAACAATGCTGTGATTCTGGAAACCATTTTCCTGCACTATCCCGATATCCCTTGCTGTTTTTTGTTCTATTCAAGCACACGGAGATGTGCTGAAACAGAAAGGGCAATTCACTGGCATGCGTACATACTCCAGGGTCTCTCAAAATGGCAAAGACAGCAACTTCAGAGCACAAAACAGAATCAATCTTGTATTGAGATGGTCCTCACCTTCTCAACCGTGTCTCAATACAGGTTCTTCAATTCAGCTCTTGATGCTGAATTTTAATTGCGTTTAACATTATCTCAGTTGTCATTTCTCAGCCATCTGTGCCCTTGCTCCAATAACAATCTGTTAAAAGTGTAACAGCTTGCGATTCCTGATCCCTCCTCTTGAATCTAATATACACACACAATACAGAATGACAAGGTCCTGCAGCTATGACTACAGCTCTTCACCCCACAAGAGATCTGTTCTCTGTTAAATCCACGGTTGAACAGTGGGACGCAATAGCTGATATTTAAACAGAGAGGTTTGGAAAAAGAAACCCATTTATCTGGTGTTTAAACGTCAGGGGGCTGGAAATAAAAGGGGACCCTGGTTAGGATGTGGAACTTTGCCATCTGGATCTGCATGTGAGGATAGTTTAACTGGAGTGATGGGGTAAAATTAAAACCATGCATTCATATCAAACCAGAACAAGTTTCCTCAGCACAGATCACAAAGTAAGGTGGGGCTTTCTGGCCATTACCTGCCACACCAGCTCTCTGCAAAAGCAATTCAGCTTAGTCCCACTCACTCAGTTTCCTCCCTGACACTGTTCGGCAAAGTTGGTTCCCTTCAGATATTTATCAATTTCCCCATCAAGTGTGCTGATCGAACCTTCCACTGCAATCCCTCCAGTATCTGAGCTACTAACCACTTGCACACTCACGGAAGGTTCCCCTCATTCTGCTATTGGCCCACCTGCCATCTTAAATTTGGTGCACTCTGGTCAACTGTTATGGGCATGGGTCGGCGGAGGGGGGGGTAATATTTCTCTCTCAGCTCTACCCGACACCATCCCCCCCACCCCCTGCTATGCCCCAAAAGCTGGAATTTTGAAAACCCCCTTCAAACCTCCTCATGGAACATCTGTGCTCCGAGAGAGAATAATACTCACCCCTCTAGTCAGAGAGAGTGAACTCTTCTTGCCCAGATCCATTCTTGTGGATCTTTAGCACAGCTTCTCATGTTGTTCTTAAAGCCAGGGGCCCCAATGGTGCAATATTCCGGTTGTGGCCCCATAGCTATCTTGTAGACGTTTTACCACAATTTGCTTACTTTTGTACCCAGAGCCCAGGTTCCCGTACTTTTATTACAAAGATGTGTTTTATTCATACACAATATCTGTGTGTACACACCGTCACCAATGCAGTTTGGTTCTGCACAGTAGCATATCAAGGAAACAAAGAGACGTTGGAGTTTGACACTATCAACAAACCAAAGGCATCCCTTACACATACAAGACTATGTTTACATGCATTAAGGCATTAGAAGGGTCCAATAACTGAACAGACCCTCATTTAACTTCAGCAGAAAGACCTCAGACGGTGGTCTTTCCCCAATGCCCCTTGGCAGCAGTTGCCCCAAGCTTTATTGCATCCCTCCGCAGGTATTCCTGGACAATGGGATGTGCCACTCAGTCAGGGTCAACTCCTTGGTCTGGGAGGCCAGCAAGGTTCAGGCAGTTCAAAGAGTGTCTTTCACCAAGCTGATGGTCCTCCAGGCACAGTTGATGCCCAGGATCCCATACACCTTAGCTGCTGCTTACTCAACCTTCCCTGATACCTTCAGCTATTTGTGCTAATATACCCCCAGGTCTCCCATCACCTGCACCTCACAACAACTCCCCCAATTCTTCCAAGGAATGGTGACAGGGAAAAGATTAACTCAGCATGAAGAAGCTGGTCATTAAACTAATTAACCATAGACAGTTTTAACAGGGACACCATACTCAAACATGAAAAATAATTAGCAGCTCTCCATGCTGTAAGCTTATAAAGGTATGGAAGCTAAAACAGCTGGAGCGGTCTGAAACACGCTGCCATACTGTGGTGAACTTATCCCCACATAATGTTCTGAAGTTCTTACTGGCTGTAGAGAGATGCCTGGCCATTAAGAGAATGCACATCTTGCTCTCAGTAATGTGAAGGAGGAAATGTGCATGTTGTTACCTGTTAAACTAAAAACAAACCTGCACCAAGGAGGTAATTTTGTGGCTTTCTGGCACAGACAAGCTGCTGCTGTTGTCTAAACATGCAGGAAGGGTCATTCACCAAAACAAGCACAACTCCACACAGTGTTGAGTACAGAAGTTGGGGTGTCACATTACAGGACCTTGGCGAGTACATTTCTGGTCACCCTGCTATAAGTAGGATGTTATTAAACTGGAAAGGGCACAAAAAAAAATTAGTAGCATGTCACCAAGACTGAAGGATGGAGTTATAAGGAGCAGGAGGATAGTCTGGGACTTCTCTCCCTGCAGCGTTGGACACTGAGGGGTGACTTCACAGAGGTTTAAAAGATCATGATGGGCACGGATAGGGTGAATAGCCAAGCCCACAACTGGGGGCATACGTTTAAAGTAAGAGGGCAAAGATATTAAAAAGGAACCCACGGGGCAAATTTTTTCACGCAGAGGGTGGTGTGCATGTGTGTGAAATGAGCTGCCAAAGGAAGTGGAGGATGCAGGCACACTTAGAGCATTTAAAGACATTTGATAGGTACACAGACACAAAAGGTTTGAGGGATATGGACCAAACACAGACAACTGGGACAGTTCAGTTTAGGATACCTCGTCAGCATGGATGAGTTGGGTTGAAAGGCCCGCTTCTGTCCTGCAGAACTCTATGGGCACTGTTAGCTTTCAAGTGAGGACTTTGTTGGAGTCCTTCAGGTCAGAACTGCACACATGCTTTGACGTGCAATAAAAAGTACGCCAGAACCAGCTCTGTGGAACTGTCAGCACCTTGCTCTGTAAAAGAGGTCCATTTGAGCGATGGATCCACGTTATTTTAAATGTATCTCCATCTTTCCTTCAGAGCAGTAATCTCACAAGCTCTGTTCTTTTCTCAGCGGCCTTTCCACATGTCAGACTCTGCCATGCAGTTTATCCAAAAGGCATAAAAGTAAAACCCAGCACGCAGACTGGCCCACTTTCCCGAAGGAGGTCAGAGACAGCTACAGGACACCTTTACCCTTTCTGTTGTTCAGGTGGATAGTGACTAGTCGCTATTCCAACCACATCACACAGTAACGCTGTAGGCCATTCAGCCCTATGCATTTCTCTGAGGGCTAACCAATTGATCCCATGCTCCTAGCTCTTTCCCCATAGCCCTGAATGATTCCTCTCCCAGGATTCATCCAAATCACTTGAGGAAGTTCCTTTAGGATCCATTTCCAGTGGCTTTCCAGGGCAGCGTGTTCCAGGTCACTGCATCCATTAAAAACTCACTCCATGGCTGCTTTTGCCAATGAACTCAATGAATGGTGATGGCTGAGAGCTAAAGCTACAAACTGCCCATGGAGCTTTCTTCTTTCCCTCAACACAACAGTTACCCCTTCAAACCCTAGGGAAGGAATCCCTTGGTTTATAAATGGGTCTCCACAACATGTGCTTTCACATTCATATCATCTGTCAAGAATACCGTGAAGTTATAGATAGCATAATGGCAATATCACTGGACTAGTAATCTACAGGCCTAGAGAATTGTTCTGGGGACCTGGGTTCGAATCCCATCGCAATGACTGGAAGAATGTAAATTCAAATATTAAAATCTGGAACTGAAAGCTATTCCCTTTAATGGTAACCATGAAACTATTAATTGTTGTAAAAACCCACCCGGATCACTTATGTTCTTTAGGGATAGAAATCTGCCATCCTTACCCAGTTTGGCCTACATGTGACACCAGGCCCACAGCAACATGGCTGACGCCAAACTGCCCCCTAAAATGGTTGAGCAAAGTTCAAGGGCAATTAAGGATGGGGCAATAAGCAAAGCCCCAAATCCCAGGAAAGAATAAAGAAACGTTGATCTGCAATTACTAAGTAAGAATTAGGCAAGTACAGATGGGGAGGCAAGATTGAAGGCATCAGAGCATTGTCTGGCATTTTATAACCTTTTTAAAAATGAAGAAATCTACATTTGGCTATCCTCAATAAACCATGGAAACTAACTGTGGGGCATTTGACTGGATACTGCCACAGCTTACGCCTGTGGCTCTTCAGGGGTCTAAATCAATTGCGGCAGCCCCCACATTCTGCTCCCCAAAACCTGTTTTACTGCCTACTGATACGGTATGAAACACACACACACACACACACACACACACACACACACACCCCTAACCTGTGAGCAAAGCAGCACCATTCAACCTGCCCACATCATTATGAATATTAAGTGATGGACTCTCACGATAAGCAAGGAGCCTCACAGCAAGCTGAATTTTCTTTCATAACATGATTCATATTTTGGTGCACTCTACAAACTAAACCTCACACAAATGAACCAATGACACATTGCGTGAATCAGACACTTCCACTCACAACACATTAAGCCAAAAAACAAATCCAGAAACACAGCAGCTTTGAGGAAAATGAAATTTGGTCATTTTTAGGTGGAAGGGAAATTTGATCTGTTCTTCAGTACTTCACCCACCTCATTACATACAAAATTGACCAGTAGGATGGAGGATAATCAGCAAAGTGTGCAGCGTTTTAAAGACCCTCACCCATTGCAAAACTGGAACAAGAACAACACTGCATTCCAATCTTTTTATGCTATTAAACAAAAGGTATTTGCAACACACAAAGCAGCTGAACAAAATGTAAAGAAACCATTTCAGCTTCAATCCTTGGACATTTTTACAGAGTCTTTGCTGCCACAAATCCGGTTAGACTGGTTCAAATGTGCAACTGACGAGCGTAAGATCACACATACACAAATCAAGAGTTAACGTTGAGTCTGATAAGCCTTTGTAGCAATTTAGTAAGACTCATATTGGACTTGAAACGTTAACTCTCTCTCTCCGCACAGATGGTTTTAAAACGAGTTTATTCATGGGATGTGGGTGTCACCGCCTGGGCCCAGCATTTATTGCCCGTCACTAGTTGCTCCCTTGAGAAGGTGGGGGTGAGCTGCTTCCTTGAACTGCTGCAGTCCATGTGCTAAAGGGAGAGAATTCCAGGATTACAAACCAATGACGCTGAAGGAGCTGGAATATATTTCCAAGTAAGGATGGCGAGTGGCTTGGAGGGGAACTTGCAGAGGGTGGTGTTCCCATGTATCTGCTGTCCTTGTCGATGGAAGTGGTCATGGGCTCAAAAAGTGCTGTGAATTTCTGCAGCGCACCTGCTGAGTGTCAGCGACAGAGGCAATGAATGTTTGTGGGTGCAGTGCCAATCAAATGGGCTGCTTTGTCCTGGATGGTGTCAACTTTGATAGAATCAGGAAAACCTGGGCAATTTTCCACATTACCGGGTAGATCCCAGTGTTGTAACTGTACTGGGACAGCTTGGCTAGGGGAGCGGCAAGTTCTGGAGCACAAGTCTTCAGTACTATTGCTGGAATGTTGTCAGGGCCCATAGGCTTTGCAGTATCCAAGGTCTCTAACTGTTCCTTGGTATTGCATAGAATGAATCGAATTGGCTGAAGACTGGTATCTGTGGTGCTGGGGATCACTGGAGGAGGCTGAGATGGATCATCCACTTGGCACTTCTGGTTGAAGATTGCTGCGAATGCTTCAGCCTTATCTTTTGCCCTGATGTGCAGGGCCCTTCCATCATTGAGGATGAGGATATTTGTGGAGCCTCCTCCTCCAGTGAGTTGTTTAATTGTGCATCACCATTCACAACTGGATGTGGCAGGACTGCAGAACTTAGATCTGATCCATTGGTTGTGGGATCGCTTAGCTGTCTGTCACTTGCTGCTTTCGCTATTTGGCGAGCAAGTAGTCCTGTTTGGGGGCTTCACCAGGTTGACACCTCACCTTCAGGTCTGCCTGGTGCTGCTCCTGGCATTCCCTCCTGCACACTCCATTGGACCAGGGTTGATCCCCTGGCTCAATGGTGATGGTTGAGTGGGGGGTATTCCCGGCCCTGAGGTTACAGATTGCGCTGGAGTACAGTTCTACTGCTGTTGATGGCCCACAGTCTTGAGTTACGAGATGTTTGAAGTCTGTCCCATTTAGCACGGTGATAGTGCCACACAACACGATGGAGGGCATTTCCAACGTGAAGGTGGGACTTCATCTCTACAAGGACTGTGCGATGGTCACTCTTACCGATTTTGTCATGGACAGATGCAGCTGCAGCTGGCAGATTAGTAAGGATGAGGTCAAGTCATGGTTTTCCTCTTGTTGGTTCCCTCACCATCTGCCGCAGACCCAGTCTAGTAGTTATGCCCTTTAGGACCTGACCAGCTCGATCAGTAGTACTGGTGCCGAGCCACTCTTGGTGACAGACATTGAAATCCCCCACCCAGAGTACATTCTGTGCCCTTCTCACGAGCCTGAATGGTAATCTTATGTCGGGGTCTGGTGGGATTCTTGGCAGCCTGAGATAATCAACAAGATCAGGTCTCTGTTTCTGATGTTTTCCTGCAGTATTCCTCGTAACCCAAACCACTGGGTATTACAGCCTCCCATCCACACTGTAGCCTCCCCTTGCATTTCTTCCTGCACTGTGGGTAAACACATTTATTCAGTGTCAGTAACCAAGCCTTGGTATTCTTTCTGCATTGGCCTTTGGTTGGGCAGACAGGTTTTTTACATTCATAGTATGTGCCAGTTTTTGATTGGGGGGGGTGGGTGGGAGCTCTTGCTGGGCCATTTCAGAGGCCAGTACGGGGTCGCTTTGCAGCTGTGGAGTGACAAGGTAGATCAGGTCAGGAGAAGAGGCTTCCTTCCCTGAAGGTAATCAGCAATCCTGGTAAGTTTTTACAACAGTTCACAGGGGTTCTGTTCACTGAACCAAACAGACTGAAATGTTGAGGATGTTAGCATTCAGTGCCACATGTTTTGTCCAAATCGCTCTGAAAAACGTAGAGTTGTCACATTTCCAGTTCAGCTGTCTTCCTTTCAGAGCAGAACGTGCAAATTTGACTATTTGCATAACCTCAAAAAGGATAAAGAACATATAATAAATAATAAATTTGAAAGTCTGCCTCCAGCCCTCATGGTTTGGGGTCACCTTGAGAGCTAAAAGGTTTACCACGTCCAGTTAGCAACATGTTCAGATCAGCCTGATCAGGAACCAGCCCAGGATGTTGATTGCACTCTCCAGTCCTCTGACCCTCTGCGATCACTGCTCTCCTCCAATGCACCTCAGACTTCCTTTGCCCCTTTAATAAGAACGGAGCCAATGGCCATCTGAACCTTGAACTCCCACCACTCCCTGCCCCAACCCTTGCCACTCTCCAATAAAACCCACCTCACAACCAGTCTGTCGGTCACCAACCTGCAGCATTTCCTTATAATGTGACTCAGTGTTGAACATCATTTGATAGCACTCCCTCAAAATGTCTTGTGATTAGAACAAAGGTACTATGTAAATGTAAGTTGGTGTTGATGCTAAAATATCAAGAAACAGTAGAACGTATATGTGGAGCAAAGGGTCTGAGGTGCACATATGTTTGAAACTTTGAAGAGGTCAGGCAGGTTGAGAAGGCAGGAGGAAAATACAATGACATTGCAGAGAGTGAGGAAGTGATTCCAGACATGAGGAACCTCACTGACATGGACAGAGTGTGGAGGCTGGAGGCTGGGGCTGTGCTCCTCAGAGCCCGATCAAGAGGAGTGAAAACAGAGAATGCTGGAAATCCTCAGCAGGTGGAACAGAGAGAAGCAGAGTTAATGTCTGGAGTCAGCCTTGAGCAAATCAGCTAGTCATTTTGCAGGGCTGAGGGAAAACAGTGGAGGACTGGGACAAGGGGAGTTGTTCTCCCAGAGGGCTACCAGGGACATACTGGGCTAAATGACCTCCAACTATTTTGTAACCATTCTGTGATTTTATGACCACCTTCAAGATACTTTGAACCAACAACCATTCATTTTCCCAACAGCTCAGATCTAGCCATCATGGCCTCAGCGCTTATCAAATGAATCAATTTCGATCCTCCTACTCTTGTAATTTCACATACTGATCCTCTTGCAAGAACCCAGAAAGCCAAGGGATGAAGGATGGAACTGCATCAAATGGAAGGACTAAATTGGCATCAAATACTTCTCTGCTTTTATTTGCAGAAATATGACCTATCCTGTATGTCCAAACAACGAGAATCTCAGCCTGCCCCTGGTTATCATAGCAAACAGAAGAACTGGAAGCTGACAGAGGATGTGATGTAAATGGTAAGGTATGGGTAAAGTGGTCAGTTAGGTGTGCTGTAAAGTTGGGTATAGTACTTGTGGATTGGAAGGCAGGGTGTTAGAATTTGTTTGTAAAATGACAGGGTGGGGAAGAGCATGTGGTCCCTTTAAAAGTTGATGTGCTTTTTCGAGACTTGGAGACTAAAACATGTGTGCAGGCACAGAAAGTTACTGAAATTGAAACATTTGAATCAAAAGACCGTTGGTTAGCAACCCAGGCAGGAGTCGTGTTTGGTTATTAAGGCAACCAGTTTGAATACTAGCCAATTAATTTAAAGCAGGCACTTAGTGACTTAAAAAATTAAATTTAAATGTAATTCTTTTGACAATCTAGGGCCAATTCAATTGTAAGAAATTGACAGGTTATCAAGCGTATAAGAGAGGGTATTTGATAATCAAGGTGAGAGCATCTGTTAACAACCAGCAGCCCAAATGAGAAATTCACTGGCTCTCTCAGAAAACAATCACCTGCCTAAAGATACAGCAGCACTCTTAGCTAATATTCTGGACAGGAATTTGATGGAGAAAGGCATTCCTGATTGAAGAACCGCCAAGAAAGCACCGAACATTCTGGAAGATGTATCATGGCTGTAATTTTGAGAGACTAAGTTTTAAGATTTTATTTTTATTAATTTGGTTTATATAAGTGGGACTTATATCTATTGGAACAACATTCACATTAGAAGTTAGTTCTATTTGATAATTGTTAGTAATTGAGGGGGAATTGTTTGGTTTGTTAGTAGTTCTGTTGATTTGTTCACTGCTAGAGTCAGATAAATAAATAGTTACTTGTTCATTATAGAGCAGTTGTCTGGTGTTCATTTCATTTAACCTCCCCTTTATAACAGATTGGGGGTGGGTGGGGGTGAGAGGGGGGGGGCAGGTTATACAACTTATCACACTTCCTTTAACAGATTAGGAAGGGAAGTGACCTTCTCTGGGTGTTTTGATTTTAGTTATTCGGTTGTGGGGGGGTGGGGGGGTTCGGCTTCCACTTCATAAACAGCTGGTTGGAAAGTGTGTGATGCAGGCTGATGCCAACAGCGTGCATTCAATTCCTGCACCAGCCGAGATAACCATCAAGAACTCTCCTCAATAGTGTGGTGATATCATCAGGTTATACGCCCTCCAGACCTGTCTCTCTCTGGTAAGACAGCAGCCCTCTGGTCCTTTGGGACTATGACAACTTTTGACCCAGAGGTGCCAATGCTCTGAGGATTATGGGTTCAAACCCCACCACAGCAGATGAAAACTTTTGAATTCAATTAAAAAAATTTAAAAGTCTAATGGTAGATTCTTGTAAAAGATGATATTTTTACTAATGTCTTTTGCAGGTGGAAATCTGCTGTCTTTACACCTATGTGACTCCAGATCCGTACCAAACTGCCCTCAGTTCAAGGGCAACAAGGAGAAGGGGAAGGCAGCTACATTCCATGAATAAATAAGAGCGCCACCCACAGCACCCCTGAGCTTGGCAAGATGCCCCCAGCGATCACCTAAATACAAAGAAAGGTCAACTAAATTTACAATGAGTCCAGTGCACCAAGACTGCAGTGAAAATCAACTAGGATATTAGCAACAGCAACCCTGCTTTGAGGACTCTACAGGCTACCATAGAAACTGGGCATTCAGCCCTACTGGTCTCTACTGGTGATGGGCTCCATGCGAGCATTACGAATAGGGGGCCAGCAGATAAACAGCTACACTTTCCAACTATCACTCTTCAAGTGCCATTCCAGAGACTTGGACACAGAGATCAAGGCAGGCTCTCAAATGGAGTGTGCAGCAATCCCTCAGGACTGCAGCGGTGGCCGAAGTGTCCACCTCCTGTCTACTCTCCATGTAGATGGGACATCCTCCAGGCTGTGACTTGAAGGGAAGCAGGGGAGTTCACCCCGGACTCCTGGCCGATGTTTAGCCTTCAATCAACACAAGAGCAGATTATCTGGTCATGGATACATTGCTGCTGCTTGTTCGGGAGCTTGCTGTGCTTGGACTGGCCACTGCATCTCCTACACCACAAAAGCAACTACACGTTGATAAAGATTCAGTGAAATCACATTTGCACCTCCCTAAGCTTCTGTGGCTATGACACTGATCAGGACAAACTGAAAATCCAGACCTTACAAATGAAGCATAAACATTGGAAACTACTCCAGTCAAATCACCCAAATTCCCTGACAACACTGCTTCTTCAACACCAAGGTTCAGAAGTGCTTCTTTAAAATCGAGCAGTAATGAGTATATCTTACACCACACAAAACACCCAAGAAACTCACTTCCTTACCTTCCCACCCACTTTGGTGATCTGGATAACACTCAACATTTACTCATTTTTAGACTCAACTCCTTTCCATTGGCCCCCACGTCAGAGTTCAGATTCAAAAGAGTACCTCCCAGTGCCTTCGGTTTCTGTGTGCTAGGGTCACGTTAAAACTCTTATATTTGTTATGATAAAGTAAAGCTCCTTATGTAAATAAACCACCCAAAACAGTTCAAACTCAACCTGATGTTGTTTCACGTTTACATGTTCTGTACAGTTAGCATTGGACAACAAGCACACCTCCCTCCAGCATATGACACTGCAGGGAAATGGATTGGGTTAAAATGGTCACACAGCTGGTTTGAACCAGGTGCTCAGTTCCAACACAAATTGTCAAACCAGGTGAATAAATGTAAAATGTAAACAAGCAAAAATGCCAAGTTTTGGAAGTGGTCTAGAATGATATTTTCTTTTAAGAAAAATGAAGATGGCTTTTATTCGTGTGGCAGGAAATAGATTTTCCTGGCTTGTGTTTTCAAAATCGACGCGGAGATAAATTTCTGCATCAACAAGCTTCAAGGAAACGGAGTGAGGTGAGAAATAACTGCATATTGACAGACAAGTTTGGGACTTCCTATTTTTCCATACGCAAACAACGTGCCCCTCTCTGGACTGAATACCCTGAAAAAGTCATTCTACAGAAGTGGTTCATTTTCCTCAAGTGATACAAACTGAATTCCCTGAAATGGTGGAAGCTGTATGTATTGGTTCATTCACACAGAAACTGTACCATTGCTTTCGGGGAAAATACAGCACCCAAATACTTTGAAAGCTGGAGTGTGGCAAACACAGCATTGCACAGGTAGGTGACTGTGACTCGGAATCTACAAGATCCCAAATCTGTCCCTCACTGAAAAGTAGTTTCAACTCTCCTCCAGGCTGGTTACAGACTGATAGCTGTGCAGCAGTATTGATCCATGATAGCCCTATGAAGTGACCAGCAGATGGTAAAGATGCTTAGCCACATGACCCTCGGGTCTACACTGCCTCATACTTGCCATGTTCTTATTTGTGACCACACACACATGAAAAAATACTGTAAAATGCCACTGGACAAACATAGAAAAGTACAGCACAGTACAGGCCCTTTGGCCCACGATGTTGTGCCGTGGAATAATCCTAATCTAAAAATAAAATAACCTGACCTACACTCCCCTCAATTCACTGCTGTCCATGTACATGTCCAGCAGTCGCTTAAATGTCACTAATGACTCCGCTTCCACGACTACCACTGGTAAACTATTCCATGCGCTCACAACTCTCTGGGTGAAGAACCTCCCTCTGACGTCTCCTCTATACCTTCCTCCTAACACCTTAAAACTATGACCCCTCATGGCAGTCAATCCTGCCCTGGGGAAAAGTCTCTGGCTATCAACTCTATCAATGCCTCTCATTAAAATCCTGAAAAGCTTGCAATGGAGTTCCACAATATTAACCAGGGACAGACAAATTCTGACATGAACGAGCGATAACCCCCGAGAGGCTTGCTTAAAACAACTGTATGATGCTAAAGTAATTCATTACACAGTTGTCAAAGTCTCTGGGGGTTTTCCTTTTAAAGCTGTTAGGCACTTGTCGGGAAGAATAAACATGTAACTTTGAAGGACCACGATGCAGCCAGTACAGAACCAAACACCGCAAAGAATCAGACAGCCTGATCCATAGTCCCACACTGTATACCAGCTCCATCACAGCACATACCTACACACTTTGGTAGTTCAAGAAACATTTCTCCCAGGTCTGAAACTTACTGGAAATGCGACCAGGGAAGACTGAAGTTTCATTTCGTAGATTTTCCATGAATGTATATACCATAGCAGCCACTACTGTCTTATAGACTTTATCAACTCAAACAGTTACAAAAATAACGAGGTTTGGTTCTAGAATTTTAATAGCTGAGATGGAGGACTGAATGACCCCTCTTTTTGTCCTGTCAAAACTCACCTTATTATCTGATGAGAAATGGAGAGCAGTACTTACTCTGTAGCCCTGCTAAGGTCTCCTCTCCAACGATATATCCAAATTTAAAATGTTTGCTGCGCTTGTTTTTGCCATGGGTTTCTTCCCGCTCACCTACTTACCCCATCCTGCTGGTGTTCTGTATTAGCAGACGTGGGACTTGGCAACATAAGTTAACTAAACAGGAGACAATGTTACTTTGATACTCACCTACACTTTGCTATAATGTACATTGAATGATCTAACTTAAAGAAACAGAGGGATGAACAATGATGAACATGATTGATTCATGTAGATGTGTTGTTGAAGAAAACTCTCAAAATCTAACTTTAATTCTGCGCTATCATTGGTCATTAACTGTTTGAGCTAAGAATACAACAAGCTACATTGGTGCTGCTTCCAGCTTCTCCCATTTCACTTGGGAGTCTCACAATCCTGGTTGGTCACTCATCTTCCTGTCAGTTACCCACTCCACCTCCAATTCTGCTGTAGATCAGTCTCTCATCGTTGGATCTTTCCATCTGGTCTCGAACCTGCTTCACGGCAATCCCATCTTCAATCAATGTACTGCATTTCCCCACCCTCTCTCTCCCTGTAACAGACAGCCACACCATTTCAATCTCTTCTCTACTTTCTTTGAAGCTCTTACAATCCTCACTAACCCTTGCTTATAGACTTCTGATCTTGATCGCTCTTGTTGCTCCACACATCCGCCTCAGTCTGTCCACCTCATCAGTATCCTGTTGTGCCTCTCTTCCTGGTGTTGCCCCGATTGCTGCATGATAATAGGCCACACTGTCCTGTAGATTCTCCCTCTGAGTTTCAGTAATACTTCCCAATCACAACACACCACTGTCCTTCCCTAATTACTCCATTCAGACCCCATCCACCTTCCAGCACCAGTGACCTCCTGGTACTCGCTTTCTCTACGTCTTCACCAAGATTCTTTATACCTTCTCTAGGCTCAAACTGGCAGATCAAATATCAGCTCCTTGGTCAGCTTCATGTATCTCTCTCTACAATACACAGCAGGTCATACAAATATTCGGAACAGGTCTTCAACCTGAGTGGGGGGGGGGGGGGGGGGGGGGCGCGCAGGGGTGGTGGAGGAAATCACCTCTTTCTCCTTTGCATTGCCACCCGACAAAGATCAATATGAACTGGATTTTGAAAACTAATATTTCACAGCATTTAATTTTGAGAACACAGACACACACAGACACAGGAATAGCCCATGCAGCCTGCCTCATCCACTCACAATCATCCATTGACTTTGGGTTTTGTCTCAATTTTTTTCTGAAAGGCAAAGCCAGATAGATTTTTGAACAGGAAGGGAATTAAGGGTTATGGTGCACAGGTGGGTAAGTGGAGCTGACTCTTCAAAACGTTCAGCCACGATCTTATTGAATGGTGCAGCAGGCTCAATTGGCCAGATGGCCTACTCCTGCTCCAGGGCCTTATGTCCCCACTCCCTACAACGCTGCATTCTCTCAGTACCCCAAACTGTGCCTACTGCAGCTTCAAATAATTTCAGTGACACAGCATGTAAGGCAGTGAACTCCAATGATGTCTCCTCATCCTTGATAGCAAGGTGTGGAGCTGGATGAACACAGCAGGCCAAGCAGCATCTTAGGAGCAGGAAAGCTGACGTTTCGGGTCAGGAGGAGGGTCTAGGCCCAAAATGTCAAGCTTTCCTGCTCCTCTGATGCTGCTTGGCCTGCTGTGTTCATCCAGCTCCACACCTTGTTACCTCAGATTCTCCAGCATCGGCAGTTCCTACAGTCTCTCCTCACCCTAGTCCTGAATAATCAGAAATCACCCGCCACCATCCTGAGATTCTAAACCCTGGGCATTGGAGTGAAATAACCTCTCAGCCTATCCTGCCCTGCATTAAGGCGAAAGAAGCAGAAAATTACAATTATAGACAAGATCAGAGTTCCCGATTGCTCCTGGAGTTAAAGTGCTGGAATGAAGGAGCAGGACATGCGCATGGCTGAGCAGGTAACGTCCAGGGTAATGAGTTTAAAAATATCATCATGGAGAGGACCTCAAATAAAGGCCAGGTAGTTCCCACAGGTAAAATAAATCCCAGGCAGGGAATTACTGAGGTTCCAGAAAAGTTGTTTATACTCTATAACAAACCAGCTGTGTGCACTGTTGACTATAAGAGTAGGTCACAGGAAAAGTACTTTGAAGATTAACCACAAAAACAGTGCCTGGGTTAGTTCCCGAATGTCACTTATTCTGGTAAAGCCTGTTCGCATGTGCTTCTCCAGCAGCCAGAATATACAGACAGACATCAGTTGGGCAAAGGAAGCTGACCTTTCCAGTAGTCTGAGATAATGGGAACTGCAGATGCTGGAGAATCCAAGATAACAAAGTGTGGAGCTGGATGAACACAGCAGGCCAAGCAGCATCTCAGGAGCACAAAAGCTGACCCTTCGTCAGAGAGCCTAGGCCCGAAATGTCAGCTTTTGTGCTCCTGAGATGCTGCTTGGCCTGCTGTGTTCATCCAGCTTCACACTGTGTTATTTCAATTAGTCTGTGCAGGCACAGTCTTCAGTGCAACAGCAAATCTCTCCCTCTCCGCCTCTCCCCCTCCCTCCCCTTTTCCCTTCCCCACCAACATTTTCTATTTTTATAAATGGCATCACAATTTCAAAATGGGCGGTGGAAGGGGGTAAATCATTTATGCTAAGTGCAAAATCAAAGAGATGCAATCTAAGAAAGGATATACAAGCTGTGTGAATAATTTTCTAACATTGAAGATAACATGGGGAAATTTTCTTTTTCGCTTCCCTTCGCCTTTGCTGGACGCAACCCTGAAGCATACAAACATGCAGCCTCAGTTTCCACATGATGACTAACACCCTCCTGTAGGCAGCTGCCAGAAACACCAGGGACTCCTGGAGGAGAATAGCGCAGGCTGCTTGAAGAGCTAATGCCTCCACTCCATGGGTACTGCATGTGAGTATTAAGTGCAGTCCCAACCTATCCGTTTTCAAAGAAGACATTTTAAACACGTATTTCGTTACAACACTAGTGCCACTCATGTCAACAGAAGCAATGCAGTAAAAAATAGGTAATAGCTGTAATATTTAAACAACAGTGTAATTTTTAAACTCTCATTAAATCACCTTGCTATCTTCACTCAAATACTACCCTCCATATGAACTACTGAAATAATTACACAACACTAGCTGTGTTTTTTGGGATTTGTCTCACACCACTTTAAGGCTATTTTTCACCTAACTGCTAAATTTACAGTCTCCCATAAATGAATCACATTTTTAGTGCGAAACAGATGCAATTGTCAACAACTACACTTTTAGTGAAGCTTAACATTCCCAGAGAATGCAATGTAATTTGGAAATTTATCCAATCCGGTTATTAGTGGTACGAGCTACATTTAAAATTAGTATCAACTCCTTACACACACACCTGGTTTCAATGGATTGTACCCATTCAATACAACACAATACAAGCACAACTACATTTCAGCGATAGGGGTACTTTGCAAATACTCCGCATTTAATCAGTTAATTAGGCAGCCATATTACCTGACGTTTTACAGCCATAAGCAGATTGGATAAAATGAAGCAGTTCATGGACACTAAAAAATTGCAAATTCAGTACTTCCTGAACTCCTCACCACACCTCCACAACCTCCCACCACCCACAGCTGTGGCCCACAGCAAGAGAGTTAAAATTAAAAATCCAGAACTAAAGTCTCAAAGATAGCACTAAGAATATCACTAATCTAGTAACTGTCCCACTGTTTAGAGTGGTACAAACGCATTGAATTACAGGATTTAATCCCAAAACAAATTTCATTATTGAACATCAATCTGATGTGAATAGATTATTAATTTTGTTTTGGTTTTTTGTCACTTCCCAAGAATTATAGGCTTCCCAATATTTTTTTAAAATGTCCCTTTTTCTGGAAAACATGATGCAATTAGCAATATTTTACAGGAATAATTAGGCTCCATTCCACAAATATTCAAATCAGAACTCCAGCAGCAACAACTAAATCAAGGATCTTGTGGCATGGCGGTAATGTCCCTGCCTTTGGGGCAGGGGACCCATGCTCGAATCCCACTTTCACAGAGGTGGAGAGAGAGAGAGAGGTGTGTATCCCATGTTTGAACAGGTTGTTTAAAAACCCACAGCCCATCTGTTGAGCACCTAGCTGTGAATTTAAATAGGTGACACAGGCATCATGTCACAGCGTGTGAATCAACATTACAACCTCCACGACCCTCAACTCCTACTCACACTCAACACACCTTTTTGCTGGAGTGTTCCTGAAGTTTTTAAATCTCACCACAATTACGTCTTCTACAGGAGAGAAAATGTACATCCTACAACAAAGGCAATCTGCAGAGCTGGGCTTATCTTTGAAAAATAAAATATCTTCTTGCATCCAAAAGACTCAAGTAAAACTCTCATAACTAAGTATTTACAAAAATGCTGCCTTTGATTCATTGGCATTCATAATAAAACTGATACACCGTCCACCGTTCTGTACAATTGACCGTTACTCCTGATATTTAGCTTCCCTGCTTTATCGAGACCACAATGGGCACGTCCAGAAACACTCGCTATTTAAAGTACATGCTAGTTAAAATGTGCTGTGCTGAGGCTTGAATGACATGGGAGCTTGACTTAAAGATAGCACGCTCTCTCCCAAACAATTATTCATCGTCTACCCCCTCCAAAACAAAACCCCCTTGTTTTTGTTTCAGGTAAAAAGAACAAGTTTCTTCGCTGCCTCAATTTGCATAAAATGGGCCTACCGCTGGTGGCGCAGCTCAGATCAAAGTATCCGGGGCAAAACAGTGTGAAAAGCAGACAATTTTCGCAAGATTATAAAATCTTGAGATAGGAGAAACCTTGGTGCAAATAAACACTGGCTTTTGAAAAAAAGGAGTGAGTTAAAATGAAACAGAGACCTGTTTAAACCCCTCCAGCAGTCAGCACAATAGAAAAGAAAGTGACACTTGAGTAGCTGCTGACTTACTACTGTGTAGCCTTTTCTCATTAATGGTCATTGTGATCCCCATTGGTTATAGTTGGAACTGGGTCAGGTAGTCATGAATGGGGCTCTGAAGGTTACTGTATTTATGAATGGCCAACCATGTGACAAAAAAGGGTTGTTTTATCAGCACTGAGGACAGGGTGAGAGAGAGAAACTGGCTCCAGCAACGAGGCCACGGCTCATTCATCAACACAGCAACAATAGACAAGCTAACCCGGAGCAAAAACACAGCCAGCCCTGACACGAACACGACATCTACACCAACACAGCATCGGGGAGGCCCACCAGTCAAACAAGCAAATCGGGACACACAGTCAAATCCCAGCGAGCAGGCGAACATCCCAAATTCAAGGCAAATCTGTGTATCACAGAAGAGGGGAAGGAGGGAGGGGGGTGGGGGTGGGGGAGGGTGTGCGAGGGCTCAGTGTGAGGGGGGGAAAGGGGTGAGGATGTGAGCATGGAGAGTGGAGGGGTGTGCAGGGAACTGCGGGGTGAAGGGGCGCTGCAGGGAGTGCAGGGTGACGGGGGAGGAAGGAAGTGGAGGAAGGGCGAGGTGGGGTGGGGGGGGCGCGCGCGCGCGGGGTGGGGGGGGGCGCGCGCGGGGGGGGGCGCGCGCGGGGGGGGGGGGCGCGCGCGGGGGGGGGGGCGCGCGCGGGGGGGGGGCGCGCGCGGGGGGGGCGCGCGCGCGGGGGGGGCGCGCGCGGGGGGGGGCGCGCGCGGGGGGGCGGGTGGGGGATGGAGGGGGAGGGAGGGATTGTGAGGGAGGGTTAGTTGGGACGGGGATTGAAAGGGGGGGTTAGTTGGGGGGGGATTGAGGGGTGGAGGGGAAGGAGGGGTGGAGGGGAAGGAGGGGTGAAGGGGAAGGAGGGGTGGAGGGGAAGGAGGGGTGGAGGGGAAGGAGGGGTGGAGGGGAAGGAGGGGTGGAGGGGAAGGAGGGGTGGAGGGGTGGAGGGGAAGGAGGGGTGGAGGGGAAGGAGGGGTGGAGGGGAGGGGTGGAGGGGAGGGGGGAGGGGAGGGGTGGGGGGAGGGGGGGAGGGGGGGAGGGGGGGAGGGGAGGGGTGGGGGAGGGGTGGGGGGGAGGGGTGGGGGGGAGGGGTGGGGGGGAGGGGTGGGGGGGGCAGGGGGCGGGGGGAGCGGGGGGCGGGGGGCGCGGGGCAGGGGGGGCGGGGGGCAGGGGGGGAGGGAGGGTGGGGGATGGAGGGGGAGGGATGGAGGGGGAGGGAGGGTGGGGGGAGGGGAGGGGGAGGGATGGAGGGGGAGGGATGGAGGGGGAGGGATGGAGGGGGAGGGAGGGTGGGGGAGGGAGGGATTGTGAGGGAGGGTTAGTTGGGAGGGGATTGAAAGGGGGGGTTAGTTGGGGGGGGATTGAGGGAGGGGGGATTGAGGGAGGGGGATTGAGGGAGGGGGATTGAGGGAGGGGATTGAGGGAGGGGATTGAGGGAGGGGATTGAGGGAGGGGATTGAGGGAGGGGATTGAGGGAGGGGATTGAGGGGGTTAGTTGGGAAGGGGGGGATTGAGAGGGTTAGTTGGGAAGGGGGGGATTGCGAGGGTTAGTTGGGAAGGGGGGGGATTGAGAGGGTTGGTTGGGAAGGGGGGGGATTGAGAGGGTTGGTTGGGAAGGGGGGGGATTGAGAGGGTTGGTTGGTTGGGTGGGTGGGGGGGGATTGAGAGGGTTGGTTGGTTGGGTGGGTGGGGGGGATTGAGAGGGGTGGGTGGGTGGGTGGTTGGGTGGGTGGGGGGGATTGAGAGGGGTGGGTGGGGGGGATTGAGAGGGGTGGGTGGGTGGGGGGGATTGAGAGGGGTGGGGGGGATTGTGAGGGGTGGGGGGGGGTGGAGGGGTGGGTGTGGATTGTGAGGGGTGGGTGTGGATTGTGAGGGGTGGGAGGGGGGGGGTGGGGTGGGGGGGTGGAGGGGTGGGGGGGGTGGGGGGGGTGGAGGGGTGGGGGGGGTGGGGGGGGTGGGGGGGTGGGTGTGGACTGTGGGGGGGTGGGTGTGGATTGTGGGGGGTGGGAGGGTGTGGATTGTGGGGGGCGTCGATTTTGGGGGGTGGGGGGGCGTGGATTGTGGGGGGTGGGGGGGCGTGGATTGTGGGGGGTGGGGGCGCGTGGATTGTGGGGGGGGGGCGCGCGTGGATTGTGGGGGGTGGATTGTGGGGTGTGGGGGGGGCGTGGATTGTGGGGTGTGGGGGGGGCGTGGATTGTGGGGTGTGGGGGGGGCGTGGATTGTGGGGTGTGGATTGTGGGGTGTGGGGGGGGCGTGGGTTGTGGGGTGTGGGGGGGCGTGGATTGTGGGGTGTGGGGGGGGCGTGGATTGTGGGGTGTGGGGGGGGCGTGGATTGTGGGGTGTGGGGGGGGGCGTGGATTGTGGGGTGTGGGGGGGGGCGTGGATTGTGGGGTGTGGGGGGGGCGTGGATTGTGGGGTGTGGGGGGGGCGTGGATTGTGGGGTGTGGGGGGGGCGTGGATTGTGGGGTGTGGGGGGGGCGTGGATTGTGGGGGGTGGGGGGGGCGTGGATTGTGGGGGGTGGGGGGGGCGTGGATTGTGGGGGGTGGGGGGGGCGTGGATTGTGGGGGGTGGGGGGGGCGTGGATTGTGGGGGGTGGGGGGGGCGTGGATTGTGGGGGGTGGGGGGGGCGTGGATTGTGGGGGGGCGTGGATTGTGGGTGGGGTGTGGATTGTGAGGTGTTGGTGGGGTGTGGATTGTGAGGTGTTGGTGGGGTGTGGATTGTGAGGTGTTGGTGGGGTGTGGATTGTGAGGGGTGGGTGGGTGTGGATTGTGAGGGGTGGGTGGGTGGGTGTGGATTGTGAGGGGTGGGTGGGTGGGTGTGGTTTGTGAGGGGTGGGTGGGTGTGGTTTGTGAGGGGTGGGTGTGGTTTGTGAGGGGTGGGTGGGTGTTGTTTGTGAGGGGTGGGTGTGGTTTGTGAGGGGTGGGTGGGTGTGGTTTGTGAGGGGTGGGTGTGGTTTGTGAGGGGTGGGGTGGGGTGGGTGGGTGTGGTTTGGGGGGGTGGGGGGGGTGGGGGGGTGTGGTTTGTGAGGGGTGGGTGGCTGGGTGTGGATTGTGAGGGGTGGGTGGCTGGGTGTGGATTGTGAGGTGTGGGTGGCTGGGTGTGGATTGTGAGGTGTGGGTGGGGGGGTGGGTGTGGATTGTGAGGTGTGGGTGGGGGGGGTGGGTGTGGATTGTGAGGGGTGGGTGGGTGTGGATTGTGAGGGGGGGTGGGTGTGGATTGTGAGGGGGGGGTGGGTGTGGATTGTGAGGGGGGGGGTGGGTGTGGATTGTGAGGGGGGGGTGTGGATTGTGAGGGGTGGGTGTGGATTGTGAGGGGTGGGTGGGTGGGTGGGTGTGGATTGTGAGGGGTGGGTGTGGATTGTGAGGGGTGGGTGGGTGTGGATTGTGAGGGGTGGGTGTGGATTGTGAGGGGTGGGTGTGGATTGTGAGGGGTGGGTGTGGATTGTGAGGGGTGGGTGGGTGTGGATTGTGAGGGGTGGTTGTGGATTGTGAGGGGTGGTTGGGTGTGGATTGTGAGGGGTGGGTGTGGATTGTGAGGGGTGGGTGGGGGGGTGGGTGTGGATTGTGAGGGGGGGGTGGGGGGGTGGGTGTGGATTGTGAGGGGGGGGTGGGTGGGTGGGTGTGGATTGTGAGGGGGGGGTGGGTGGGTGGGTGGGGATTGTGAGGGGTGGGTGGGGATTGTGAGGGGTGGGGGGGGTGGGTGTGGATTGTGAGGGGTGGGTGTGGATTGTGAGGGGTGGGGGGGTGGGGGGGTGGGTGGGTGGGTGTGGATTGTGAGGGGTGGGGGGGTGGGTGGGTGGGTGTGGATTGTGAGGGGTGGTTGTGGATTGTGAGGGGTGGGTGGGTGTGGATTGTGAGGGGTGGGTGGGGATTGTGAGGGGTGGGTGGGGATTGTCAGGGGTGGGTGGGGATTGTCAGGGGTGGGTGGGGATTGTCAGGGGTGGGTGGGTGGGGATTGTGAGGGGTGGGTGGGTGGGGATTGTGAGGGGTGGGTGGGTGGGGATTGTGAGGGGTGGGTGGGTGGGTGGGTGTGGATTGTGAGGGGTGGGTGGGTGTGGATTGTGAGGGGGGGGTGGGTGGGTGTGGATTGTGAGGGGGGGTGGGTGGGGATTGTGAGGGGTGGGTGGGTGGGGATTGTGAGGGGTGGGTGGGGATTGTGAGGGGTGGGTGGGTGGGTGTGTGTGGATTGTGAGGGGTGGGTGGTGGTGGGTGTGTGTGGATTGTGAGGGGTGGGTGGGTGGGTGCGTGTGGATTGTGAGGTTTGGGTGGGTGTGGATTGTGTGGTGTGTTTGGGTGGGTGGGTGTGGATTGTGTGGTGTGTTTGGGTGGGTGGGTGGGTGTGGATTGTGAGGTGTGGGTGGGTGGGTGGGTGGGTGTGGATTGTGAGGGGTGGGTGGGTGGGTGGGTGTGGATTGTGAGGGGTGGGTGTGGATTGTGAGTGGGTGTGGATTGTGAGGGGTGGGTGTGGATTGTGAGGGGTGGGTGTTGATTGTGAGGGGTGGGTGGGTGTGTGGGTGGGTGTGGATTGTGAGGGGTGGGTGGGTGGGTGTGGATTGTGAGGGGTGGATGTGGATTGTGAGGGGTGGGGGGGGTGGGTGGGTGGGTGGGGATTGTGAGGGGTGGGGGGGGGGTGGGGTGGGTGGGGTGGGGATTGTGAGGGGTGGGGGGGGGGGTGGGTGGGTGGGGATTGTGAGGGGTGGGGGGGGGGTGGGTGGGTGGGTGGGGATTGTGAGGGGTGGGGGGGGGTGGGTGGGTGGGTGGGGATTGTGAGGGGTGGGTGGGTGGGTGGGGATTGTGAGGGGTGGGGGGGTGGGTGTGGATTGTGAGGGGCGGGTGTGGATTGTGAGGGGCGGGGGGGTGGATGTGGATTGTGAGGGGCGGATTGTGAGGGGCGGATTGTGAGGGGCGGATTGTGAGGGGCGGATTGTGAGGGGCGGATTGTGAGGGGCGGATTGTGAGGGGCGGATTGTGAGGGGCGGATTGTGAGGGGTGGGTAGGTGGGTGTGGATTGTGAGGGGGGGTGGGTAGGTGGGTGTGGATTGTGAGGGGGGGGTGGGTGGGGATTGTGAGGGGGGGTGTGGGTGTGGACTGTGGGGGGGTGTGGACTGTGGGGGGGTGGGGGGGGTGTGGATTGTGAGAGGTGGGTGGGTGTGGATTGTGAGGGGTGGGTGGGTGGGTGTGGATTGTGAGGTGTGGGTGGGTGGGTGGGTGGGTGTGGATTGTGAGGGGTGGGTGGGTGGGTGGGTGTGGATTGTGAGGGGTGGGTGTGGATTGTGAGTGGGTGTGGATTGTGAGGGGTGGGGTGTGGATTGTGAGGGGTGGGTGTTGATTGTGAGGGGTGGGTGGGTGTGTGGGTGGGTGTGGATTGTGAGGGGTGGGTGGGTGGGTGTGGATTGTGAGGGGTGGATGTGGATTGTGAGGGGTGGGGGGGGTGGGTGGGTGGGTGGGGATTGTGAGGGGTGGGGGGGGGGTGGGTGGGTGGGTGGGGATTGTGAGGGGTGGGGGGGGGGGTGGGTGGGTGGGGATTGTGAGGGGTGGGGGGGGGGTGGGTGGGTGGGTGGGGATTGTGAGGGGTGGGGGGGGGTGGGTGGGTGGGTGGGGATTGTGAGGGGTGGGTGGGTGGGTGGGGATTGTGAGGGGTGGGGGGGTGGGTGTGGATTGTGAGGGGCGGGTGTGGATTGTGAGGGGCGGGGGGGTGGATGTGGATTGTGAGGGGCGGATTGTGAGGGGCGGATTGTGAGGGGCGGATTGTGAGGGGCGGATTGTGAGGGGCGGATTGTGAGGGGCGGATTGTGAGGGGCGGATTGTGAGGGGCGGATTGTGAGGGGCGGATTGTGAGGGGTGGGTAGGTGGGTGTGGATTGTGAGGGGGGGTGGGTAGGTGGGTGTGGATTGTGAGGGGGGGGTGGGTGGGGATTGTGAGGGGGGTGTGGGTGTGGACTGTGGGGGGGTGTGGACTGTGGGGGGGTGGGGGGGGTGTGGATTGAGAGGGGTGGGGTGGGTGTGGATTGTGAGGGGGGGTGGGTGTGGATTGTGAGGGGGGGTGGGTGTGGATTGTGAGGGGGGGGTGGGTGTGGACTGTGGGGGGGTGGGGGGTTGGGGGGGTGGGCTGTGGGGGGGTGGGTGGGTGTGGACGGTGAGGGGTGGGTGGGTGTGGATTGTGAGGGGTGGGTGGGTGGGTGTGGATTGAGAGGGGTGGGTGGGTGGGTGTGGATTGAGAGGGGTGGGTGGGTGTGGATTGAGAGGGGTGGGTGGGTGTGGATTGTGAGGGGTGGGTGGGTGGGTGTGGATTGTGAGGGGTGGGTGGGTGGGTGGGTGTGGATTGTGAGGGGGGGGTGGGTGGGTGGGTGTGGATTGTGAGGGGGGGGTGGGTGGGTGGGTGTGGATTGTGAGGGGGGGGTGGGTGGGTGGGTGTGGATTGTGAGGGGGGGGTGGGTGGGTGGGTGGGTGTGGATTGTGAGGGGGGGTGGGTGGGTGGGTGGGTGTGGATTGTGAGGGGGGGTGGGTGGGTGGGTGGGTGTGGATTGTGAGGGGGTGGGTGGGCGTGGACTGTGGGGGGGTGGGGGGTGGGGGGGTGTGGACTGTGGGGGGGTGGGTGGGTGTGGACTGTGAGGGGGTGGTTGTGGATTGTGAGAGGTGGGTGGGTGTGGATTGTGAGGGGTGGGTGGGTGGGTGTGGATTGTGAGGGGTGGGTGGGTGGGTGTGGATTGTGAGGGGTGGTTGTGGATTGTGAGGGTTGGGTGGGTGGGGTGTGGATTGTGAGGGGTGGGTGGGTGGGTGTGGATTGTGAGGGGTGGGTGGGTGGGTGTGGATTGTGAGGGGTGGGTGGGTGGGGGTGGATTGTGAGGGGTGGATTGTGAGGGGTGGATTGTGAGGGGGGGTGGGTGTGGATTGTGAGGGGTGGGTGGGTGTGGATTGTGAGGGGGGGATGGGTAGGTGGGTGTGGATTGTGAGGGGGGGTGGGTGTGGATTGTGAGGGGGGGGTGGGGGCGTGTGGATTGAGAGGGGGTGGGTGGGTGTGGATTGTGAGGGGGGGGTGGGTGTGGACTGTGGGGGGGTGGGGGGTGGGGGGGGTGGGCTGTGGGGGGGTGGGGGGGTGTGGACTGTGAGGGGTGGGTGGGTGTGGACTGTGAGGGGGGGGTGGGTGGGTGGGTGTGGATTGTGAGGGGGGGGGTGGGTGGGTGGGTGTGGATTGTGAGGGGGGGGTGGGTGGGTGGGTGGGTGTGGATTGTGAGGGGGTGGGTGGGTGTGGACTGTGGGGGGGTGGGTGGGTGTGGACTGTGAGGGGGTGGGGGGGTGGGTGGGTGTGGACTGTGAGAGGGTGGGAGTGGACTGTGAGGGGGTGGGGGAGTGGGTGGAAGTGGACTGTGAGGGGGTGGGGGGGTGGTGGTGGAAGTGGACTGTGAGGGGGTGGGGGGGTGGGTGGGTGTGAACTGTGAGGGGGTGGGGGGGTTGGGGGGGTTGGGGGTGTGAGGGGGGGTGGGGGGGGTGAGGGGGGGGGTGAGGGGGGGGGGTGGGGGGGTGGGGGGGTGGGGGGGGGTGAGGGGGGGTGAGTGTGGACTGTGAGGGGGTGGGGGGGGGTGGGGGGGGTGAGGGGGGTGAGGGGGGTGAGGACTGTGAGTGGGTGGGTGTGGACTGTGAGGGGTGGGGGGGTGGGTGGGTGTGGACTGTGAGGGGGTGGGGGGGTGGGTGGGTGTGGACTGTGAGGGGGTAGGGGGATGGGTGGGTGGGTGTGGACTGTGAGGGGGTGGGGGGATGGGTGGGTGTGGACTGTGAGGGGGTGGGGGGGTGGGGGGGTGGGTGTGTGTGGACTGTGGGGGGGTGGGTGTGTGTGGACTGTGGGGGGGGTGTGAGTGGACTGTGGGGGGGGTGGGGTGTGGACTGTGGGGGGGGTGGGGTGTGGACTGTGGGGGGTGGAGGGGTGGGTCTGGACTGTGAACTGAGAGGGGTGGAGGGGTGGGGGGGTGGGTGGGCGTGGACTGTGAGGGGGGGTGGGTGGGATTGTGAGGGGGGGTGGGATGGATTGTGAGGGGGGGTGGGATGGATTGTGAGGGGGGGGTGGGGATTGTGAGGGGTGGGGATTGTGAGGGGTGGGTGGGGATTGTGAGGGGGTGGGTAGGGAGAGGGGTGGGTGGGGATTGGGGTGGGGGGGTGGGTGGGTGAGTGGGGATTGTGAGGGGTGGGGGGGTGGGGGTGTGTGGACTGTGAGGGGTGGGTGGGGGGATGGGGATTTTGAGGGGTTGGGTGGTGGGGGGGATTGTGAGGGGGTTGGGTGGGGGCGGGATTGAGAGGGGTTGGGTGGGGGGGGATTGAGAGGGGTGGTTGGGTGGGGGGGGATTGAGAGGGGTGGGTGGGGGGGGATTGAGAGGGAGGGTGGGTGGGTGGTTGGGGGGGGATTGAGAGGGAGGGTGGGTGGGATTGAGAGGGTGGGTGGGGGGGATTGAGGGGGAGGGTGGGTGGGTAGGTGGGGGGGATTGTGAGGGAGGGAGGGTGAGGGAGGGAGGGTGAGGGAGGGTGAGGGAGGGTGAGGGAGGGAGGGTGAGGGAGGGAGGGTGAGGGAGGGAGGGTGGGGGAGGATCGGGAGGGTTAGTTGGGGGGGGATTGAGAGGGTTAGTTGGGAGTGGTCGTGTGGGGGGGATCGTGTGGGGGGGATCGTGTGGGGGGGATCGAGGGGGGGGATCGAGGGGGGGGATCGAGGGGGGGGAGATCGAGGGGGGGGAGATCGAGGGGGGGAGATCGAGGGGGGGAGATCGAGGGGGGGAGATCGAGGGGGGAGATCGAGGGGGGGAGATCGAGGGGGGGGAGATCGAGGGGGGGAGATCGAGGGGGGGAGATCGAGGGGGGAGATCGAGGGGGGGAGATCGAGGGGGGGAGATCGAGGGGGGGGGATCGAGGGGGGGGATCGAGGGGGGGGGATCGAGGGGGGGGATCGAGGGGGGGGGATCGAGGGGGGGGATCGAGGGGGGGGGATCGAGGGGGGGGATCGAGGGGGGGGATCGAGGGGGGGGGATCGAGGGGCGGGGGGGGATCGAGGGGGGGGATCGAGGGGGGGGATCGAGGGGGGGGATCGAGGGGGGGGATCGAGGGGGGGGATCGAGGGGGGGGATCGAGGGGGGGGATCGAGGGGGGGGATCGAGGGGGGGGATCGAGGGGGGGGATCGAGGGGGGGGATCGAGGGGGGGGGATCGAGGGGGGGGATCGTGAGGGGGGATCGTGAGGGGGGATCGTGAGGGGGGATCGTGAGGGGGGATCGTGAGGGGTGGGGGGGTGGGGGGTGGGTGAGGGGTGGGGGGGGTGGGTGGGTGAGGGGTGGGGGGGTGGGTGGGTGGGTGTGGATTGTGAGGGGTGGGTGGGTGGATGGGTGGATGGGTGGGTGGATGGGTGGATGGGTGGGTGGATGGGTGGGTGTGGATTGTGAGGGGTGGGTGGGTGTGGATTGTGAGGGGTGGATTGTGAGGGGTGGATTGTGAGGGGTGGATTGTGAGGGGTGGATTGTGAGGGGTGGATTGTGAGGGGTGGATTGTGAGGGGTGGATTGTGAGGGGTGGATTGTGAGGGGTGGATTGTGAGGGGTGGATTGTGAGGGGTGGATTGTGAGGGGTGGATTGTGAGGGGTGGATTGTGAGGGGTGGATTGTGAGGGGTGGATTGTGAGGGGTGGATTGTGAGGGGTGGATTGTGAGGGGTGGATTGTGAGGGGTGGATTGTGAGGGGTGGATTGTGAGGGGTGGATTGTGAGGGGTGGATTGTGAGGGGTGGATTGTGAGGGGTGGATTGTGAGGGGTGGATTGTGAGGGGTGGATTGTGAGGGGTGGATTGTGAGGGGTGGATTGTGAGGGGTGGATTGTGAGGGGTGGATTGTGAGGGGTGGATTGTGAGGGGTGGATTGTGAGGGGTGGATTGTGAGGGGTGGATTGTGAGGGGTGGATTGTGAGGGGTGGATTGTGAGGGGTGGATTGTGAGGGGTGGATTGTGAGGGGTGGATTGTGAGGGGTGGATTGTGAGGGGGTGGATTGTGAGGGTGGATTGTGAGGGGTGGATTGTGAGGGGTGGATTGTGAGGGGTGGATTGTGAGGGGTGGATTGTGAGGGGTGGATTGTGAGGGGTGGATTGTGAGGGGTGGATTGTGAGGGGTGGATTGTGAGGGGTGGATTGTGAGGGGTGGATTGTGAGGGGTGGATTGTGAGGGGTGGATTGTGAGGGGTGGATTGTGAGGGGTGGATTGTGAGGGGTGGATTGTGAGGGGTGGATTGTGAGGGGTGGATTGTGAGGGGTGGATTGTGAGGGGTGGATTGTGAGGGGTGGATTGTGAGGGGTGGATTGTGAGGGGTGGATTGTGAGGGGTGGATTGTGAGGGGTGGATTGTGAGGGGTGGATTGTGAGGGGTGGATTGTGAGGGGTGGATTGTGAGGGGTGGATTGTGAGGGGTGGATTGTGAGGGGTGGATTGTGAGGGGTGGATTGTGAGGGGTGGATTGTGAGGGGTGGATTGTGAGGGGTGGATTGTGAGGGGTGGATTGTGAGGGGTGGATTGTGAGGGGTGGATTGTGAGGGGTGGATTGTGAGGGGTGGATTGTGAGGGGTGGATTGTGAGGGGTGGATTGTGAGGGGTGGATTGTGAGGGGTGGATTGTGAGGGGTGGATTGTGAGGGGTGGATTGTGAGGGGTGGATTGTGAGGGGTGGATTGTGAGGGGTGGATTGTGAGGGTGGATTGTGAGGGGTGGATTGTGAGGGGTGGATTGTGAGGGGTGGATTGTGAGGGGTGGATTGTGAGGGGGTGGATTGTGAGGGGTGGATTGTGAGGGGTGGATTGTGAGGGGTGGATTGTGAGGGGTGGATTGTGAGGGGTGGATTGTGAGGGGTGGATTGTGAGGGGTGGATTGTGAGGGGTGGATTGTGAGGGGTGGATTGTGAGGGGTGGGTGGGTGGGTGTGGATTGTGAGGGGTGGGTGGGTGTGGATTGTGAGGGGGGGGTGGGTGTGGATTGTGAGGGGGGGGTGGGTGTGGACTGTGGGGGGGTGGGGGGGGTGTGGATTGTGAGGGGGGGTGGGTGTGGATTGTGAGGGGGGGTGGGTGTGGACAGTGGGGGGGTGGGGGGTGGGGGGGGTGGGCTGTGGGGGGGTGGGGGGGTGTGGACTGTGAGGGGTGGGTGGGTGTGGATTTTGAGGGGGGGTGGGTGTGGATTTTGAGGGGTGGGTGGGTGTGGATTGAGAGGGGTGGGTGGGTGTGGATTGAGAGGGGGGGGTGGGTGTGGATTGTGAGGGGGGGGTGGGTGTGGATTGTGAGGGGGGGGTGGGTGTGGATTGTGAGGGGGGGGTGGGTGTGGATTGTGAGGGGGGGGGTGGGTGGGTGGGTGTGGATTGTGAGGGGGGTGGGTGGGTGGGTGGGTGTGGATTGTGAGGGGGGTGGGTGGGTGGGTGGGTGTGGATTGTGAGGGGGGGTGGGTGGGTGGGTGTGGATTGTGAGGGGTGGGGGGGGTGGGTGGGTGTGGATTGTGAGGGGTGGGGGGGGTGGGTGGGTGGGGATTGTGAGGGGTGGGTGGGTGTGGATTGTGAGGGGTGGGTGGGTGTGGATTGTGAGGGGTGGATGGGTGGGTGGGTGGGTGTGGATTGTGAGGGGTGGATGGGTGGGTCTGGACTGTGAACTGAGAGGGGTGGAGGGGTGGAGGGGTGGAGGGGTGGGGGGGTGGGTGGGCGTGGACTGTGAGGGGGGGTGGGTGGGATTGTGAGGGGGGGTGGGATGGATTGTGAGGGGGGGTGGGATGGATTGTGAGGGGGGGGTGGGGATTGTGAGGGGTGGGGATTGTGAGGGGTGGGGATTGTGAGGGGTGGGGATTGTGAGGGGTGGGTGGGGATTGTGAGGGGTGGGTGGGGATTGTGAGGGTTGGGTGGGGATTGTGAGGGGTGGGTGGGGAGAGGGGTGGGTGGGGATTGGGGGTGGGGGGGTGGGTGGGTGAGTGGGGATTGTGAGGGGTGGGGGGGTGGGGGTGTGTGGACTGTGAGGGGTGGGTGGGGGGATGGGGATTTTGAGGGGTTGGGTGGTGGGGGGGGGATTGTGAGGGGTTGGGTGGGGGGATGGGGATTTTGAGGGGTTGGGTGGTGGGGGGGGATTGTGAGGGGTTGGGTGGGGGGGGGATTGAGAGGGGGTGGGTGGGTGGGGGGGGATTGAGAGGGGTGGGTGGGTGGGGGGGGATTGAGAGGGGTGGGTGGGTGGGGGGGGGATTGAGAGGGAGGGTGGGTGGGTGGTTGGGGGGGGATTGAGAGGGAGGGTGGGTGGGATTGAGAGGGTGGGTGGGGGGGATTGTGAGGGAGGGTGTGGGGGGATTGTGAGGGAGGGTGGGTGGGTAGGTGGGGGGGATTGTGAGGGAGGGAGGGTGAGGGAGGGAGGGAGGGAGGGAGGGTGGGAGGGAGGGAGGGTGAGGGAGGGAGGGAGGGAGGGAGGGAGGGTGAGGGAGGGAGGGAGGGAGGGAGGGTGAGGGAGGGAGGGAGGGAGGGAGGGAGAGGGAGGGAGGGAGGGAGGGTGAGGGAGGGAGGGAGGGAGGGAGGGAGGGTGAGGGAGGGAGGGAGGGAGGGAGGGTGAGGGAGGGAGGGAGGGAGGGAGGGAGGGTGAGGGAGGGAGGGAGGGAGGGAGGGTGGGAGGGAGGGAGGGAGGGAGGGAGGGTGAGGGAGGGAGGGAGGGAGGGAGGGAGGGTGGGAGGGAGGGAGGGAGGGAGGGTGGGAGGGAGGGAGGGAGGGAGGGTGAGGGAGGGAGGGAGGGAGGATCGGGGGGGATCGTGTGGGGGGGATCGTGTGGGGGGGATCGTGTGGGGGGGATCGTGTGGGGGGGGATCGTGTGGGGGGGATCGTGTGGGGGGGATCGTGTGGGGGGGATCGTGTGGGGGGGATCGTGTGGGGGGATCGTGTGGGGGGGATCGTGTGGGGGGGATCGTGTGGGGGGGATCGTGTGGGGGGGGATCGTGTGGGGGGGGATCGTGTGGGGGGGGTCGTGTGGGGGGGGTCGTGTGGGGGGGGTCGTGTGGGGGGGGTCGTGTGGGGGGGGGTCGTGTGGGGGGGGGTCGTGTGGGGGGGGTCGTGTGGGGGGGGGTCGTGTGGGGGGGGTCGTGTGGGGGGGGTCGTGTGGGGGGGGTCGTGTGGGGGGGTCGTGTGGGGGGGGATCGTGTGGGGGGGTCGTGTGGGGGGGATCGTGTGGGGGGGGGGATCGTGTGGGGGGGATCGTGTGGGGGGGATCGTGTGGGGGGGATCGTGTGGGGGGGATCGTGTGGGGGGGATCGTGTGGGGGGGATCGTGTGGGGGGGGATCGTGTGGGGGGGATCGTGTGGGGGGGATCGTGTGGGGGGGATCGTGTGGGGGGGATCGTGTGGGGGGGATCGTGTGGGGGGGATCGTGTGGGGGGGATCGTGTGGGGGGGATCGTGTGGGGGGGATCGTGTGGGGGGGATCGTGTGGGGGGGATCGTGTGGGGGGGATCGTGTGGGGGGATCGTGTGGGGGGGATCGTGTGGGGGGGATCGTGTGGGGGGGATCGTGTGGGGGGGGATCGTGTGGGGGGGATCGTGTGGGGGGGATCGTGTGGGGGGGATCGTGTGGGGGGGATCGTGTGGGGGGGATCGTGTGGGGGGGATCGTGTGGGGGGGATCGTGTGGGGGGGATCGTGTGGGGGGGATCGTGTGGGGGGGATCGTGTGGGGGGGATCGTGTGGGGGGGATCGTGTGGGGGGGGATCGTGTGGGGGGGGATCGTGTGGGGGGGATCGTGTGGGGGGGGATCGTGTGGGGGGGATCGTGTGGGGGGGATCGTGTGGGGGGATCGTGTGGGGGGGATCGTGTGGGGGGGGATCGTGTGGGGGGATCGTGTGGGGGGGGATCGTGTGGGGGGGATCGTGTGGGGGGGATCGTGTGGGGGGGAGTCGTGTGGGGGGGATCGTGTGGGGGGGATCGTGTGGGGGGGATCGTGTGGGGGGGATCGTGTGGGGGGGATCGTGTGGGGGGGATCGTGTGGGGGGGATCGTGTGGGGGGGATCGTGTGGGGGGGATCGTGTGGGGGGGATCGTGTGGGGGGGATCGTGTGGGGGGGATCGTGTGGGGGGGATCGTGTGGGGGGATCGTGTGTGGGGGGGATCGTGTGGGGGGGATCGTGTGGGGGGGATCGTGTGGGGGGGATCGTGTGGGGGGGATCGTGTGGGGGGGATCGTGTGTGGGGGGGATCGTGTGGGGGGGATCGTGTGGGTGGGGATCGTGTGGGGGGGATCGTGTGGGGGGGATCGTGTGGGGGGGATCGTGTGGGGGGGATCGTGTGGGGGGGATCGTGTGGGGGGGATCGTGTGGGGGGGATCGTGTGGGGGGGATCGTGTGGGGGGATCGTGTGGGGGGGATCGTGTGGGGGGGATCGTGTGGGGGGGATCGTGTGGGGGGGGATCGTGTGGGGGGGATCGTGTGGGGGGGATCGTGTGGGGGGGATCGTGTGGGGGGGATCGTGTGGGGGGGATCGTGTGGGGGGGATCGTGTGGGGGGGATCGTGTGGGGGGGATCGTGTGGGGGGGATCGTGTGGGGGGGATCGTGTGGGGGGATCGTGTGGGGGGGGATCGTGTGGGGGGGATCGTGTGGGGGGGATCGTGTGGGGGGGGATCGTGTGGGGGGGATCGTGTGGGGGGGGATCGTGTGGGGGGGATCGTGTGGGGGGGGATCGTGTGGGGGGGATCGTGTGGGGGGGGATCGTGTGGGGGGGATCGTGTGGGGGGGATCGTGTGGGGGGGATCGTGTGGGGGGGATCGTGTGGGGGGGATCGTGTGGGGGGGGATCGTGTGGGGGGGATCGTGTGGGGGGGATCGTGTGGGGGGGATCGTGTGGGGGGGATCGTGTGGGGGGGATCGTGTGGGGGGGATCGTGTGGGGGGGATCGTGTGGGGGGGATCGTGTGGGGGGGATCGTGTGGGGGGGATCGTGTGGGGGGGATCGTGTGGGGGGGATCGTGTGGGGGGGATCGTGTGGGGGGGATCGTGTGGGGGGGATCGTGTGGGGGGGATCGTGTGGGGGGGATCGTGTGGGGGGGGATCGTGGTGGGGGGGATCGTGTGGGGGGGATCGTGTGGGGGGGATCGTGTGGGGGGATCGTGTGGGGGGGATCGTGTGGGGGGGATCGTGTGGGGGGGATCGTGTGGGGGGGATCGTGTGGGGGGGATCGTGTGGGGGGGATCGTGTGGGGGGGATCGTGTGGGGGGGATCGTTGTGGGGGGGATCGTGTGGGGGGGATCGTGTGGGGGGGATCGTGTGGGGGGGATCGTGTGGGGGGGATCGTGTGGGGGGATCGTGTGGGGGGATCGTGTGGGGGGGATCGTGTGGGGGGGATCGTGTGGGGGGGATCGTGTGGGGGGGATCGTGTGGGGGGATCGTGGGGGGGATCGTGTGGGGGGGATCGTGTGGGGGGGATCGAGTGGGGGGGATCGTGTGGGGGGGATCGAGTGGGGGGGATCGTGTGGGGGGGATCGTGTGGGGGGGATCGTGTGGGGGGGATCGTGTGGGGGGGATCGTGTGGGGGGGATCGTGTGGGGGGGGATCGTGTGGGGGGGGATCGTGTGGGGGGGATCGTGTGGGGGGGATCGTGTGGGGGAGATCGAGGTGGGGGAGATCGAGGTGGGGGAGATCGAGGTGGGGGAGATCGAGGTGGGGGAGATCGAGGTGGGGGGAGATCGAGGGGGGGGGGAGATCGAGGGGGGGGAGATCGAGGGGGGGGGATCGAGGGGGGGGGATCGAGGGGGGGGGATCGAGGGGGGGGATCGAGGGGGGGGGATCGAGGGGGGGGATCGAGGGGGGGGGATCGAGGGGGGGGGATCGAGGGGGGGGATCGAGGGGGGGGGATCGAGGGGGGGGATCGAGGGGGGGGGATCGAGGGGGGGGGATCGAGGGGGGGGGATCGAGGGGGGGGGATCGAGGGGGGGGATCGAGGGGGGGGGATCGAGGGGGGGGGATCGAGGGGGGGGGATCGAGGGGGGGGATCGAGGGGGGGGGATCGAGGGGGGGGGATCGAGGGGGGGGATCGAGGGGGGGGATCGAGGGGGGGGGATCGAGGGGGGGGATCGAGGGGGGGGATCGAGGGGGGGATCGAGGGGGGGGATCGAGGGGGGGGATCGAGGGGGGGGATCGAGGGGGGGGATCGAGGGGGGGGGATCGAGGGGGGGGGATCGAGGGGGGGGGATCGTGAGGGGTGTGGTGTGGGTGAGGGGTGGGGGGGTGGGTGGGTGGGGGGGTGGGTGAGGGGTGGGGGGGTGGGTGGGTGAGGGGTGGGGGGTGGGTGGGTGGGTGTGGATTGGGTGGGGGGGTGGGTGTGGATTGTGAGGGGTGGGGGGGTGGGTGGGGGGGTGGGGGGGTGGGTGTGGATTGTGAGGGGTGGTGTGGATTGTGAGGGGTGGGTGTGGATTGTGAGGGGTGGGGGGGTGGGTGGGTGGGTGTGGATTGTGAGGGGTGGGGGGGTGGGTGGGTGGGTGTGGATTGTGAGGGGTGGGGGGGTGGGTGGGTGGGTGTGGATTGTGAGGGGTGGGGGGTGGGTGGGTGGGTGTGGATTGTGAGGGGTGGGGGGGGTGGGTGGGTGGGTGTGGATTGTGAGGGGTGGGGGGGTGGGTGGGTGGGTGTGGATTGTGAGGGGTGGGGGGGTGGGTGGGTGGGTGTGGATTGTGAGGGGTGGGTGGGTGTGGATTGTGAGGGGTGGGTGGGTGTGGATTGTGAGGGGTGGGTGGGTGTGGATTGTGAGGGGTGGGTGGGTGGGTGGGTGTGGATTGTGAGGGGTGGGTGGGTGGGTGGGTGTGGATTGAGAGGGGTGGGTGGGTGTGGATTGAGAGGGGTGGGTGGGTGTGGATTGTGAGGGGTGGGTGGGTGTGGATTGTGAGGGGTGGGTGGGTGTGGATTGTGAGGGGTGGGTGGGTGTGGATTGTGAGGGGTGGGTGGGTGTGGATTGTGAGGGGTGGATTGAGAGGGGTGGATTGAGAGGGGTGGATTGAGAGGGGTGGATTGAGAGGGGTGGATTGAGAGGGGTGGATTGAGAGGGGTGGATTGAGAGGGGTGGATTGAGAGGGGTGGATTGAGAGGGGTGGATTGAGAGGGGTGGATTGAGAGGGGTGGATTGAGAGGGGTGGATTGAGAGGGGTGGATTGAGAGGGGTGGATGAGAGGGGTGGATTGAGAGGGGTGGATTGAGAGGGGTGGATTGAGAGGGGTGGATTGAGAGGGGTGGATTGAGAGGGGTGGATTGAGAGGGGTGGATTGAGAGGGGTGGATTGAGAGGGGTGGATTGAGAGGGGTGGATTGAGAGGGGTGGATTGAGAGGGGTGGATTGAGAGGGGTGGATTGAGAGGGGTGGATTGAGAGGGGTGGATTGAGAGGGGTGGATTGAGAGGGGTGGATTGAGAGGGGTGGATTGAGAGGGGTGGATTGAGAGGGGTGGATTGAGAGGGGTGGATTGAGAGGGGTGGATTGAGAGGGGTGGATTGAGAGGGGTGGATTGAGAGGGGTGGATTGAGAGGGGTGGATTGAGAGGGGTGGATTGAGAGGGGTGGATTGAGAGGGGTGGATTGAGAGGGGTGGATTGAGAGGGGTGGATTGAGAGGGGTGGATTGAGAGGGGGTGGATTGAGAGGGGTGGATTGAGAGGGGTGGATTGAGAGGGGTGGATTGAGAGGGGTGGATTGAGAGGGGTGGATTGAGAGGGGTGGATTGAGAGGGGTGGATTGAGAGGGGTGGATTGAGAGGGGTGGATTGAGAGGGGTGGATTGAGAGGGGTGGATTGAGAGGGGTGGATTGAGAGGGGTGGATTGAGAGGGGTGGATTGAGAGGGGTGGATTGAGAGGGGTGGATTGAGAGGGGTGGATTGAGAGGGGTGGATTGAGAGGGGTGGATTGAGAGGGGTGGATTGAGAGGGGTGGATTGAGAGGGGTGGATTGAGAGGGGTGGATTGAGAGGGGTGGATTGAGAGGGGTGGATTGAGAGGGGTGGATTGAGAGGGGTGGATTGAGAGGGGTGGATTGAGAGGGGTGGATTGAGAGGGGTGGATTGAGAGGGGTGGATTGAGAGGGGTGGATTGAGAGGGGTGGATTGAGAGGGGTGGATTGAGAGGGGTGGATTGAGAGGGGTGGATTGAGAGGGGTGGATTGAGAGGGGTGGATTGAGAGGGGTGGATTGAGAGGGGTGGATTGAGAGGGGTGGATGAGAGGGGTGGATTGAGAGGGGTGGATTGAGAGGGGGGGATTGAGAGGGGTGGATGAGAGGGGTGGATTGAGAGGGGTGGATTGAGAGGGGTGGATTGAGAGGGGTGGATTGAGAGGGGTGGATTGAGAGGGGTGGATTGAGAGGGGTGGATTGAGAGGGGTGGATTGAGAGGGGTGGATTGAGAGGGGTGGATGAGAGGGGTGGATTGAGAGGGGTGGATGAGAGGGGGTGGGTGTGGATTGAGAGGGGTGGGTGTGGATTGAGAGGGGTGGATTGTGAGGGGTGGATTGTGAGGGGTGGATTGTGAGGGGTGGATTGTGAGGGGTGGATTGTGTGGGGTGGATTGTGAGGGGTGGATTGTGAGGGGTGGATTGTGAGGGGTGGATTGTGAGGGGTGGATTGTGAGGGGTGGATTGTGAGGGGTGGATTGTGAGGGGTGGATTGTGAGGGGGTGGATTGTGAGGGGTGGATTGTGAGGGGTGGATTGTGAGGGGTGGATTGTGAGGGGTGGATTGTGAGGGGTGGATTGTGAGGGGTGGATTGTGAGGGGTGGATTGTGAGGGGTGGATTGTGAGGGGTGGGTGTGGATTGTGAGGGGTGGGTGTGGATTGTGAGGGGTGGGTGTGGATTGTGAGGGGTGGGTGTGGATTGTGTGGGGTGGGTGTGGATTGTGAGGGGTGGGTGTGGATTGTGAGGGGTGGGTGTGGATTGTGAGGGGTGGGTGGGTGGGTGTGGTTTGTGAGGGGTGGGTGGGTGGGTGTGGATTGTGAGGGGTGGGTGGGTGGGTGGGTGGGTGTGGTTGTGGAGGGGTGGGTGGGTGGGGGGTGGGGTGGGTTGTGGTGGGGTGGGTGGGTGGGTGTGGATTGTGAGGGGGGGGTGGGTGTGGATTGTGAGGGGGGCGTGGGTGTGGACTGTGGGGGGGTGGGGGGGGGTGTGGATTGTGAGGGGGGGGTGGGTGTGGATTGTGAGGGGGGGGTGGGTGTGGACAGTGGGGGGGTGGGGGTGGGGGGGGTGGGCTGTGGGGGGGTGGGGGGGGTGTGGACTGTGAGGGGTGGGGTGGGTGTGGATTTGAGGGGGGGTGGGTGTGGATTTTGAGGGGGGGTGGGTGGGTGGGTGTGGATTTTGAGGGGGGGTGGGTGTGGATTGTGAGGGGGGGGGTGTGGATTGTGAGGGGGGGGGGTGGGTGGGTGTGGATTGTGAGGGGGGTGGGTGGGTGGGTGGGTGTGGATTGTGAGGGGGGGGGGTGGGTGGGGTGGGTGGGTGTGGATTGTGAGGGGGGGGGGGGTGGGGTGGGGTGGGTGTGGATTGTGAGGGGGGGTGGGTGGGGTGGGTGGGTGTGATTGTGAGGGGGGGGGTGGGGTGGGGGGGGTGGGTGGGGATTGTGAGGGGGGGGTGGTGGGTGGGTGGGTGGGTGTGGATTGTGAGGGGGGGTGGGGGGGGTGGGTGGGTGGGGATTGTGGGGGTGGGGGGTGGTGGGTGGGGTGGGTTGTGTGGGGTGGATGGGGGGGTGGGGGTGGGTGTGGATTGTGTGGGGTGGGGGGTGGGGGGGATTGTGGGGGTGGATGGGTGGGTGGGTGGGTGGTGTGGATTGTGAGGGGTGGATGGGTGGGTGGGTGGGTGGGTGTGGATTGTGAGGGGTGGATGGGTGGGTGGGGGGTGGGGTGTGGATTGTGAGGGGTGGATGGGTGGGTGGGTGGGTGGGTGTGGATTGTGAGGGGTGGATGGGTGGGTGGGTGGGTGGGTGTGGATTGTGAGGGGTGGATGGGTGGGTGGGTGGGTGGGTGTGGATTGTGAGGGGTGGATGGGTGGGTGGGTGGGTGGGTGTGGATTGTGAGGGGTGGATGGGTGGGTGGGTGGGTGGGTGTGGATTGTGAGGGGTGGATGGGTGGGTGGGTGGGTGGGTGTGGATTGTGAGGGGTGGATGGGGTGGGTGGGTGGGTGGGTGTGGATTGTGAGGGGTGGATGGGTGGGTGGGTGGGTGGGTGTGGATTGTGAGGGGTGGATGGGTGGGTGGGTGGGTGGGTGTGGATTGTGAGGGGTGGGGTGGGGGGTGGGTGGGTGGTGGGTGGGGGTGTGGATTGTGAGGGGTGGGTGGGTGGTGGGTG